>NC_081558.1:97835804-98149964 GCF_022355385.1 Mustela nigripes
CCACAATGCGATGTACACTTTAAATATATTATAATTTTGTCAATTATACCTCAACAAGACTAAAAGAATCACTAAAGAAGATTTAATGCAGACACTTACCAGTCACTAAATTGTATATTTAAATAAAGTTTATAATCTAGAGAATATGTAAGTAATATAAACACCTGGGGACAATTAGATACATTTTTCATTAAGTTTTCAACTATTCTCTAGAATTATTTAATCCAACATTGTTGTTTTCCATAATATAAAACTACCTCCTTCCTTGTGAGCAACTTTTGCCAACTTTAGACTGTTGGAATGGATAGAGATGGGTCCCTGAGGAAGTATGAAGGTAGAAGAAACACTTGGGGTCTAACAAAGTTAGAACAAGTTTTTGAAGCAAGGAAACACCAGCTTTAACATGTCAACAATGTAGGTGAACACCAAACTTGTGTGATTGATAGGTACTATGAACACTCTACTTCCTGTAATTTATTTGTTCATTGCATGCATAAAACTCACCATTACATTTCTTCATCTCAGCCACATGTCAACACTCATGGGTGATTTTTGTTAGTCATCTATACTTTTTTGTGAAAGATTTGCAGATTCTTTTGTAAGAGTAATTTTTAATAGATGAGATAGGAAAAATAGGTGAGTACAGTAACACCTAAGGGTATTGAGGGAGTGACGGAAATCTGAGAGCCTCACAATTTTGGCTACAGCACTGCTTAAGTTCATGTAACTGGTTATAAGCTGTTGGCATTTAGGGCCTTTACCAAGAGCAGACCTACATACACAATAGGAACATTGTTCTTAGAGGCAATAGAACAAACTTAACAACCATATACCATTTCTTTCCGTATTTCTTACTCTTTGGATCTAGATTTCCTTGGCAAGATACCTGATATTTGCTGTCTTTCCCCATTTCCTTGGCTTACCAGGCCCTGACAGGGAAAAGGCCTTAATAATAAGTGCATAAGCCCACATTTACATAGTCAACTTATTTGCATAAGACATCAAGAAAATTCAATGTGAAAGAAAGATGGATTTTCCCCCTAATAAGTGATATTGGAACAATTAGCTATCCATAAAGAAAAACAAAGGAAATTTGATCTCCTTCACACACCATACAAAAATAAATTTGAGATGGATCATACATTTAAATGTAAAAGCTAAAATCATAAAATGCCTAAAAGAAAATATAGGAAGATATATTACTGAACCTTAATGTCAGTGAATATTTTTTAAACATGACATAGGCAATAACCATGAAAAAAGTGGACTTCATCAAAATTAAAAATGTCTACTCATCAAAACACACCCATTATGAAAGTAAAAAAGACAAGCTACAGACTGGAAGAAAATTCGCAATATAAATATATGCATGTGTGATGAAGAACTCACATCCAAAATACATAAAGAACTTTTCCATAGAGAAAAAAAGGAGGAGGCAAGACTTGCAGAGAGGCTTCATGAAAGAAAATATCGAAATGATTCTTACACCACATACAAAATAGATGGAAGACCTAAATGTGAGACAGAAAACTGTAAAAATCCTGGAAGAGAGGACAGGCAGAAACCTTTTGACATCAGCCTTAGCAACTTTTTTCTAGATACGTCTCTTAAGGCAAGGGAAACAAAAACAAAAATAAACTATTGGGACTATCTAAAAATAAAAAGCTCTGCATAGCAAAGAAAACAATCAACAAAACTAAAAGGCACCCTACAGAATGGGAGAAGATATTTGCAAATGACATTATCTGATAAAGGGTTAGTATTCAAAATGTATAAAGAACTTATACAACTCAACATTCAAAATACACAAAATCCAATTAAAAAATGAACAGGAGAGGGGCGCCTGGGTGGCTCAGTGGGTTAAGCCGCTGCCTTCGGCTCAGGTCATGATCTCAGGGTCCTGGGATCGAGTCCCGCATCGGGCTCTCTGCTCGGCAGGGAGCCTGCTTCCTTCTCTCTCTCTCTGCCTGCCTCTCAGTGTACTTGTAATTTCTCTCTGTCAAATAAATAAATAAAATCTTTAAAAAAAAAAATAAAAAAAAATAAAAAATAAAAAATGAACAGGAGAAATGAGCTGACATTAGTCCAGATGCCAACAGATACATGAAAATATGTTCATCATCACTTACCATGAGGGAAATGCAAATCAAAACTACAATGAGATCTCACCTCACACCTGTCAGAATGGCTAAAATTACCAACACAGGAAACAACAGGTGTTACCAAGGATGTGGAGAAAGGGGAACTCTCATGCGCTGTTGGTGGGAATGCAAATTGGTGTAGCTACTCTGGATACAATATGAAGGTGCCTCAGAAAGTTAAAAATAGAGCTACCCTACAACCATAGTAGTACTAGTACTACTTGGTATTTACCCAAAGAATACAAAAGCACTAATTCAAAGGCATTTGGAAGTAGTCCAGTGTTCACTGATTGATGAATGGATAAAGAAGATGTGGTATATATATGATAGAAGATTATTCACCCATAAAAAAGAATGAAATCTCTCCATTTGCAACAACATTAATGGAGCTAGAGAGTATTGTGCTAAGCAATATCAGTCAGTCAGAGTAAGACAAATGCCATATGATTTCACTCATATGTGGACTTTAAGAAACAAAACAAATGAGCAAGGGAAAAAAAGGGGGAGGGAGAGAAATCAAGAAACAGACTCTTCCTTATAGGGAACAAACTGATGTTTACCAGAAACATCACTTAAATAGGTGATGGGTATTATGGAGTGCACTTGTCATGATGCATACTGGGTGACGTATGGAACTGTTGAATCACTATATCATACAAATGAAACTAACATAACACTGTATGTCAACTAACTGGAATTAAAATAAAAAAGGAAAATATCCAAGTGATTGATAAGCACATGAAAAGGTGCTAAAAATTACTACTCATCAAGGACATGTGAATTAAAATCACAGGGAGATACACTATATATTCACAGAAATGTCTAAAATTTAAAAAGACTAACATAACACTACAAATTTTTGAAGTGGATGGTGAAACCAGAACTTTCATGAATCATTGATTGGAGTTTGAAATGGTAAAACTACATTGGAAATTTTTTGGCAGTTTCTAATAAAGTTAAACCTTCCCCATTCCTTATATCCCTGGATTTCCACTCCTAGGTATATACTCAAGAGAAATGACTTATTTATAGTAGATTTATTCAAAATAAGCAAAAATAGAAATAACCCAAATGTCCATCAGTAGAATAAACAAACATGGCTTATGCATATAATGGAATACCATACAGAAATAAAGAAGTAAACTATTTGATATAAGCAACAGCATGGGTGAATGTCAAAATCATTTTGCTGAGCTGAAGAAGCCAAACACAAAAGAATATCTATAGTATGAGATTTCTGTCATAAGTGGAATTTAACTTCACGGAGGAAGGCAAAACCGGAAGAGACTCTTAACTAGAGAGAACAAACTGAAAGTTGTTGGATGGGAGGTGAGTAAGGGGAAGGGATAATTGGGTGATGGGCATTAAGGAGGGCATGTGATATAAGGAGCATTGGGTGTTATATGCAACTGACAGGTCACTAAATTCTACCTCTGAAACTAATAATGCTCTACATGTTAACTAAATTGAATTTAAAGTTTTAAAAAAGAAAGTCAATAGTATGAGCCCACTTATATAAAATTTAAAAACTGGAAAAGTACTGGTTGAGCAGACTGTAGTGACTGGGAAGGGATATGAGGGAACTTTCTGAGATGATGAAACTATCCTATAACATTATGTGGGTGTATACAACTATAAAAACTTAAGCACCTATTATTGAGGTATACATTAAAAATGTGTTCATCTTGCCACATATAAATTGTACTTCAATTTAAAAGAAGTGTGTGTGGGGGGGAGAATCCCACATGAAACCTCAAATATGTGCGATCCAGATGGGAACTGGGAACTACCCAGCCAAAGAGACCAGTTTGGAGAGGAGGAAACTATACCTCCCCAGGAGTCTGGCCGAGCTCTAAGGGCTCACTCTCTTATTCGCTTCTGTCCGCTCTATTTTGCTACACAGCAATTCAGGCATGAAACTCTGACAACGAGCTCCCTTAAAAAAAAAAAAAAAAAATCCACTCCTACCAAACATTTTGTAAGTTTAGGCAACTTTTTTAAGCTTGCGGTTCAAAGTCACAGAGAACAGTCTCATCTTAAAGCACAGGCTGACCCTCTTGAAACCTGGCTAGCTGAACTGTCTCCCCTTCTCTCCAAAAGCAGAATAAAAGCTGCTTTTCTCAAGACAAGATGCCAACCGGGGCGCCTGGGTGGCTCAGTGGGTTAAAGCCTCTGCCTTCGGCTCAGGTCATGATCCCAGGGTCCTCGGATCGAGCCCCACATCGGGCTCTCTGCTCAGCAGAGAGCCTGCTTCCTCCTATCTCTCTCTCTCTGCCTGCCTCTCTGCCTACTTGTGATCTCTGTCTGTCAAATAAATAAATAAAATCTTTAAAAAAAAAAAAAAAGACAAGATGCCAACCTTCACACCCAGATCACAGAGTCATAACATTGTCCCCAAAAGGTCTGGACAAGGAATTCTTTCGTAAGAATAGAGTACTCCTTCTGAAAGGAATAGAGCACTCCTTCTGAAAGGAATTCTTTCAGAGAACTCCCTCTTCTCTGTGCTTAGCCACACCGCTCTGGCTGAAGCAAAGAATGGAGGCAAAGCTTTGTAGCTAAGTCCTCTTTCCCCCTCCCCCATATCTTCTCCCCCTCCCCTCCAAGCCCTGGGGGAGCTCTGAGAAACCTTTAGAGCCCTTGGGGGCAATTTGAAAACTACTGTAGTAACATGGGGTGAGGAAAGACTGACAAAAGTTGAGTTTGTCAGAGACACTCCCTACACTTTTCCCGTGTATGGAGTTGGAGTAGAGCGAGAGCAGAGATTCTAGTTCCATGAGTATTGATAGCACTGGGCCCTTTGAGGTCTGCCATGGTCACAGGCTGCCACCCACCAACTAGCTCAACAGCCCACGTGCATCTCTAACATAATATCTGCTGAACAGGGGCTGTTGACCCCCAACTCTCCTCCCCTCCACTGATGCTTCCTCACCTTCCCCTGGGCTCTTCCTCCCACCTCCCACGGTCTTAGCCCCTCCTCCAGGTCTACCATGATTTTAGTTGGCAGGACTGACATGGCTTTCCTCAGTTCCAGTGTTGGCCAACACCTCCTTGAAGGCTGGTTCTGCAGTTCTCTGCAGTTCTCCACAAGGCCCTTGTCCAGCCCTAATGATGACAAGGAAAGCCCAAGCTTCATAGTCCTCTGAAAAGTATGAGAAACTTATTCTTATCATTCATAAAAAGTAGCTATTTTATGAGAAAATAATTGGGTTTGCCAAACGAGTCTTATCCCTGTCAAAGTTCATCAGAAATTTAAGTATGTTATCAAGAAAGCTACTTTCTTCTCAGAAAGAGATTATAAATTATATAATACAAAAAAGGTTCTGTCCTAGACCATATTTGAAAAATAATTGTATTTCATGGAAGCTAACATCTGGCTACTATGGGAGAGACTCTTGTGCTTCTTAGTGAAGTAACAAGACAGAAGTTTAAATTATTGGTGACTTACCAAGATGGAATAAATTCAAATTAAGCAAGATCTTCATATACCCAGCACTCCTGTTTTGCGCCAGAGATCATTGGTATGTTAAGTTCCTTCGACTTCTCTCCTTTCTCATTTTCACGGAGTTAGAATGTCCAGTCTAGCATTTTTTTTTATTCCACAAGACTTTTTATGAAATATGGTTGAAAATCAAATTTTTATAACTAAGGCCTCTGCATTACATTAGCAATCGTTTGACTAAATTCTTTTGCCAAGGTCTTCATTCTCCCTAGGATTTGCCTGGGAAAGGGGGAGAGATGGTTTTCTTTTCCCAGTTATACATTTATATATTCAGTATTGACCAACTTGTTTAAATATGTTTTCATTCCTACATATCCAAATTCTATTTAATGGTACAGTTATCTTCCTGGTCATCCAAACAAAATACCTCCATGAAACACTGATTCCCTTTTTTCTTGTCCCCACTTCCCTCCCAATACTCTTTTTATAAATTGTCATACCCATTCCTCTCCAATTCACTTGAGACAACATTGGATCAGGATTAACTTTTCATTGTTCCACTTCGACAACTCCCTGATCAATCTTTCTGTCTTTAAGATCTTGTCCCTCAATCCAGCCTACACATTGCTTCCAATTTTATCTTTCAAAAGCACACACGGTTTCTGTACAGCTCAAAAATTTTAGTGAACTCTGTTACCTGAGAATTCAAGTTTAAAATCTTTCACCTGTTTCTATGACTGATCTTCAATCAACCTTACCTCTTACTTTGCGCCTCACCATGAGCATTGCCAGGAGGAATAACTTTGTCCTCCTTTGGGGCACACACTTCAAATGGGGTCTTTACAACCCTTTTTAAGGCAATGTGTTGATGCAGTGGTAGCTGAGACTCTAATGGAAGATATTAGAGGAAGCAGTATAAAATATAAAAGCGAGGGGCACCTGGGTGGCTCAGTCATTATGCATCTCCTTTGGTTCAGGTCATTATCCCAGGGTCCTGGGATCAAGCACAACGTTAGGCTCCCTGCTCAGCGAGAAGCCTACTTCTCCCTCTTCCACTCCCCCTGCTTGTGTTCCCTCTCTCACAGTGTCTCTCTCTGTCAAATAAATAAATTAAATATTTAAATATATATATATATATATATATAAAAGCAAGAACAAGAGACACATAAACAAGGTGTTTAAAAGGTAGTGCTTTTTTACCTCAGCTTTTTTTGGGGGGAGGTAACTTACATACAATAAAGTCCACCCATTTTAAGTGTACAATTTCATGAATTTGGGTAATTGACACCATTGCATAACCACCACCACCATCCAGATATAGAACAGTACCATCTCCTGAAAATATTTCCTGCGCCTTTTTGTATTAGATCCTTTCTCTCACTTCCAGCCAGAGGCAACCTCTGATCTGTTTTTGTCACTTTAATTTTTATTAACAGAGATATTAATTTTTGTGCTTTTCTTTTCTGCACTTCCGTGTGTGTGACTTTTCCCTATCAGAGGCATCCATACTACCTTGAGAAGAGCTAGGACATAGTAGAAACGTAAAGACAAAAGCAATATTTACTTTGTGTCAGTTTTTGATTCTAAAAGAAATTTTTGAGTCTCAACGGGGAATATCCAAGAGTAACAGGCATAGACTCTAGAAAGAGAACGGAAGATATGCTGCTTACCCCATGCCTGACCACTGGGGAGATTAGATAAGTATCGCCTGAACTAGTTGGTAAACAGAAAGGCAGAAATGGACGTGACCTTGAGAAAAAGTTGAAGGCCTAAATATGAGAGAACCTGACTTAGAAAGGTCACAGGAAGATGTGAAGGATTATCTATGGCCAGAGCTAAGTCATCAGATGACCGGTGGCCTCTTGAGTGAGTACCATGTCATTCACATTTGCTCTTTCTCTCAATACATGGATGAGGGCATTCCATGGATATCCATCTGCATAGCAAGCCTTAGATTATCCTGTAAGACACCCACCTATCTCCAAAAATTTTCAAGTACCTGCCAAACTTTATAAAGAATGAAGCACCTTTCTAATAGATAATTTATATAATATATGTTATATAATCAATTATAATATGAAAATATTAATGTATAATATATTATATAATAATACAATATAATATATATTATCTATAATATGATATAATATAATACAACAATAATAATATACAACCTCCAAAATATATAGAATATTATATATAATATATAAAATATATATTATATAATATATATAATAATAATATAATAATAATTATATATAATAATATTATATATTATATTATTATCCCTAACAATATATTTTGGAGGTTGTATTATATTATTAAATATATGATATAATACATATATTATATATTATATAATAATTTTTATATAATAGATAATAATATAACACAACCTCCAAAATATATATATAATATAATACAACCTCCAAAATATATTGTTAGGGATAAAGCAAAGCATATAATAGATTATGCGGTAAGGTACCATTTGTACCATTTATAGAAGAAAAGTATATACAGACATATATGCATGTGTGTAGTTAATTATTTACATATTCGTACATATAAAGAATATCTCTGAAGGATACAGAAGCTGATGACAGAAGACAGAAGGGTGGCTGAGGAATAGAGTGGTGAAGAATTCCTTATACTGGAAACTCTTTTGTTACTTTTGAACATTTTTATCATGTGTGTGTGTTATATACCCTAAAAACCGAATAAAATAATGCAGGTAAATATTCACTCAAAACAGCAATTTTGCTTCAAGATAATTTCCCTCCAGAAGCTGTCACATATGTACAAAAGGGAAAGATGCAATATTGGATTTTTTTAAAGATTTTATTTATTTATTTGATAGACAGAGATCACAAGCAGGCAGAGAGGCAGGCAGAGAGAGAGGAAGGGAAGCAGGCTCAATGCTGAGCAGAGAGCCCGATGTGGGGCTCGATCCCAGGATTCCGGGATCATGACCTGAGCCGAAGGCAGAGGCTTTAACCCACTGAGCCACCCAGGCGTCCCGCAATATTGTTTATAAGGGTAAAAAGCTAGAAAAAACCCAAGTCTTCATCGGTAGGGGAAGAAGTATGTAAAATGTGGAATAGCATATAGCAGTTAGATAGAATAGATGATGGTTGGTAGGTAGGTAGGTAGATAGATAGAGATCAATCAATCATCAAGTAACAATTAAAGGAAATAAGCCAAACTGATCTATCTGTGTGTCAACATGGAAAATCTCAAAAACATGCCAGACAGAAAAAAGTATATATAGAGTACATGTTTATCATATAACATAAGTAAATTTTTTAAAAAACACACTAGGTAAATGTATGAAATGGGTTAGAAGGATACCAAACTCACAGTGTAGTTTATCTCTGCAGAGGCCAAAGTTGGGGGCTCGGGGGTGGGAGTGGGAGACCGGTAATACTGTATTTCTTAACAACAACTATGAAAGAAGGAAGGGAGGGAGAAAGAGAGAGAGAGAAAGAGAGAGAGGAAGGAAGGGGAGAAGGAAGGAAAGAAAATAGGGAAAGTAGGTAAGATAAAATGTTAAAAGTTTTAAATCTGGGCGATTGGAATATAGGTGATTGTTGTTTTACTCTTTGTGTTTTTCTGTAGTTCTAGAAGTATAAAACAAACACACAAATAAACAGTAAAATTCAAGTATCCAGCCAAGGCTCTCCAGACTCTTTTACTTTCTTTATAAAGTCGAATAAATTCTAAACAACCAACCTTGACATTATTAATACATATACCTTTAAAGTATAAAACTTTGTATTAGAGGTTTTACACATTGGGAAACTCTGGTCGTGGCTCCAGATTTCATTCTTCAGATGCAACAGGATGGAACCAACGTCAAAGAGAACGCGGGGAAGTCTGACTCCCTGTGAGGACGTGACTCGGCAGGCACACCCATTTGTTCATCCTCAGCCCTCAATCTCCCCAATTCCTACTGGCCTATTCTGTTGAGGAAGCAGCATGGCTTGCTTTGAGAAATATTCATTTTCCCTGTGCCTTTTTGCTCTTTGTGAAAAAGAGAACCTTCTGGAGGTGGAGCTTGTTGAGCAACACCCTCTTTAAAAACCAGAGTCTCCACGCTTCCTTGATCACTTCAGTTCCAGCATCCTGCCTAGCAAAGAAGCAATTAGCCAAAATGATACCTGGAGGCTTAACTGAAGCCAAACCGGCCACTCCAGAAATCCAGGAGATTGCTAATGAGGTGAGTTGGTATATCTCATGAAGAGGATTGATCCAAAATCTTGGTTCCTAGGGGGGCCGTGTTACGCGTGTGGGTGAACATGAAAACCAGCAGAACATTGGGAAATGTGCGGTTTTGTTCAGGCTTCCTTACAACTAAAAACCTTTTCGGCTGAAACCTCTAATAATCCCAACCACGAGAGTGATCTTGAACATGTAACATCCCTTCTCAGAGCCTCAGTTTCCCCATTTATAAAAGAATTTATATTGGGTCATCTTTATAGGCTTCCAATGTATGAGTCCAGGATTACTAATTCAGTTTCTGATGAAGCTTCTAATCTTACCAAATGGAGCCAACATGTAATTAAATCAGCTTTTTAACAATTTGACAAACTAGACTTCGCACGCTTTGCGGGGAAATTTTTTTAAATGGGTTAAATGAAGAGCAACATTGCAAAGACAATCCACTTCCACACTTCCTGCCAATTTGACTACATAGAAAAAATTATAGTCTCGTCATATTGAGAATATGATTAAACTAGAAGGGGAGTGGCATAGTCTATGCTGATTCTGAAACTGATGATGGTGAAAACAGAACTCAATGTTTTTAGCAAGTTGATACATTTTTTACATGTTTGGTTAGCTATCATCTATATGATAAAATTTTATTATACTGTTTATTTTATGAAAAGAAAATATATATAAATTATCATGTTAGGTTTGTAAATTGTTTCCCTATTTTCTTGTATCATTCCTTGTTTTTTCTCTCTGAAACTTCTTTCTATGACCCTGGCAAATAAGACTGGCTACTTGTGTAAGTGAAAGAGATAGGATTTCTATGTTAAGGCTCTGGAATGTTCTCTAGAGATGCGATGCCTGGATTTCTGTCAACTCATTCTTTGGGGATAAATGTTTCCCTTTCAAGAGTTCTTTTTGAAAAAAGATACTTTTGTAGCTTTCCTTCTTCCAAAAGATAATGTTAAGTCATTAGTACCTTTATTTGAGGTCAGAATTCTCAATCTTCAGTATTCACAAACTTCAATGTATACATATATTACCTGGGGGTCTTGTTAAAATGGAGATTCTGACTCAGAATCTGGGGTAGGGTGGGTCTGAGAACCTGAATTTCTAGCCCGCTCCCTGGTGATACCCAGGCTGCTGTCCATGACCTCACTGGCTACAGATCTGGAGATACGTAAATCCAAGAGGCCTACGGGAGATGGGTTTTCTAAAAGCAGAACACTGGGGGCACCTGGGTGGTGCAGCCTGTAGAGCCTCTGAATCTTGGTTTCAGCTCAGGTCATGATCGCAGGGTCTGAGATCGAGCCCTGTGTCAGGCTCTGCGCTCAGCACACAGTCTGCTTAAGACTCTCTCCCTCTCCCTCTGCCTCACTCCCTGCTCTCTCTCTCTCTTAAATAGATAAATCTTTTTAAAAAATAAATAAAAAACAAAAGCAGAGCCCTGCAAAAAAAAATTCTTAATTCTATTTGTAAGATGAAGATCACACCTTTTGCTCTGCTGATCTCAGAGCTGTAAGGACTACCTAAGGTGATGTGCATAAAATGACCTGAAAACAAGAAAAAAATATGCATAGGTGAGGCTTCACAGTTATTTGCTTCAAATCTTTGCCCAAAGTTACCCGTGACCTTGGAAAATCCCCCTGAGATTTTCCAGGAAACAGAGCTATAAGGGAAATGGGGGAATAACAGAGATTCCACATAAAGAGAGTGTGCAGAAAATTTCAATGATTTTTAAAAAGCCTATCTTGGTTAGCAAGAATAATTTTTTTAGTAAGAAGCTATAAGAAGGCCTTGCATTAAAAAAAAAAAAACCATCTGTGAGCCACATCTTAAATTATGAAACTAATTTGAAAGCGTGTTTCTTGCTGCTTACCTCAGGCTCCAGCCCTGTCAAGGAGGCAGAATGAGAGATAGGTATGAACAATAGTTATATCACTCTTAGAAAGGTGCACTGTGGTTTTAAAAGCCTTGTCCTCCATTTGACCTCTCATTTGGTCTTTATAACCCCCAGCACAGGGAAGGAAATCATCATGTCCATATCTCAGATGAGATTTCAAACTGAGATTCAAAGAGGTTAATACCTGCCTAGTTAAGAAGCTAGCCTATCTTCAGATTTTTGACCACTTGCCTTTTCCACTATACAGTGGCAGGAACATGGAGAAGCATGGGGGTTGAGGGAAATATGTGGTATGGCAAATTGCCTTATCCGTGTGAGCAGCCAGCCTCGGATTTCAATCAATTTGAGAAATGAATACCAATGAATCATTTCTTGACTATCTCTTAGGTGTCCAGCATTGTATTAAATGTTACAGAAGATACATAAGGACTTTAAGACATGGTCCCTGTCCTCAAGGGGTTTAGAGTCCATTTAGAGAAGCCAGGATAACTGAAACATAATAAAACAATCTCCAATTAAGAACATTGTTTAAATCATAGGTTTGGGACCAGGAAGGACATTAGAGTTTGCCCATCAAAGCTCCTAACTTTCAAGTGAATAATTACTGTGTAGTAGTTCAGCTTCTCAGGTATTAAGCTCCCAGTTATCATTTGGCTTCCCTCTCCCAGGAGAACCTTAGGGGGCAATTCCCAAATAACTATTAGAAGGCAGAAGAATGGGCAGTTTAGGAAGCACTTTCCCATGAAGGATAAAATTAATCTCCACACACACAACCCCAAGAGGCAGGTATTACCAAAACCACTTGTAGGTGAAGAAATATAATCAAACATCTTCTCCAAGATTACAGAGTTAGTTAGGTGCCCAGTCAGAGTCAGGCAAATGGGCAGGTGTTGGGAGTTATACACTTAGTCTGATCTGAGGTGGTCCTAAGGAAGACCACCACTACCTGTCGTTTCCCTTGTCATTTTATCCCTTTGTTTTTTAATGTATTCTATTTTTTTTAACTCACTTTTTAATTAGCAATAATCGCGCCTCGGATAAACCGCATTGGCTACGATACTGCCACTCTTTTTAAAATGCAGGTATTCTTAGAGGAGCTTAAGTTTATCGGCTCTCGCTCTCCTTAACAGAGAGTTTTCTCAGTGGAATGCCAGCTGAAGGAAGAACTCCATCTGGGAGAGAAGGGAAGGAATGGGAGGCCATCTCACAGAGAGGTGAAAGCATCAAAGAAAAAGTGGGAACTGCAGGTTTAAGGAATTTGACGTCACAATGAAGAAGGGAGGGATGCCTGCATGGCTCAGCCAGTTAAGTGTCTGCCTTCAGCTCGGGTCATGGAATAGAGTCCCACATCTGGCTCCCTGCTCAGCAGGAAGCCTGTTTCTCCCTCTGCCTGCCATTTCAATTCCCCTGCTTGTGCTCCCACTTTCTCTCTCTCTCCGATAAATAAATAGCTTACTTAAAAAAAAAAAATGAAAGAGGGATGTTGGATAAGGTCAGAAAGAGAAGAAAATCAAACAAAGAGTTCCAGGTTGAGGAGCCTTGAACATTTCTGAAGGCAGGAGAAAAGAGTCCCCATTCTGAAGATGAAGGAGACTGAACTGAATGGTAGTTATGTATCACATATTACTAAAGGATGCAAATAGAGCTTGTTCCCAAGTACACATGAAAGAAATCCCCTTTCCCAGGATTCTCTGTATTAGTTGAGTGTCTCTGCTATCCCCTTCTATATCCTCTTATTCCTTCTAGGAAGACAAGGTGCCATGAAGAAAAACAGCCCTGGTTTCTTCATTCAGAAAACATTATGTACACAGTACTGTGTGAATTGCTATAGGGACAGAAGGGAAGATGGTTCTTGCCTTCAGAGAAATTTAGAAAGGGGATACACTCAAGGCAATAAGGGTTATATTTGACCTGAGAATTGGGATGGGAATTCTGAGCACGTTTATTGCAGGAAAGAACTGTCATTTCAATAATTACTCTGGGAAATGAAGGGTACTATTACGCACTCACAGGTAGATACAGACACACACACGCACACATACACACACCCCCTACGTCAGACCTAATTGCTGAATGCCATTCCTGGCATCCACACAGACCATACACCATACAAACACCCCCTCTGCATACCGTCATGGATACCGCACCCCGGAGCTCAGCGTGTCACCGCTGTCACTCACCCACACATTTGTGTTCTCCTCTCTGACCGGCGCCTCCCCATCAATCACCTCTGCCACTGCCCCACACCCAGAGAACCTGCCATTCAGCCACACCACGGTCTTTCAGGCCCTCACCCTCCCATCTTCATCAACAGAACATGCTCAGGCCCACTTGAGTGCTCATCCAGCCTGGACCGTGATTGGCTTCAGGCATTCTTCCACCCTTGATTTCTGTTGACCCTGTGAAATTCCGGCATTCCAGTCCTCAATTACACATCACCCCCATTGCCACCACTTCCTCTTCAGCTTCTGCTCCAGGTTCAGAGAACTTTGCTCAAGGAAGTTGCAGAACCACAGAAACTCGCTCAGTACAAATTTATGAATGTATGCCAGCGAACAACTGCAACAGGAACCTGGGGCTGCCGGAACATCCTGTCAGTCACATCCTGTTGGCCTTTTTCTAGAGCCCCAGAGAGGTGGACCTGGGCCTTCTCTCTTCTTGGCTTTTCAATCTCTCCCATCCCCATGGCCCCTCCAGCCTGTGTCTCAGTTCCGTCTCCTAAAGATTGCCGTCAGCTGGTACAAGAACACTCCCAATTTCCATATCCCTTGTTGGATCTCATTCCTCCCTCTAGTCAAAGACTCTGCCTTTCCTCTCTTACGTGGGGTGCCATCATTTCTTGCATACTAGGTGCCTTGCCCCACGCTTGCCCTTCCCTCAAAAACGAACAGATGACAAATGTCTATAGGTCATTTCTCATCAGCCCTACTACACTTTCATGCTAAACCCAAACTCTCCTTCCTTCTCTGGAAAACATGCCAAAATATGGCCTACCCATGTTGCCACTATTACCTTTCTATCCATTCTTCCCTATTTTATGCATAGTCTAAAGTTTTTGCAGAATGATTATAGATAGGGAAAGTGCCTAGGTGTGTTGGGTGCAACACAGCTCAAATCCTCAGATCCCAGAGGACTAACAACTCACCAAGATTCATTCCCTACAACAGTAAAAATATATGAACAACCCTAGGGTAATTGTATTTGACCAGCCGCTCCTCCCTGAGAGCGTCCTTCTCCGGGCTGGGGCCCGAGTGACAGTGGCTGGGCTCATACTGTTTCTTCCATCATCTCAGCCACGACTGTGTATGGAAGGCTAGGGAAGGGGAACACCAACTGTGTTCAGCTCAAGGTCTGTCTGTGTTCCAGCAGGTCCCAGACCACCACTCCCAGCTGACATCCACCCTCCCAGCACCCATCCCTTGGGGGGGTCTTTCAGTACCAAGCTTGCCTTCTGAAAATTAAGGTTTCACTGACCAGTTCCTTCTTATTTTGCCCCTTTCCTGCTCCTCAGCTTCGACCTCAACCTCCACCCCTCCCACCCCTGGTTCATAGCATCTGACATTAGAAGAATACCAGCCTATTCTACTGGGAAGAGAGAGCAAGGCTACAGGCTCTAAGTGCCGTAAACCTGAAATCACGGCACACAGTCTGACAGGTGCCCGTGTACTTACCAAAACAAACCAGGACACTGGAAATCAGCTCTCTTATGGAAGACTCTGGACTTGTAAACTGCACCGATGCAGTGAAAATGTTATAGATTTTGTATGTTTTTTAAGACAAGGACAAATAGAAATAAAATTTTCTGATATGTGGTTAAAAAAAACAATGACTAAAAGACTGGAAACCAGAAGGAATACAGATCATTACAACAGATAAATCAGATACTTAAGCTATCGGGCAAGGGATTGAAAACCTTAAGTAACTGTAATTAATAATTTTTCAGCCTTAAGCAGTCATGGTCTCTTCATAGCCTTGGTCCTCTCGTTTGTAAAATAAGATTTAACTGGATAACTTTGGGTTTGGAGATTAACCCTTTCCAACTCAGCTTTTAACTTGACCAGTACCCAGCATTGACTCAGAAGTGTTAGATAGGAGAAGCAAGAAAACAGTAACTCTTCTCCTTACTTGACTTCTCTCTGCACTTCTATCTTTTTCCCCCTCTCTCATTCCCCACTTCCCATTTCTGATTTTTTCCTCCTCACAATTTGTCTTCTTCCTTTCTCCACTCTGAAGCTTCATTTTCCATCTCAAGAAAGCAATAACACCTTCTTCCCATCTATTCTGAAGGTCACAGGAGAAATGGGTGGTGGTCCGTGAAGTGTTTTACCCTCAAAAGTGGTCTAAGAACTCAAAAAGTTGGGAAACATTTACATCTTTGAAAACCAACTCTGGCACCCAAACCAAGGGGCTGATAGAAAAGGAATTCAATATGTCCGCCCACGGATGGGAAGGCCTGAATGGCCTTGGGAGAACCTAGATGCATGGGAGACCAGCCTGAAACATGTAAAATGCTTGAGTGAATAGCAGGGAGGCAACTATCCAAGAAACAAGGTATATTGAACATACACATCTATTTTCTTTTCCCTCTAGATGACAGGAAAAAATAAGGGGGAAAAGGCACAAGCCCACACCTAGAGAGACAATGGAGATAGGCAAACACCACCTCAAAGATACTGACCAAACCTTGGAAGATGGGAAACAGATGAACAATGGAAAATGACTGGCCACTTAGATGGAGCCCAACCCCAGATGGGAGTGATGAGCCAGCAGCAAGCGGATTCGTGGTGCAGAATTCCAAACGGCTCAAACACGAGCAATGCCAGAAACGTAGGACAATGAGAGTGAGGCACGGGGCTAAAGCCGGGAAAACTGAGAGCAGCAGATCTGTATCAGGAGCAGTTAGGCCACCCCCAAATCTTTCCCTTTCATTTATCTCAAGCTCTGGCAGAATTCTGGAGCCCTACTCTTCACAGAGAGTGAGTCAGAGAGAACAGAGTGGCAACTAGCGTATCAGCCTCAGCTGAGAGAAGGAATGAAAGACCGATACTGAAAACTGGTAAATCCAGTAAAAGTTCACATATTGAATTTGAGACACACCATTCCCTTGTCATGTCAGGGTTTAGGCATGCTGCCACCAAAGTTTATAATCCCTCTGTTGTAGACAGAATGGTGGCCAACATCCTAATCCCTGAGTCTTATAAATGTGCTATCTTACATGGCAAAGGAAATTACAGATGTGATTAGATCAAGGATCTTGAGGTATACTATACTATTTTTGTAACTTTGAGTCTGAAATTACTTCAAAATAAAAAAAAATTCAGGTGAAATAGTAATTATTGCTCTCCCATTTTTATTAATCAAAGACATATATATCAGAGTTCTACTAGTGAAAATATTACCATGTTGCCATATTACCACACTGACTTGATGCAAATTCAGCCAAAAGCCACAAAATTTAACATTTTAGCTAGCTCATGTAATCTTATTAAAGGCAGATCTTTTCTTTTCCTTGAAATACTGAAAATAGTTCTTATTATGATATTTGAGGACCTTTAGAAGCACGAGTTTCCCAGACTTGAAAATCACATAAGTGGAATCCATTATAGCTTTGATATAATGTGTTTCCTTTTTTTTCCTTCTAAGGTTAAACCTCAGCTTGAAGAAAAAACAAACGAGACTTATGAAGAATTTGAAGCTGTAGAGTATAAAACTCAAGTAGTTGCTGGAATAAATTACTACATTAAGGTTAGAGTTCAACATCCTTACTGGGTTCACATCAGTACTAAAAGATACTGCATTTCCCACTTTGGGTGATGTTCCCTGTTACCCTGACCATATATTTTGTCCCTTCTGGTTGTCCTAAATGAAATTTCCCAAGTGTTAGACTCTTAAATTTGGCAGATGATGATATATTGCCACCATCTGTTTCCTGTGAATTTAGAAAGCTTTCCAAATTGACTCCTTCCAAATTACAATTAGAATTTACAAATTACAATTTTTGGAAATTGTATAGAAAGAAATTTCATAATGTTTCCAAGAATGCTTAGTTTGTGGCCGTGGCGCTTTTTGTGTGAAATGAGAGGATATCTCGGTTGCCTGAAGGCCTGGAGCTGGACCAGATGCTATCTTGAAACTTATTCCACTCTTTATGGAATCCTTGTGAATCTATGTGTCTAAATTAAATGGATTTTAGGAATGATTTAAAGTAATTTTGGGTGGGAAAATAACTAAAGCTACTGTTGTTCTTTACACAGTATTCTGGTTAATAAAATTAAAATCATTTGTCAATTCAAGTAAGTGGATTCAATTTGTGACACTGTAGGTATAGTTTAAAACAGTGGAGCATTTAAAATAATTTTAAGATTAATTTTATAACTATATCATTAAACTAAATGATGCACTATCCAGTTCTATTTGAAGAAAATGGTTGTGAAGTTAAGAGGGAAACAATTCAACTAGTCAACCATCGATATTTGAGACCCATCTTCATTCTTTCACACTGAGATGATAATTCTGATTTAATAAATCAGATAAATAAATAATAACAACAGACATTCAAACACATATACTTGAGATTTACAAAATCATTTGACCAAGGCACAGTCTGGCTTATTCCTCTTTAACAATTAGCTACTTAAGAAATAAAATGTTAAAAAAATGTTTTCAGGGATGCCTGGGTGGCTCACGTCTGCTGTTGGCATCTGCCATGGTCTCTGGTCATGATCTCAGGGTCCTAAGATCAAGTCCCACATCAGGCTCCTTGCTCAGTGGGGATCCTGCGTCTCCCTCTACCTGTTGCTCCCCCTGCTTGTGCTCTCTCTTTCCCTCTCTCAGAGAAATAAATGAATAAATGAAATATTTTTTAATGCTTTCTGCAAAAAATAAAGTAAAATACAATAAAGTAAGAGGTCCTAACCACCTCAGCATAGGAAAATTACAACACTGGGTCATGTAAATGGATCAGCCCAGTCCTACCAAATTTGAGCTCCTAGTATATGCCAGGTCCTGGGGTGGCTCACATGAATGAGATCCTGCCTGATACTTAGAAAGCAGCAACATTGTTTCCCCCTTTCTCAATCTGCTTTCTTCACAGCTGAAAAACATTTTTCCAGTTAAAAATGATTTTGTTCGAAGACAAGAAACATTCCATCAAAATTGGGATCATTATTTTAATAATTTATAATTAGTCTAAGTTCATAAATTTCATATAGTAACCAGCTGATGCATTTCTTAAAAAACTCCTCAGAAAACTTAAAAATTCCATCCCTTAAGACCACCTACCTAAAAGGATTTAAAAAAAAGAGAGAGAGACCACCTGCCTAGTCAAATTTCTCCTACTGGATTACAACTCCTAACTCCAGTTCCCTCATTATTTCCTGGCTGTCTAGTTGATCTCTGCTCTGAACCGCTCTCTACATTTAAGGTCTTTCTGGTGAAGTGACCTTCTGTGTTCTTTCCCAAGTATCTATCTATCAAGAGGCAGGTGGAGGAATGGAAGGGCTACAGGCTTTCTGGTGTCAGACAGTTCCGGGTTGGAACCTTATTCAACTTGTTCCACTAGGAGTCCCTGTGTGATCACAGCCCCTCATCTTCCCTGAGCCACAATGCCCTTATCTGCATGATTCAGATAAAAACCTACTTTGCAGGGTGCCAGGGTGGCTCAGTGGGTTAAAGCCTCTGCCTTCAGCTCAGGTCATGATCCCAGGGGCTCTCTGCTCAGCAAGGAACCTGCTTCCTCCTCTCTCTCTCTCTCTCTGCCTGCTTCTCGGCCTACTTGTGATCTCTGTCTGCCAAATAAATACATAAAATCTCTTAACAAAATAAAAAATTAAAATTAAAAAAAAACCCTACTTTGCCAGGTGTTGTGTGAAATAAAAGAGCTAGAAATTTACAACGTGCCAGGCTCTAAGAGCTGAGCATGTATTCTCTTTTAATCCTCTCAACAAATCTATGAGATAAGTATGATCATTTCCCTTGTGTTACTGATGAGAAAATGGAGCCTCAGGGGGATGAAGTAACTAACAAAGGTCATACAATTATAAGAGAGGGCCAGGATTTGAACCCAGGTGGTCTGATTCTTATCTACTGGCTGTGCTGCTTCTAATAATGTCTGCAAAGGCTGATGTCCTGTCCAAACGCAGAATACTTTTAAAACGTTAAACTGTAGGGGAATCTGGGGGGCTCAATTCGTTGAGCATCCAACTCCTGCTCTCAGCTTGGGTCTTGATCTCAGGGTTGTGAGTTCAGGCCCCGCACTGGGTTCCATGCTGGGTGTGGAACCTACATGAAAAAAAAGTGGTTACACTATAGAGTGAAAAGAACATCGATTTTGGACTCTAGATTTAGGTTTTGACTCTGTCGCTTACTAGCTGAGAGATTTATGGAAAATTATTTAATCTCTTCTAATCTGCTTCTCCATTTGTAAAACTGTTATTTTTCTACCTTTGTTCAGGCCTATAGTAAGAAGTATATACAATGTTCATCATAGCCTTTGAATCATAGTAAACATTTGCTGAATGGCATTTGTTAATTAGGAAGGGACATCAGAACATAAAAAATATTATTCTAAGACAAAATTTTTATTGTCCCAACCAAAAACAAAAGTAGAAATTCTCATCATGATTTTCTAGGTTTCAGGTTCATGCCCATACTACCATTTCAATTTTCTTTTCTTTTTTTAAAGATTTTATTTATTTATTTGACAGACAGAGATCACAAGTAGGCAGAGAGGCAGGCAGAGAGAGAGAGAGAGAGGAGGAAGCAGACTCCCTGCTGAGCAGAGAGCCCGATGCGGGACTCGATCCCAGGACCCTGAGATCATGACCTGAGCTTAACCCACTGAGCCACCCAGGTGCCCCCATTTCAATTTTCACACCAATGACTAACCAGCAAGATCCCTTTACTTTAAAGGGACACTATAGACTGTCCATCCCCTGCTCTCTGCTCAGTCCTATCAGTGGGCTTTTATAATGTAGGTGCTAATATAGATATGGGAACCACACCTCCCAAATTTTCTAGGACAATTCTGATTTTCTCCTCCCTTTTCAAATCATGTGGCTAATAAAGTACCCCAGTCTGGAAGTCAGAAAACAGAATCAATAAGGAGACTGTCACTTGTTTTCTTGCTCTGTGCATCTTTGAAAATGAAATACACTTTCATTGTGCCCAAGCAGTAGGAAATTATAAAATAAAATAATGAAATAAAATAAGGGCTTATGCCTCTTGCCATGCCTTTAGCCTGTCCTTTCTCATAAAATAAGGTGGTAGGTTTATGAAAATCAAGGTCTAAGAATTCTGATCTAGAAATACTGTTCCTGAAAAGCTTATTTCCCTTGGCATAGATGCATCTGAATGAATCTCCTTTTCATTTTTTTTTCTTTGTTTATCTTTTAGGTGCGAGTAGGTGATAATAGTTATATTCACATGAAAGTATTCAAAGGCCTTCCTCAACAAAATTCTACTTTGACACTTACTGCTTACCAGACTGACAAAAGCAAGGACGATGAGATCACAGGCTTTTAGCAGCATGTTCCCGAAGTGGTCTGATGTTTTCCACTGGCTACTGATTAATGTTCCCTGCTAATAAATGTAACTATCAATAAAGAAGCATTCCTTTTCAAATAAATTGATTTCTACAACCATTTCTCTTTTATTGTACTAAATAGTATTCACCTTTTCTTTCTCAAAGTCAACATTATTGTTTTAGAGAAGAAATTCCGTGCAACTTAATGTCAATTGGAAATCTTACAGAGAAATTGGTCAGGCCCAATGAGACCTGCTAAAGGATGAGACTACCACTACGACCATTCCCACACACCATAGGCAGGCTAGATCATGTACTAGCAGTGCCCTCTGGTTGAGGAGAATCCACTATTCCATCCCCTAGCCTCACATTTTAAAATTAAATCAGGAATTTTACAAAATACATTTATATTTTGAAATGCCTTCAAACTTACAGATAAGTCTCAAAAAAACTTTTTTTTCCCAGGCATTGAGAGTAAGTTACCTACAGTGATGACCCATCACTAACAAATATTCAGGGTGCATTTCCTACGAACCAGCATTTTCTTCTGAATAGCTGAAATACAACCGTCAAAATCAGAAAATTAACACTGATAGATTTACTAACATTTAGTCCCCAGACACCATTCAGTTTCCCCAGTCGTCCCCAAAATGTCTTTAATTGCTAAGAGCTCCAATCCAAAACCACATGTTTCATTTAGTTGCTATTTTTCTTTTTTCTAACACTCTATTGAGAAATAATTTATATACCATATACTTCACCCAATTAAACTATACCATTCAATAGTTTTTCATATATTTAAAAATGTGTGCAACTGTCGCTTAGCTAATTTGAGAACATTTTCATCACCTCAAAAAGAAACCCCATACCTTATAGCTATCATCCCCCATCTTCCTCCACATCTTCACCCCTAAGCAACCACTAATTTACTTACTTTCTATGTGTCTCTGTAAATTTGCCTATTCTAGGCATTCCATATGTATGAAATCACATATGGGTTTTTGCAACTGGCTTCTTCCTCTTGGCATATTTTGGAGATTCATCTATGTTGAAGCATGTGCTGATATTTTTTTCCATTTTATGGCCAAAGATTATTCAGTTTTATGGATATTTTGCTCATCCGCTTATCAGTTGGTGGATATTTGGGTTGCTTTCACTTTTTGACTATTATGGAAATGTATAAACATCTGCATACTTTTCTTTTTTGTCCATACATGTTTTCATTTCTCTTGGACTGATACCTAAGAGTGAAATTGCTGTTTCATATGGCAACTCTGTATGTTTAATTGTTCAAGGAACTTACAGACTGTTTTCCAAAGTAGCTGCACCATTTTACATTCCCACCAGCAGTGTAGGAGGGTTGGGATTTCTCCCCATCCTGAACACTTATTATTTTCTACCTTTCTGAGTCTAGCCATCAAAGTGGGCATGAAGTGGTATCATATTATGGTTTTGGTTTGTATTTCCCTGATGACAAATGATGTCAAGTACCCCTCATGATCTTTTTTTTTTTTTTTAAGATTTTCTTTATTTATTTGACAGACAGAGATCACAAGTAGGCAGAGAGGCAGGCAGAGAGAGAGGGGGAAGCAGGCTCCCTGCTGAGCAGAGAGCCCGATGTGGGGCTTGATCCCAGGACCCTGGGATCATGACCTGAGCTGAAGGCAGAGGCTTTAAACCACTGAGCCACCCAGGCACCCCCCCTTCATGATCTTAATATCCATTTGCATATCCTAGTTGGCAAAATGTCTATTCAGATCCTTTGCCCATTTTTAAATCAATTTGTCTTTATTATTGAGTTAAAAGATTTCTTTGCGTATTTGGGATACAAGTCCCTCATCAGATGTATGATTTGTAATTATTTTCTCCTCTTCTGTGGTTCTTTTTACTTTTTGATGCTGTCCTTGAAGTGTAAAAGGTTTTTATTTTAATGAAATCCAAATTGTGTTTTTTTCTCTTAAGTTGTGCTTTTGGTGTCAGATCTAAGGATCCTTTACCAAATCCAAGCACATAATGATTTACTCCTATGTTTTCTTTTTTTTTTTCTTTAAAGATTTTTATTTATTTATTTATTTGACAGAGAACACAAGTAGGCAGAGAGGCAGGCAGAGAGAGAGAGAGAAGCAGGCTCTGCACTGAGCAGAGAGCCCAACGTGGGGCTCCATCCCAGGGTCCTGGGATCATGACCCGGGCAGAAGGCAGAGGCTTTAACCCGCTGAGCCACCCAGGTGCCCCTACTCCTATGTTTTCTTAAGAGTTATATAGTTTTATTTTTTTAAGAAAACTTAGAGAGTTGTTTATCTTTTTTTTTCACTTTTAAAAACATTTTAATGTTTTTTAAAAATTAACATATAATATACTATTTGTCACAGGGGTACAGGTCTGTGAATCATCAGGAGTTGTGTAGTTTTAATATTTACCTTTAGGCACTTAATCCCTTTTGAGTTAATTTTTATAAATAGTGTGAGGTAAGGATCCAACCTGATCATTTTGTAAGTGGGCTACCTAGTTGTTTGTGTGGCTATCCATTTGTTGAAAAGTCTGTTCATTTCCACACTGAATGGTCTTGGCACCCTTGTCAAAACATCACAGTCATAAATTCATTTCTGGACCCTCATTTCTATTCCATTAATCTACATATCTTTCTTTAGCCAGTACCACACTTTTTTTTTTTAATTTTATTTATTTGAGAGAGAGCACGAGCATGAGAGGGGGGTAGGGGCAGAGGAAGAGGGAGAAGCAGACTCCCCACTGATCAGGGCACCCAATTTTGGACTCGATCCCAGGACCCTGGGAACATGACCTGAACATGACCTAGGCAGATGTTTAATTGAGTGAGCCACCCAGGTGCCCAATACCACACTTTTCTTGATTACTGTTGCTTCTTAGTAAGTTTTGAAATCAACAAGTTGGAATCCTCCAACTTCGTTCTTCTTTTTCAAGAATGTTTTGGTTCTTCTGGCCCTTTGAAATTCTGTATGAATTTTAGAATCAGCTTCTAAGTTTCTACAAAGAAGTCAGCTAGGATATTGAATCTGTAGATTTGAGGAGTAATGCCATTTTAACACAAGAAACCTTCCAACCCATGAACATGGGATATTTCCTCAAATATTTGCATTTTCTGTAATTTCTTTCCACAGTGTTCTATACGTTTCAGAGTATGTTTTGCACATATTTGTTAAATTTATTTCTAATGATTTTATTCTTATGGATGCTATTGTAAATGAAATCATTTTCTTAATTTCATTTGGCTTGTTAATTGCATATGTATAGAAATGCAATCAATTTTTGTATATTGGGCCTTGTATTCTTCAAACTTGCTGAACTTTGTTTATTGGTAGATTTCTCAGGATTTTCCTATACAACAAGGTAATGCCATCTACAAAGAGAGAGTTTTGCTTCTTCCTTTCCAATCTGAGTATCTTTTATTTCGCCTTTACTGTCTAGAACTTCTGGTATAAAGTTAAATAGAAGTGGTGAGAGTGTGCATTGTTGTCTTGTTCCTAATCTTAGGGATCAGGATCCCTAAGGGATTCTTAGAGAACAAGATCTTAGCATCCAGTCATTCACTATTTAGTATGCTATTAGCTGTGGGGTTTTTGTAGAATTGCCCTTTATCAAGTTGGTGACATTTTCTTTTAGGGTTTTTTTTTTTTAATCATTATTATGAAAGGCTATTGGATTTTTTTTTAAAGATTTTTAAAAAATATTTTATTTATTTATTGGACAGAGAGAGATCATAAGTAGGCAGAGCATCAGGCAGAGAGAGAGGGGGAAGCAGGCTCCCTGCTGAGCAGAGAGCCCGATGCGGGGCTCGATCCCAGGACCCTGAGATCATGACCTGAGCTGAAGGCAGAGGCCCAACCCACTGAGCCATCCAGGTACCCAAGGCTATTGGATTTTGTCAAATGCCTTTTTTTTCTGTGTCTTTTAAGATGTTCATGTGGTTTTGTTTTTATTCTTTCACTATAATGCTTTACATTAATTGGTTTTTGAATGTTAAACCAACTTCACATTCCTAGAATGAATCCCATGTGGTCATGGTGTGTAATTATTTTTTATGTGCTAGATTTGGTTTGCTAGCATTTTGTTGAGGATTTTTACATCCATATTCATGAGAGATATTGATCTGTAGTTTCCTTATGATGTCTTTGGCTTTGGTATCTGTATAATACTGGTCTCATTGAATGAGTAGGAAAGTCTTCCTCTTCTACTTTTTGGAAGAGTTTGTGTAGAATTGGTATTTATTCTTCTTTAAATGTTTGGTAGAATTCAGCAGTGGAGCTATCTGGGCCTGGGCTTTTCTTTATGGGAAGTTTTTGATTACTAATTTAATCTCTTGTTGTAGGTCTATTTAGATTTTCTTAAGATGGTTTTGGTATTGTCTTTCTAAAAATTTATCCATTTCATCTGCATTATCTAATTTATTGGCATATAATTGTTCATTGCATTCCTTCCTTGGGCCTACCTAATGGATTTTGGATTGGATTGTTAGGAAGGCGTATAAGGAAGAAGTAGAAGGAATGGACAGAGAAATGAGAGGAGGGAAAAGAAATTCATTTTAAAGATGCCCTAAATAATGTCTCCCTCTGTGTTCTGCAGTATGTTCATCACCCTATTAGTGCCACTTGTTAATTCCCATCCCCAAATAATAATACTATATATTAAGCGCTTATTATATACAAGGTAGTATTCTAAAGAATTTACACCTACAACTCACTTAATTCCCATAACAACCTCATGAGTAAATATTGTTATTATCCCCTCTTTACAGAAGACTGAGTATAGAGAGGTTAAGTTATTGCCCAGGGCCTCATGGCTAGTTAATAAAGTGAAGATATAACCCCAAGCTATTTGCCTCCAGGACCAATGTTCTTCACTCCTACACTCTACTAACACAAGCTCAGAATTCATTTGCTCAGCTATTCTGACCCCTGGAGGAGGCAAGGGAGAGCTTGAAATAGTGTAGTGATATATATGTATGTAATGACTCCTGCTAGATGCTTCATAATAAAGAAATTGTCCTATTCATCTGCCTTCAGCTCCTAGCACATAGATATTAAGTTCAATCAATGAACTAAAAGATCTCCACTGGCTGGCTAATATTAATGCCATAGGGCTCTTAGGTAACAGAGACTACCAGAAATTATCTCATCGCCTAATAATAAGAATCCTTTTCTGAGCAATGCAAACATTGACACAAACATCTGTAGTTATAAACTCAGAGCAGGATACACAAAACTCTATAATCAGATTGATTAGATTTATTTGTACTTTATCCTGATTTTGGTATAGAAGACTGAATATAACACATGTTTAAGAATTAGTCTAATAAGGGACATACAGAACATATGCAAAGACAATTACAGCACCTCACTGTCAGAAATAAGAGACTTGAATAAATGGATAAACATATCCCATCACTGGTTAAGTAGACTTCCTGTTAGCGAGAACATAGTAGCTAATAGGAATAAGTAGGAAAGAAGATCAAG
This sequence comes from Mustela nigripes, assembly GCF_022355385.1. NCBI lineage: Eukaryota > Metazoa > Chordata > Mammalia > Carnivora > Mustelidae > Mustela > Mustela nigripes. The sequence goes on from NC_081558.1 coordinate 97,862,512, forward strand.
TAATGTGTGCAGTGATTCTCAATCATCCCTGCATATTAGGGTCACTTAATTTATAAATTTTTTAGAGGTCCCAAGTCAGGGGGCGTCTGGGTGACTCCATCCGTTAAGCATTTGCCTTTGGCTCAGGTTATAATCCAGGAGTCCCAGAATGGAACCCAGAGCTGGGCTCCCTGCTCAGTGGGATGTCTGCTTCTCCCTCTCTCTGCGCCCTCCCCCCGCTTATGCTCTCTCTCCCCGCAAAGAAATAAATAAAACCTTTAAAATAAAATAGAAGTCCCAAGTCAGGCCCCACGAAGATTTTATTTATTTATTTGTCAGAGGGAGAGAGAACACAAGCAGAGGGATTAGCAGGCAGAGGGAGAAGCAGACTCCCCACTGAGCAAGGAGCCTGATGTGGGACTCGATCCCAGGACCCCGGGATCATGACCCGAGCGGAAAGCAAATGCCCAACCAACTGAGCCACCCAGGCGTCCCAGGCCTCACGCAGATTAATTGAATAAGAATCTGAAATAGATTCCAGATGATTCTAATGTCACCCAGCGTTGAGTACTAGAGTGATATAAAGGTAAGAGGGAAAGGTTTAATGGAAATACTTCCCCTAACAGAATTGAAAATATATTTCAAAGCTTAAAATATTACAAAAAATTTCTGATATTAGGTTAAAAACAGAATAGGTGTGTAGGGTAAACCCTGACAGTTATTTGTTTTGCTTTTGTAATACAAGTGCCTCATTTAAGCTTTGGTGAGGCATCTTGCAAAGACCTATCCTCTTTGCAGTTAACTATCTCAAATAAACACAGCGCCACCCACAGGCCAAATGAAGAACCAAGCCACCTCCCCCAAATGTGGGCTCCCTTGTTTTAGAGATCTTGGTTAATTTAGGTAACTAACCATCTGGGCCACTTCCTTTCTTTCTCTCTTCCCATGCTTTAACTTTCCACTCTTACATTTTAAATTCACCAATAAAGAGTGAGCCTGCAAAACCCTAGGTTCCCCCACCCTCTACCCAATAAAAGCAGAACTCCTGGCCGGTACAATCTCTTTCTCTCTCCTTGTGACTTAACTTTGTGGCCTCAGGTGTGCTTTGTAATGTCCAGGTCTTGTAAGTAATAATGCTTCCCTTCCAACATTTCTTGATAGTTATTGCTGAAGGGCTGAAGGGTGTCTTGCATTCATAATAAGAACCTCAAGTGCTGATCCAGTCATATTGGTTATTTATAGGCTGAAACCAGCCTAAAACAAGATGATGAAACAAAATAAAACAAAAAATGCATGTCAGAAAATGTAACCCAAATCTGTTAAGTCCTGGTAAAATATAAAGTGTGAAAATAAGTTTTCATTTACTAAATGTTATTGAAAAATTACACTATTGTTGAAGATTTACACTATGTTGAAAATTAAATTATTCCTTTTAAAAGCAATTTTAACATTGAAGACAACTTTTTAAAGGGAGTGACTTATTTTAAAAAATAAGGAAGTGGTATTTGAACAATTAGACTTGTTTTCCAAGAACTGTTGGGATTCCAAGAAAACAAAAAATTGATCAAGAACTGGATAATTGTAGGCCATCGTGTTGATGGAAAGGGTGTTTAAAAGTTCGTTGGTCATTGAGGGCTTATCCAGATCAAGGAGCAATTTCTCCAAAAAACAAACAAACAAAAAATCCTTGCCTTCCTTTACAGTATCATTGCAACCAAAGGCAAAATTGCATTTCTGAAGCATTTCCCCCCATCAAATTTGAAATGGAATCTGGGAGCAAGAATTGTACTCTACTGCAAAAATTGTCTTGTTTAACCCAAGAGAAAAACTGGGAGAATGTACCCTTGCCTTGTAAGGACTCAACCCCAGCATCTGTCAAGCCCTCCCAAATTCTCTGCCACAGTTTCTAAATGAGCAGTATTGGGCCAAGTGACAACTCAGAGGGCGTGATTCTGTTCAGCGTTGCAGACAAGGCCTTTTCTGTTCTGTCTTGGGAAACAGGTTTCTTCATTTGCCTGAGGGAGTGAATCTATGATTTTCTGCCTGGTTTCTTATTTTAGGAGAGAGCCAAAGACTCATCCTGGACCGTGGAGGCTTCTGAGGCTTCCTGCTGGAACTTGGTTCAGACACAGTGGGGAGTTTTTCCCAAGGAACTATCCAAGCACATACCTGGTGCTTTAAATGACATGAGGAGGTATTGGATGGGGAAAAATGTCCTAATGTCAATACATAGTTTAAATAGGGAGATATTGCTTGGTCACTTGACTCATTGGGAATGTTCTCGATAGACTCCTCCGGTTGAAGAGAACTTATTCTATGTACTGCACAGATTTATCATAAAGACGCATCTGGTTAGGAATCCAGGAAATGTCCAACAACCAGGCCTTGCAAAGGCCATACAGAACTGGGTCTCACAGCTGGAGACCCAAGAACCAGAATGCAAGGCAGCTCTAAGAACCTGAGGAATTGTGGATGTGGGTTTTTATTCTAGAGCTCTATTATTAATGGCCTCAGCTATTCCCTCCCCCAAGCAGCTATCTGCATCTCTTTCTGTCCACTTTTTTTTTTTTTTAAGATTTTATTTATTTATTTGACAGACAGAGATCACAAGTAGGCAGAGAGGCAGGCAGAGAGAGAGAGAGGAGGAAGCAGGCTTCCTGCTGAGCAGAGAGCCCAATGCGGGGCTCGATCCCAGGACCCTGGGATCATGACCTGAGCCCAAGGCAGAGGCTTTAACCTCTGAGCCACCCAGGCGCCCCTTTCTGTCCACTTTTGTGCCAGCTCCAACTGGCATTCTTTCTTCTGTATAATTTTCACTGCTTCATGCTGTGTGTCCTCGTGGGTCCTGCTCTCTCAGCACATTGGACTGTCATGGTCCCCTATTGCATCTCATTGGCACTTTCCTTCAAGCTTCACTTTCCACTGCTAATTATGTCATTTCCTCAGTATTTCTCGGTTCAAAGCCTTGAATTTGATTGTCCAGATCATCTTCTTGCCGCAGGACATGTCCTAAGACACTGGCCAACTTAAGGCTAGCAGTTCTCGGGCAGTTGCCCAGCCCTGGTTGAATGAGCATAGTGCAAATGGGCTACCAAGGGGTGTTCTTTCAGTAGGAGCTGTGGGCCAAAGAATCTTTCCTAGAAAGAGCTGTAGTATGGCCAGTATCTGATCCACATGACAAACATATGGATGGATGAATGGGTAGATGGGTGGACAGATAGGAATATTGTGCCCTTAGAGAAGTAGGGCATGATTGATTAGGAGGGAAAGAGATTTAATGTAGGTTTCACAACTGAGAAAAAAAAAAACAAACCAAAACAAAAACCCTCCACATTTTTTCATTGCAATATTTGAATGAGATATGATCCACATTCTTAGGTGCTAAGAAATGAAAAGATCCTGACTAGCTCTTAAAGCTAAGTCATTCTTGGAGAAAGATGAATCTCCCCCAAGTTCCTTCATACCCTTCTGGCCGGGTCTTCTCTAGCCTTTGCCTATTAGACTTTCCCAAATTTCAACTCCCAAATACAGCAATCACGCAAATACTTAGAATGTTACCTAATTTGTAGTAAGCCCTGAAAAAATGAGCTATTAGTAATATACTGTTCATTGAACACATCATTTGGCTCCATGTAACAGAATCCTAAACATACAAGCTTAACCAAACGAGTGAAACAGTCCTACTTTATCCCTGAATGAATAAATTAAAAATCCCTGCCCTCACTTAATAACAAGTTTGGAGACAGCCCAGGGCTGGGATGGCAAACCTCAGTGCCATCAAGGGTCCAGTCTCCTTCCGTCTTTCTGTTCGGTCATCTTCAACATGTGGTTTTTATCTCTGTGTTCACCACCACAGTGAGCAAACAGTCCGCATCCTTCTTGTTCCTAGCAACCCTAATCACTCCAGGGAGAAAGGAGGAAAGGACAATGCCCGTACCAGGAAAGTTTCCCCAAAATGCCCCAACAGTCTCCTGCTTATATCTCATTATCAAAAACTACCTCACTGCTAAGCTGGGGCTGCAAGGGAAGCTGGGCACACTGCTACTATAGACAAAATCAGGGATTCTATTGACCACGAAGAGGAAAATGGATATAGGGTAGAAAATTAGCAGTGTCTCCGGCTTAACTATCCCCAGCACTGAGTACCCCATAGTGCCAGCCCTCAAAACCTGGTGGGGTAAAGGGAAACCAACAATTGAACAGCATGATAAAGAACATGAAAGAGGTGTTTATCATGTGGGCACATAAGGACATCTAATTTGTATTTGAAAAGTCAGGAAAGGCTGGCTGAAGGAAGTAAGAGCTGAGATGTGAAGGATGGGTAGGAGTTGGCCAGGGAAGAGACTGCACGTGCTGAAGTGCCGAGGTAATGCTGGGTCTTTTAGGAAACAGACGCAGTTTCCTACTAGTGGGGGGCAGAGTACTTTGTAGAGAGTGATGAGGTTGGAGGTAAGCAGGAGCCAGGGCACAAAAGACTTCAAACATCATTTTAAGAACTCGGTACTTATCCTTGGGGAGAAGCCAGCACGAGTCAAATTTTGCCTCCTAGTTTTTACAATTAGAGTGGAAAAACCACTCCATCTGTAGCAACTAAGTGTCAGTGGATTTGCTATCCTTTCTTAATGCATCAGGAGATCCACAAACTCATCTCAGCTAAGACCTCTTCCCTCTTATAGGGATTACCCTCAGCAGGCCAGTGCATTCAGAACCTGGGAGCTATCTTTGCTTAAAACTCATTAACATTGCATTTCTTCCCCCCAAAATAATTCCGTGGGGTGTAAATTAGGCTTCTTCTAGTAATGCTGCCCCCATCAGAAGAATCATTTTTTGACTACTTTCTTTATTCTTCAACATTCATGCTCAACTATGTAAGCAGCAGTTTTTTGGTGTGTGTGTGTGTGTGTGTGTGTGTGTTTTTAAGAAACAATCGAGGCTTAACTTTTAGGCTAAGTATACAGAGATATCATGAGTAACCTAAGTAATCTCTAACATTTGATTAGTTCACATAACTCGAGGCAGAATATTCATTTTTCTTGCTTTGCAGGGAGACCACATGTTGGACTAATCTTCCAGTTTACAAGTTATCCCTGGATGATCTTAAATAGGTAGCACGGCACAGCAGAGACTACTGTACGGCACTGGGTACAATATCGCACCATTTCCTAAACTGGTATCTTTTGAAGCACGACTCAGAAAAAGAGAATGACCAGAGCACCTTGCTGACTCAGTTGGTAGACCATGTGCTCTTGATCTTGGGGTTTTGAGCCTCACGTTGGGTATACCTACTACTTTAAAAAAAGAGAGAAAGAGAATGACTTACTAGGACACTTCCTTTTTATTACTGCATTTATTTTGTATATTTGTCTCTATTTAGGGTTTTTCAAAGGCAAGGGCATTATAATATTCTCTAATCAGCTGAAATTAGTCATTTGCCATCCACTCTCCAGTCCCCATTCCAGATTCTCTTTTTGGCGTGTAGCTTTATTACCTTTAAGCATACTATATGCTTTACTTATTACTGTCTCTCTTAACCACATACAAGTTCTTCAAGAGTAGATTTTTTTTTAATGTTTTGTTCAGTGATGTATAAGTATTGGGTAACAGTGCCTAGAATATGAGAGACAGTCAAACGCTTTCTAAAAATCAGTGTTTCTTCTATGGCTATCTTCTGTCCTGCCAAGGAAGAGCCAAACTCACCTCTGAACTTTTGTATTCTGCTTCTTCTCCCTCTCTCCCTGACTGTCCTTCAAACCAACAAAATCAACAACTATTGTTAAGGCAGCAAGTGTATGCAAGACACTTTCCAGAATCAACTTTCAATAGTATGCCCTCCCTTTCTCTTCATATGTGAGGATTTAAATGCTATTGATCACAAACTAAATATACTAATATTCATTATACTATAAGTCACTGATTGCCGCAATCGTACCTTTTTCATGTTACATTGGGAGGATTCAGGCATCCTACTACCATAATTGGATTAGCTAGGTAGTATTTTAGCAGACCTGAAATTGTGGAAAAGCTGTTACAAATCCTTTTCAACGACTGTTTCTCAATTTCCTCCTGATCATCAGGGAGATTTTTATTTATTGAGTCTTTTTTTTTATTGAGTCCTTTCAACTGAAAGGACACATGCAAGAAAAAAAAATATCAACTTTCTGTCAGGCACCATTCACTTTAAGTCCTACAGAAAATCTTGTTTACTGCTTGCCCTAAGAGATTTTTCCTTTTTTAAGAAGACTAAATTATAATCTCCACAGAAGTAGGTTTTATGTATCAATATCCCCAACAACTAAGACAGTACTTCATCACAGTAAGTGCTCAAAAGATCTGTTGAAAGAATGGTGTATATTTTATACTTTTATTGCTTACTTCTAAATGCGTAATCTGGTGAGGGTTCACATACTGAAACATAGGCCAACCTATGACCCACTTGGTCAATCTGTGCCAGAGCCAGGTGGCTTGTTTAAATCATCATGGTAGGCAGAATCCTAAAATATCCCACTGTAATCCCTTAGACTGTGCCTAGGAGACATTTTATCTCTGATGTTACATTACCCAGCAAAAGGGATTTGCAGATGTAATTAAGGCTATCATCATTTGACTTTGAGTTCATCAAAAGGAAGACTGTCATGGTAGGCCTAATCTGATCACACGAATTTTTTGAAAGCAGAATTTGTCTGCTTTATAGCAGAAAAGGAAGTCGGATACCAAGCATGAGAAGAATTCAATACACTGTTAGCTAGAAGGAGGGGCCATGTGCCAAGAAATGTGGGTAGCTTCTAATTTAGAGTGGCCTCTGATTAACAGCAAGGGAATAGGCACATCAGTCCTACAACCACAAGGAACTGAATTCTGCTAACAAACTGAATAAGCCAAGAAGCACATTCTTTCTATTGAGGTGCCAGACAAGAGCCCAGCCTCGCTGACCTGATTTCAGCTTCTGAGACCCCAAAAAGAGAATTTAGTCTTGGACTTCTGACCTACAGAACTGTAAAACAATAAATGTGTGATTTTAAGCTGCTCAACTGTGATAATTTGTTAAGAAGAAATAGAAAACTAATATGATTATCCTGTCCTAGAAAGTACTTTCTCTGCAATGACAGAATTCTGCAATGATGTGTTTTTTACTGACTCATTTGAATACTATCATCAAGCCCTCCTCTGCCTTTCCCAAATTTATTTTACTGTTTTCTTTTTCACTGTCCATGGAAATATTGTCCAGGAAAATTCCACCCAAAATTAGTTTTTGCATATGAAAATAAGATAAATTAAGGTACCAAGAGAAAGTTTCTTTGGACAGTATCCAGCTTATACTATTACCCTCCTACTTATTAGGATCAATAAACCCCACAAAGATAAATAAAAGGATAAAATCATCAGTGACCCAAAAAGGTCCACGTTCCTACCAATAAATCTGTAAAAATCAGTAAGATGTAATACAAATCAAATCAGATACTAAAACTATATTCAAATTCTGTTATAAGAACTTATTATCTCAACTTGGAAAACAATCAAATAAATATGTACACTGAGTCAGAAAATTATTTTAATAGTTACAAAACATCTTTTTTTTTTTTTTTTTACAGAATCAGTATAAAATAGCAGTTGATTTCTCCATAATTATCAGAATTATTTGTACTTAAGGTCTTGGCTAAGTGGGGCTGAAATCAACAAAAGGTCTTGGACTGTTGGCTCAGAAATCATCCTAGGAAGCCCACCTTGTTGATGTCTGTCATGCTTAGCTCTTATGAGATGTCCCGGTCCTTTTTTTTTTTTTAAAGTATCTTTTTATTCATTCTTTGGAGGCTTGAAGTGAATTCGACAGCGTTCATTAAACACCTAAGGTATTTAAACAGAAATAAACGTTGTTGAGTCATCTTATATAAATCGAGCCTGGAACTAAACTAAATTTAGCATGGTTCAGGAGGATATAACTATTTTTATCCCAAGTCAACAGATTTAGGGAACAGAGATTTTTCCTTAGGAGTTCAAAATGACTTACAGGCACTAAGAATACAGAAAACTTTGATATCCATTTATAAGACAATTTTGATTTTTTAATAAGATTTATATTATTCAAGAAAAAAATCATCACAAGCTAGCTTATTTAGTAATAATAACTAACAAACATTTTCATTACATATTCTGGAGAGTTAGACAAAAATATCTAAAATGGTTTAAGATAAAGCTTTTTCCCCTCTTTTTATAATGTGGATTTTATTTAGTTATCTGTTGTGATTTTCTAAATGAGTATTGGATCCTTTTCACAAGTAAGTATACTTGAAAAGAGATCAGGTCTTTGCTAAACTGTATAAATTTACAAAATGTATTGTGCTATATATCTTGCTTCCTAAAAATCTAAACAAGTAACACATTATAAATGTTAAAAGAACATTCTATTATTCAGTGTCTGTTAGTATGGGACTGTGTTAAATAAAAATTTTGATACAGCCCTTCAATGGAATATAATGTAAACATAAAGAATAAGGAAGCTCTGTATGTTCTGATTTAGAAAGCTCTCCAAGATATATTAAAGAAAAAAAAGTGTGGATAGTATACTTTCATAGAGGTGATAAATGGGAAACACACATACATAAAATCAGAAAAGGTGCAAATATCTAAAAAAGCATGTACCATCGTTTTAGAAGTAAGGGGAAGGAGGTAGCTGAAAGGGAGGAGTGAGAAGTAGAATTTTTACATTTTAATATTAAAAAAAAATTTTAATCATTCCTAAAAAATTTTAAGTGTTCAAGATAAAAATCTGAAAGAATTTCTTCTTAGAATTTACCCTCATAATTCACTGACATAAGGAACAAACTGTTTTTAAGGTTAGAAAACAAAACACAAAAAACAACCTATATTGGCCACTATGAACTATCATAAGAAAATAAAAGAAAAATCTACACAGGGAGCTTAATATTCCTTAAATTCTATATGTTGCATACTCTTCGATATGTGCTATCTCATAATTAAAAGAAAAGAGTGTAGAAATTATACAAGACTCTTTCTGGACCTTCTATCTTATAGCTCATCTCTTGTCAGTTCCCAGCCCTAATATCTCCCTTAAGTTCCCAAGGCTTCGGATTAGTGGCCTTGGAACCCTGGGTGGCATGATACATATGACTTGGCTGAACTTCTCCAAATCCTTTTCCTAAACGCCTTCCTAACCACTTTTGCTGACCTACTGTACCATAGTCACATTTTCTTTTTATAATATCAGGTAGGGAACCTGAGTTTTTGTAGACTGGATGAAGCATATTTTCTTTAAAACTAGGTCAAATCTAAAAATGCTTCACTTGGGGTGCCTGGGTGGCTGAGTCAGTTAAGCGGCCAACTCTTAATTTCAGCTCAGGTCCTTAGTTCAGGGTTGTGAGTTCAAGCCCCACTTTGAGCTCCATACTAGTCACAGTGCCTACTTAAAAATAATTTAAGAAAATAATAATAATAATAAAATAAAAATGCTTCCCTTGTCCCACTACATTTGACATGTATCAACCTCTCCATTGGGCTTTTCTTTTCTTTTCTTTTAAAGATTTATTTATTTATTTATTTGACAGACAGAGATCACAAGTAGGCAGAGAGGCAGGCAGAGAGAGAGGAGGGAAGCAGGCTCCCTGCTAAGTAGGGAGCCCAATGTGGGACTCGATCCCAGGACACTGAGATCATGACCTGAGCTGAAGGCAGAGGCTTAACCCACTGAGCCACCCAGTGCCCTCCACTGGGCTTTTCAAACCAGATATTCATTGTACTCCTCCCCTATCCCATCCCATGAGTAAATATTCTCTCTCTGGAGAACATAAATGAACAAGTAACACCAGAATCTTTCAAGTAGCAAACACCTCCTCATAATGGTAGAAAGGGCAGGAACAGGAAACACTGGCAAAGTGGATGGAATAAAGAAAAGTGATAAGGCAAAGAAAATCTATTTGTACTTTGCAATTTATTCGTACTCTGCAAGCTGAGTCATTCTAGTTTGTGTTCGATTAACCTCTCTGTGTTTAACCTCATTCCATTGGTCAATTTCAAAGGATGAAACAGAATTTTCCGTTCATTCCTTCAGATTTAATAGATTACTTCCCTTCAGAAATCTCTGAACTTTTAGAGAAGGGTATAAAAATACACCATTTCATACAACTGAAGTCAGCATTTTATAATTTTTAACTACAGGTAAAGTCCTGGAATCCTGGTCCTCCAATCTCATTCCTATTCAGAACTATGCAGGTGGTAATAAGGAACATGTGAACCTGGGAGCCATAAGAAGCCCTATTGTCAGATATGAGAAAAGTTATATGCAAACAAGTCTATGTTAGAAAGCAAGCAACTGCAACGGGTAGCTAATGATATGAAAATTTATGCAAAGTAATAGGGCTCAAAAAGTTTAATTTTAACAAATAACACCACTGAAGGTTCTAAGTTAACTAGTAATAACCCAAATAACAAATAAGCCCATAATTACTATTAAGAAGCATACAGAATATCTCCAGTTCTGTTACCATGACAAGTCATACAATCTACCATATGACTGTAAAGCTGGTTTTTATAAATTGGCTCTATTTGGATGCCAACTGTGCCCCTTCTCAAAATTAAAACCTTCAGTTACTTATAAATGAAACATGTCTTTTCTTAAGAGGCTGAAGGCACTCCTTACTCCCCCTCCCTTGGTTTCCCTTTGCTAGTTCAGTTTCCTTCAAAGTTGAACCAGCATTATTTTATACCTTCCAGCTCCTGTCATTTACAACTTCTTCAACATTCAGTTCTGACTGCATCCATTTCAACTGTAAAAAGGAAAAGAAAAAAGTCAGAGTTAGGAAAATTCAAATTAAAGAACTAAAACCAGGGGCGCCTGTGTGGCTCAGTGGGTTAAAGCCTCTGCTTTCGGCTCAGGTCATGATCTCAGCGTCCTGGGATTGAGCCCCACATCGGGCTCTCTGCTCAGCAGGAAGCCTGCTTCCTCCTCTCTCTCTGCCTGCCTCTCTGCCTACTTGTGATCTCTGTCTGTCAAATAAATAAATAAATAAAATCTTTAAAAAAAAAAGAAAAAGAACAAAAAAAGGCAATTTGGTAAACCAAATTCTATTTATAGTTTCCTAATAAAAGGATCTCCTGCTGCTACACTCTTTGTTAATGGTATCACCTGGGCTGGATCTTGGATACAGCCCATTCTCCCCATATCTAATCAGCTATTAAACCTTCTGAAGCCATGGTTCTCAAGCATATTATAATCACTTTGAAGGGTCATTAAAAAAAATCAGATGTCCAGGAAGTTCACAAAAAGAATACAAATGGCCAATAAACGTTTTTTAAATGTACAATCTTACTCGTATATAAAGAAACACAAATTAAGCCACAATATGACAAAAATTTTTAAAAATGAGTACATCTGATAAAACCTACTACCAGTGAGGGTATGGAAAAAGATACACATACACATTTTTAGCATGGAAGGCAATTTGGTAAGATTTATAAAAACACAAATTCACATGTCCTTGAACTCAATAATTTCAGTTGTAGTTACTGATCCTATAATAGTGATTTGCAAAGACAGCACAGAGGAATAAAAAGAAAGAGGTGGCAATCTAATTTGGATGAAGAAAAAAAGAATCAGGAAGAAAAACAGAGAAGAGAAGGGGAGACCATAAGGCCCAAAAGATCTAGAAAGGCATGAGCTTTCCACACCTTGAGCATACAGGCAGAGGTCTGAGACTAAAGATGCTAAAGTCTTTCTAAGTTTCTTGACAACTGCCAACCTAATTACACCACCAGAAAAGTAGCCAATTCCACTGCCGGGCCCACCATACTCATAGTCTCTTCTAGTCACAAAAACTTAAAAAAGCTAGCTAGTTCCAGGAAGGAAGCTTGAAAATATTCAGGAAAATAAGGTGGAAAAAAGCATGAGCTATAGGTCAAAGCAGCCAAGAGATTAAAACTAGGATGATCTCCTCAGGCTCCACTCTCAGGCCAGGAGACTTGGGAACAAAATGGCAGAGAAATAGACTAGATCTAGGCAACCATGAGTTAGGCACCCAGACCAAAGGACCTGACAAGTCAGAAGCAGAGCTCAGGGGATGTTTAAGCAATGAGCATATAACACTAATTAGATAGGAACTTGGTATTGTTTCAGTGGCTCTTTGTAAACTCCCTTGCTAGACTCAGAAGCAGTGCTGGAGTATAGACAGGCATAAAAGACTCAAACGAGAATGAGAGGAAGAACTGCATTTCTGATAACTAGTATCATGCTATAAAATAGTAATGCACCTGAAGAAGCCCCCCTGCTTATATCAAAGCAACCACAGTTTCAGACTATGATCAGCTACATGGACCAGAAATCAGTAAAGTTTCACTGCTCTCTGTCAAAGCCCGAACTGAAGGAAAAAAAAAAAAAAAAAATTAACAAGCTCAGTCAAAAAACAGTCATGGGACGCCTAGGTGGCATAGCTGCACTCAGCGCAGAGTCTGCTTGGGATTCTCTCTTTTTTTTTTTTTTTTTTTAAGATTTTATTTATTTATTTGACAGAGAGAGACCACAAGTAGGCAGGGGAAGAAGGCACCCCACTGAGCAGAGAGCCCTATGCAGGGCTTGATCCCAGGTCCCTGAGATCATGACCTGAGCTGAAGGCAGAGGCCTAACCTACTGTGTCACCCAGGTGCCCCATGCTTGGGATTCTCTTTCCCCCGCTCTCTCTCTGCCCCTCCTGCTCATGCTTTTTCTCTCAAGTAAAAAAAAAATAAAAATAAAATAAAAAGTTTACTGCCACTAGGGCAGTCTTCATAACTGCTCTCAAATATTTAAAGGGAGGTCATGCAGAAATGGGTTTCAACTTATCCTATACACCCACAGAGGGAAGATTAAGGAGCAGTAATCACATGTTATAGGGAGGCAGATTTTCACAATATATAAGAAAATCTCTGAATAATTACAACCATCCAAAAAGAGAATACACTGCTACAGAAGATTCCAGTATTCCTCCTCCCCTGCCCCCTTAAGTAGTAGCTAAACAAAAGGTAGAAACCACTGGTTGGGAGATACTGTAAGGAGGATTAATGTAACAAACATAGATCCCAGAGACTAAAAAAGGAAAGGAAAGCAACTAGTAAGTGTATCAGGGATATGCGAGCTCTTACACACATTATATAATTTAATCCTAAACCCTAAAAATGAAAGTGTGAAAGTCTCAATTCCATTTTACAAACTAAAAATCCGATTACTTCAGGGCAATTAATTTATAAGTGTACAAAGCCACCATGTGGTGGATGGCATTTATTCCTTTGAGCTATCTGCCTTTATAACCCATGTTTTCTCTATTCTTGAATGCTGCAGATATTACGACCAACATCTAATACAATTTCAGTGCTACTGACAAAATGTTACCTCTGAGATGATTGTTTTTGAGGCTCTAGGTCTTAAACTGGTAAACTTCCTTTCAAAGGCCACTAATAGGTGACAACAGTAACATAGTTTCAGCAAGGAATGTATTTTTTCTGCATTAAGAACTCAGGGAAAGAACTGGGACTTTTTGACTAGTGTTTCTGCACATAAATATGTTCACTTAACTCTCAGAATTTGACTATCAGTAACAATTTAATGTACAAACACTGAATCCAGAGTCAGAAGAGATAGGTTAAAGTCCTAGCTCTATCGCTTCAGGGATGTCAGTATCTCTGAGTCTCAGTTTCCCCATTCAGAAAAGGAAGAGGTAGAGCTGGATCACCTCTAAGAGTTCTCTTTCTGATTCCTTAAGCTTCACGACAAACTTGAAAATTTTAAAAAATAATTCAAGCTTCCTTACTGGGCTAAGTACTATTCCTAGTCACCCTCTAGCTCTATAAAGTATCGGTCTAGAAAGCTACCTTTTATAACTTGCTAACTGGTTTTTAAAATTACTCCTTGCAATGGTCATCCTGGTGATTCTCTCTGGGCCCTAAAGGCTAAAGGGCAGAAATGAGGGTGGACCAAATTATGTGATATGTCACTCCCAAGTACTCAATGGTTTCTGAACTTTGCTCTCCACTAACAAGAGTCATTCTAGTCTTTGTTTGACTTAACATTCAAATAGTGAGTTTTCCATTTCAGATATAATAGGCCTGCCCTGCTGTTTCCTTTGTCAATACCTTCAGAAGTCTGTTAAAATACAAAATCCAAAATAACTAGATTTTATTATCCTGCTTTATATAAATTATCTATAAGACTTCATGAACACTGAGTAAGATGACCATTACAGCACAAGTTCACATGAGGAACCCTCCACTGCCTGGTGAATGGAATACAGGACTGAAGCAGACATCATGAACAAAGAGCAGTGAAGACGGGATGAATCCCACACCCAGCAAGACATGCTGTATCACTCGGACGACTGAGCAAGTGCGCATACTCACTGGTGGGCAGTTACACGAATAAAGGCTTAGGAGAGAAGACAAGGTCCCCTTTTCAAAGTTTGGCTACATTACTAAACAAGGGGCAGACTTCATGACTGTTTAGTAATGATAAGTACTGGATTTTCAATCACCTGAAAGGTGACTACATGCAAGGATCAGTAAGTCACCTATTGTGCCATTTAAAACACAGACATCGGGGCGCCTGGGTGGCTCAGTGGGTTGAGGCCTCTGCCTTCAGCTCAGCTCATGGTCCCAGGGTCCTGGGATCGAGCCCTGCATCAGGCTCTCTGCTCAGCAGGGAGCCTGCTTCCCTCTCTCTCTGCCTACCTGTGATCTCTATCTGTCAAACAAATAAATAAAAAAATCTTTAAAAAAAAATAAAACACAGACATCATTTTGATAACTGCTCAGTGGTCATGTAGAAAAAAAGCCCCTCTTCTTAGGTAATGACCAACATATGTAAGGGTCAAAGGAAGCATGTATCCAGCATTCTTGCCAAACGGTTCAGGAAAATAAATGCCTACCTGTAGTAGGAAGTGGCGGAAAACAGGGAAAGGACGGAAAGAGGGAGAAGGAGGGGTAGAGATAATGTATTGCAAAGCAGGTGGGGCAAAATGTAAACAATGGGTGAATATAGGTAAAGGGTACATGTGAGTTCTTTGTACTACTCCTGCAACTTTTCTGTAAGTTTGAAATTATACCAAAATAAAAAAGTTACTCTTTAAACACCACTCCCAAAAGGAAGACAGCAATGCATTCCACTTAATAAAATCTGGTACACATCTCAACTGTTTTGATATGTCATCATTAAGAGCTATAAACAAACCGTTCTTTTCCATTTATCATACTCTGAGGTCTGTCTACACCCTATCTACATTAGCTGACTTTGGGAAAATACGGCTTCCTCTGACACATCACTCAGTGGACACCTGTTTTCTTAAAAGCAAAAACTGCAGGGATGGGAGATGAAGTGGAAACAAAAAAGTGTCCAAAAAGGGCCAAAGACCCACAGCAACTTCTCTGCAGTAGGGAAATAAATTATAATGAGGTTCTAGTGTATCTGGTTATATTCGAATAGTACTATATTTTTATGGCTGAAGAGGGTACTATTCTGAAATATCTGTATTGCATTTCAGCACATTCCTACACATGAAACCTCAAAACTATCTCAAAATGTAAATATATTTTTAAAAGTTTATTCTCAAGTCAAGCCTTTAAACGTTGATACAGATGTATTTCCCTAGATTTTCTGATGTAGTGCTGGATCAATACTAATCCTTTTATCTTTAACAGTATAACATATAAAGAAATGGAAAGAAAATATGACTACATGCTTCGTTAAGCTAAAGTTACTACACGGCATATATGCATGAAATGCACATTAACTTACCAACTAATACCTAAATGTAATAAAGTAAAGCCCACTAAAAATGAAGTATTACTCTCCCGGTCACTTTTGTGAAAAAAGTAATGACCATTTCTTATTCTAAAATTTTCATATTTAAAAACTGCCTTTATAAAATCTTAAAAAAAAAACCCGACTTCTTTAAATTTGGAAATCTTTGGTTCAGAAATATAAATCTTGTTCAACTTACCTTTGTCTGTTCTTTTCTAAGTTGCTTTAATAACGTTAAATCATCCAAATTCTTTTCTCTCTCTTCTCGGAGCTGTTTTACTACTGATGAGGTCTGAGCTATACAATTTTTTATGACTCTGTCCCTGCTGGCATGAGCCTCCCTTAACTAAAAGAACAAAGGAACAAAAGAGAAAAATCATACTAATTTTTTACATTTTAGTTTTTTTAAAAAATCCCATTTTTAGGTTACAGAAATGTAATACTTTCTAAGCAATTTTTAAAAATTCAATCTTTGGAAGCGAAGATTTTGCTGAACCAGCTAAACACCTAAAAACAGATCAAAGGAAGCACCTCTCCTGGTGGAAAGTATGTGGTCAGGTTGCCTTCTTCCTCAATATGCTTCTGGGACTTATCACTTTCTGTGATTACTGTATAATTTCTTTCTAGGTTTAAGAAATTATACAGTAAGTGATGTAGAGAAGCAATTCACTACCATGAAGAAAAACAAAGAATGCTACATTTACCCATGAAAGACAGAGCCCTTTCCAAGATTTCAAAGTTCTAGTATTAATATGGAAAAATTGTGTATGAGGGGCAGACTACTGGTTCCATGAAAGGACATCTGGCAGGGCAATTCTTTACTAAACTTTCATCTTTATATAACAAATCCAATACAACAATTTGCATCTATTTTCTTCCTTGATTCACAAAATATGATGGCCATGACTCAAATACATTCCCATGATCATAACCAAATTCTGATGACAACACCCCAATAATCTGGTGGGGGAGGAATAAAAAAGCACTAAAATATATGTAACGGCCATTATAACTAATGGAGCATTAAAAAAGGTGATTCACCACCAACTAAAATTTAGGTATTAACTTGCTCCAAGTAATCATGTTAAATCATTCCTCCTTCCCTCTTGAGAAAGTATCTTAATGCTACCCTAGTGACAGTTATACTAGGGATAACCTAACCATTATACATATATTTATACAAAATTTAGGACTAAGCCATTCTATAAGCATTCTTCATAAGTTAGCTGAAACACATCTCTTAAATGATCATCTGAGGACCCTGAAGTTAAGAATTACTGGTCTAATATGCACCAGGAAAAAAAAAAAAAAAAAAACCTTTGCATTTCTAGAGTGCAATATTACTGAAAGTGTATTGGTTATAAACCATACTTATGTGAAGAGAAGGAAATTAAAACAACAGACTTTAGCCCCACTTACAGTAAATTTCTCTAATATGCTAATTTTTTTCATCATAATAGTTAGGATTCACAAGGACAGCCCAAGGCCTATATTTCATTGACTAATATGCTGCTTCTGTTACTTGTTTCCTCCTTCAGGTATAATTCCAGAAAATGGAAGGAGCCACTGAGGGTAGGAAACTTCCCTAAATAGAGTAAGAAGACCCATCATTAGAGTTAAGGGCTCTCCCTGTGTGAGACTGGCTAAATAATTAGTATTTCCAGGCTTCAGCTTCCTCTTTTGCAAAACTATGGATTATGAGTAAATCATCACTAACATCTTTTCTACCCCTTAAATTTAAGGGTAATTCAACTCAATACATTGCTCAGATGACTGATATTTTGTCCAAACCCCCAACAATTGGTGAAGTCACATTAAGACCAACTAGGGAGTCTGTCACAGTATTTTCATTTTTCTATCTGCATTTTAAAATCAAATTCCAATTGTGTACATTTTGTTAGAATGTTCAAGGTTTTCCTTCTAGTCTCTCTCACCACAGAGCTTCCTCCCTTAGCTGGGCTTTCATCCACTGTTCCCCTCTTTAACTTGGCCCCTTTCCTGTGGATACAGTTCTAGCTGAACATCACCCTCCTACCCTTGACTGCATAGTTTTCCTTCAGATTAGCCCCACTGTGAACCCACTCCCCTGTGGACAGAAGTTACTGATCAAATCATCTTTTACTCAGATTATCAATTATTTTAGTCTAGCGGTCATGACCATCCTTCAACAAAATTCAGAATTAAGAGCCATTGGCCAGAGGATTAGGCATGGACTTCTGTGCACATATGTCAAAGAAATGAGGACGCTTGATAACTAGTAATAAGACAGTGTGACATAAACCTACCAGAGAAAAACAGCACAAAATCAGACTTACTAGCTCATCAGTAATTCAGATGTTTCAGAAGTTGGGTCACGTGAGAATTGTTTCTGTTATACAAAGTGCTTGTCAAAGGAACGAAGATAAAATTTATCAAGAAACTTGGTAAGGTAAAAGGCAAGGCCTTTGTTAGAGGAGAAAATTCCTGAATGATAACCATTATCATAACCAAACTTCCTTTGATTTGGGGTAAGCGATACTGAAATGAAGGCATTTGGATGGGGCAGGAAAATGATTCAAAACTAGTCTAACAGGGGTCTATCTAGGACTTCCCAGTTTTACTTTACTTTACCAAAATGCTAAGAACTTATTTTAGTCAAATTTTCACCTAGTTTATCTTTTAACCACTGTTTTATAACAATGCCTTTTGCCTTTAAGGGAAACAATGCCTAGAGTTTTTCTGACTGTAGTTTTTTTTGGTGTTTTTCCAGAACAAAGGCTGATTCTAAATTAACTCTGCACTAAATTCTAATTTCCCAAACATCATTTGTTTTAGAACCCTGACAATGATCCTTGATTTAACTATCATTAAAAACAAAATAAAAGGAGCAACTGGGTGGCTCAGTGGGTTAAAGCCTCTGCCTTCCAGGGTCCTGAGATCGAGCCCCGCATCGGGCTCTCTGCTCAGTGGGGAGAGTGCTCCCCCCCACCCTCTCTGCCTACCTGTGATCTCTGTCAAATAGATAAATAAAATCTTTAAAAAAAAAAAAAAAAGCCAAAAACAAAATAAAAACTACTAAGTTTTTGTCATGGCACTTTGTTTTAAATCTTCCTCTAGAACTTCTGACAAAAAGATGTAAGAGGAAACATACCATTTAAACATAGTTCCAAAAATTCTTCATTATATTAAAGAGATACCTTTAAGAATTACCCTAAATCAATCACTGTGACACCAATAATAGTTTTGCATTTGTAAAGCACTGTTCCAAGTTCATAGACCTTCTAAGGCTCAGTACTGAATTTTATATTTAACTTGAGAATAAACAATAAACAATGCACAACTAGAAAAACTGCATAGATTCAAGGGAATATGCTCTATTAGGGGTATCTCACTAAAATTATTTTTATTAAGAGTATACTTTTAAGATGTGGAATTTCTACAATTAGTGCTTCATAATAACTTTGCTGATCATCTGCTATGAAGAAGTATTATCATTAGATTCCTTCCTTAGCTATGGAACGAAGGGTTGGGGCTAAAGAAAGTCAAGGTAACCTTAAGTAACCTGGACATTTCACAGAGTTCAACTCTTAACTGCAACAATATTTAAAGGAACTCAGTGAGACTTCTTAGCATGGGCGCTCTGCTGCAGGCTCAATCACAGGCATGAAACTACTAGATATACAATCCTTTCTCTGATGGTCATGTCACTGGAGGCCTTTAGGGTTCAGACAGAGCAAAATCCAAACACATACATAATATCCAAAACAGAAAGATCCTAAATATCCAAATCAAAAGGTTCTAGTGTGCAAGATTATCCTCATCCAACAAAGCGTTAAGAAATAACAACGACAGTAACAGAAGCAGCAAACATTTATATGTAAGACATTTAGTACAGTAAGCACTTCACATTACCTCAGTTAGGCGTCTAACAACCCTATGAACTAGGAACTATTATGATATTATTTTACAAATAAGGAAGCTGAGGCAAAAAGTTTTGTAACATGTTCAAGGGTACCAGCTAGGAAGTAGCAGAGGTTGGATTTAATCTAGATGCAGAATCCATGTTGTTAATCCCTACACTACAAATTTTCAAGTTAATAAAAGATTGTAAATGGAAACAAATGAGTAGATTATAGAGATTTTATAGTTAGTGAGATCATAAATTTCCCATTCTTCAGACAGAATTACCCAAAGAAACTAAGGGAAGTGTCAAAACAATTTCAAAATAAACCAGGGTTTGGACTCTGGCTCCCTACTTCCAATACTGGATTTTACTCATTAACGCCTACAACCCTGAAATTTTCAAGCCACAAGAATTACCTGACTACTCAATGAAGTAACATACTTTCACATAAAAGCAGAATAAAAATATCAGCAATTATTAATGCTTTGAATTTAACTGATATCAATAAGCTTATACAAAACTGTTTTTTCATAACCGACAAATAAAAAATTTGTTTATGTAATATCTTCTTTACAAGAATCCAAATAGTAATCTTGTGCTAAAGAAGCAAATGCCATTTGAACATCAGCTTCCAAGTTAACAAAAAGATGTTAAGTAAATTACAAAAAAAAAAAAAAAATACTTAGCTACATTACCATTTCCTTCTGCTTTTGGATATTATAAAGAGACATAAAGGGGATCTTTAAGAGGCAATGAAAAAATATGTACTTGAGAAACCAAAGCCTCAGGAAAGGACAATTTATCTGTGGCTTCTCTCCCAACTGCTAAGTGCTTCTATTCCCCTTCCTGATGACTGAGGGAAGAAAAAAGATATGGAAAATGTGAAACCTTTTAATTCCTCATTTTATCAGATGTCTGAGTTCCTAGGATTGATTCATTCGAAGCCTTTGCTCTCGTTTCACTGTTTTACTTGACTATTTCACTCTCTCCTTCATTGCCTGGTGCTTAAGATTTCCTTAAGTTAAAGGCCACCCTGGACGGGGCCAAAACAACTACTTGCTCTCATTCCTTAGAATGGTCTCTTCACAGACTTGTGCATAAGATCACACATTTTCTTTAAGTTTGTAGCAACCAGACCAAAACTTATACACACCCCTAGATGTAGGCAAAAAAAACATGAAGATGTCATACTTTTATCCAGTTTAATTGTATGTCAGTTGGTTTCTTATTTTGTCTGCAAAGAAAGGCATAAAGGAAGCACAAAAGACTCAAAAGATACACTTACAGACTCATAAAGTTGTTTACAGGTTTGGCTTGCATCAATTTTCCCTGCAAAGGAAGCTGTTGGAACCGTAGTGTTTAATTCATGTACTATTCTGTCATCAATCGTCCTCATCACCTTGAGTAATTCCTATATATGTTTAAAATAAAAGAATAATAACCTGAATGGAAAGTTAAGTGATAAAAAAGAAACATTTAAACAAAAAAAATTATAAAGCTCTTGGATATTTTACAACTTTCTAAGTTAGGAGTAGAAAAACCATGCTAAATTTAGTGCAACCACAGGAAAATCTTTATTACAAGAATAGGTACGTTATGTAATAGTAATTCTAAGAATGGGCACCAACACTGTTTCCTCAGCTCAAATGTGACCATCTCAAGGGTCAAGATTGTTTTATTCACTTTTAAACCCCACGTGCTAACATAGTGCTTCCCAAACTGTGTGTGCTTTTTCCATTCCCAGCACACAGAAAATAAAGGGTTCTACTGAACTCAATTACCTCAAATTGTCCCAGACAATCCAGCATAATTGCTTGCTCTAGTCCCTCTTTGTCTATTGTTCTAAAATGTGGTAGTAGATAGAAAAATTCTGTAAAGATATACAAGAAAACTCAGTTGTGGTTCACTTGTAGAAATTAACCTATAACCTTTTAGTTTTTTTGTTTTTCTTAATTTTTTACTATGATTGTATATTATTTTTGTAACAAAAATAAGTAAAACAAAGCATGCTGCTTGAGAATGAATCAAATTTCTTCATGGCTTTCTTGTTCTTAGAACAAACAGCAATTAGTTTTATCTTTTCTTAATGACCCTACCCAGATTTCCCAAGGATCTGCCACTCCTGAAAAGGCTCCGACTCTCAAAAAACCAACCAAAAGAAAAATAATACCAAAAGGGCAGAGGACTTGGAAAGACTCTGGTAAGTATACCTACACAGGTTAGCGCCTTTGCTCTACATTTTGATTAGGGTACTTCTTTTCACTTGTCACTAGAGAAAGGCTGGGCATCAGCTACACTCTGTCTCCAGAAAACACAAACTCTACAACCAGTTTCTACGAGTATACCCTCTTCTTTTCTTTTTGTTTCTTAAATTCTCCTCTCTGCCTCCGAGCCCAGCAAAACATAATGACTGAAAAATCATAAGGAAAACTGAAGTATATAATGCTAGAAATATATCTATTAAAAAGCCCCAACAAGTTAAGAGTCAATATTGAAGTGTATTAAAAGCAACTTTGCTTGAACCTCTGCCTCGCCTCCTTCAACATACCAAACCATTTCTTTCCTTTGCCAAACTGAAATCCATGACTGAAACCAACTTCTTCATTCCTTTCTTCATCTGTTTGTTAAAATAAACCCTTTTATTATGATTAAACTATTATGATTAAACTGATTAAAGTCATTTTACAAAAATTAGAAAAACTTATAAATAAAAATCATCTACAGTTAACCATTATTAATATTATAAGATGTACCTTTAGTTTTTTCTGTACATATTTATATTTTTATAAACTTGAGGTTCTTTGTAACACTCTAAAGTCCTGCTTAATGACATTATGCCATTAGCATTTTGCCTTTCTTACTAAAAGTGCCGTGAAGACATTTTTAATAGTTGCATGAACATCCTGTGGAGGTGTCACAACACCTAAGACCACTTCCCCAATAATGAATACTTAAGTGTTTCCAATTATAATAACTATTTAAGCCAGCCAGTCTAAATCTGCAGTTTAGATTCTGTTCCTATTGGTCTATTAATCTTTAATTAGTAATTTAATGGCCTTTTTTATATCTCAATCTAGAAGTTAAACAGCTTATAGAAAGCTCATAATTTAGACTAATAAACACATGCAAATGTCAGGTCTAAAACCAATTTCACTATCTTACCCCCTCTTCCTGTATCTTTCTATTTAGTAGTATTCTCTATAAAACAGAATTCTTAAGGGCTAATCTCAACATACTCCTTAAGAAACCAACACATTAATTGTTTTATGTACAGTGGAGGATACATGTGTCTGAGTGGCAAATTCCAAACAAACAGTGGCAGCACCACCATTTGGTATTAAAAAACCAGGTAAGTAGCGGTATTAGCAGACAGGGACCTTCGTTGAAACTTCAGCACCTACAACCTGACTATTCAAAAAGCAGCAGCAGCAGCAGCAGTAGCTGCTGCACCACCTCTTTTAAAAATCTCTTTTCCCCTAGCTGAATAGAAATGATCTTCTTTAAGTTACACTTTCCAGATAAAGCTTTCCTTGGCTGAGAGTCCTCGAAATCTTTCTTCTTTAAACATATGTAGCAGTTAGAACATAGCACAATTCGTTTACTAACTCACACTTTATTCAAAAAACATTTGGTACTGTCTAGTATGGTTTAGGCACCATTCTAAACACCAGGGCCACAATGGTCACTAAAACAGAAAAGGTCCTTACTCTCTGGGCACAAAATTGTCATATGGGGAGACAGACAATAAGCAAGTACCTCAATAAACAAGATAGTTTTAGTACTGAATAATACTATGAAAAAGAAAACAAACTGAGGTAATGGGATAAAGAATGACAGTGGGGCTGAGAGGCCAGCACTTAAGACAAGGAGATCAAGAAAGCCCTGAGGGGGCGCCTGGGTGGCTCAGTGGGTTAAAGCCTCTGCCTTCGGCTCAGGTCATGATCCCCAAGTCCTGGGATCGAGCCTGCATTGGGCTCTCCGCTTAGCGGGGAGCCTGCTTCCCCCTCTCTCTGTCTCTGCCTGCCTCTCTGCCCACTTGTGGTCTCTATCAAATAAATAAATAAATAAATAAAAATCTTTTGGGAAAAAAAAGAAAGAAAGAAAGGCCTGAGGATGTAGCATCTGAGCTGAGAAATGGATGAGAGAAATGAGCCAACTTAGAAGAACACCTGGGGAAATAAGTCACAATGAGGCAAGAACAAACTGAGGTCTCTGAAGAACTAAAACAAGGCAAGTGGACTGGGAGTGAATCTGGGAGAAAGTGGTGTTAGGTGAGGCCAGAGAGACCAGAAAATGAGGAACAACAGAGACCAGGGAAACAATTAAGGATTCTGTTCTAAAGGAAACAGGGTTTTAGGCAAGGGAATGCTGTTAACATTAGTTCTTTAAAAAGATAACTTTGCCTCTATGTGGAGAATGGACTATAGAGAGAATGGAAATACGGTGACTATATTAATGTGGTGGTCTCGGCAAGAGATAAAGATAGTTTGGGAGGTAGCAGTAGAGTTTGGGAGAGGAAGCTAGATTCTGGATGTATTTTGAAAATAAGAGTAGATAGGACTTGCTGATGAACTGGTGGTGGGTAATGAGAAAAGAAAACAAGATGACTGTTAGGTATGAGGCCTGAGCAACTGAATGGACAGTAGTGCCATTAACATATGTTGGGGAGAGACTGGAGGAGGAAGATTTGTAAGGAAAGAGAAGATCAAGGTTGTCATGACACACAGGATATTTGACGATACTTAGGATTTCTGTTAATTGTATGTGATACTGGTATTGTGTTCAAAATTACAATCTCTTAGAGATACAGACTAAAACTATTTACAGAAAAAAGATAAGCTATCTGGGGTGTGCTGCAAAATAATCTGGATAGAATGGGGTTAGTAGTAGAATATAAATGAAAACAACAGTGGCCATGAATTGATTGTTGAAGTTAAGGGTTGGGTACATAGCAATTCATGGCAGGAACTCTCCTTTTGGACAGGACTGAAATTTTGCACACACAAAAGTTTTTCTTTCTGTTAAGTTTGAGATGCTTATTAAATATCTGGTCGACAAGTTGAAGAAAAAGTTGAAAATACCAGTGTGACACTGAACCAGGCTAGAGTTACATTAACACACTGATATTATTAAAAGCCACGTGATGAGAAGAGATCACTGAGGGAGACTGGGAGACTGTAGGGAATGGGAGGGGGGTGTCAAGAAAGAACTCTAGCAATTAAAGTACAGGAGAAAAACTGTGATATCGAACAAGTCAGAAGAAAGGCTGCAAGGAGTAAATGGTCACCTGTGTTGAATGTTACTAGGAAGTCAAAGAATAATGAGAACAGAAATTAACTTTCGATTTAGCAGCATGGAAACCTGGGTGATCGTAATAAGAGTCATCTGAATAGAATGTTTAATGGACTGAAAGTTAATGTGGCTTATGTAGAGAGAGTAAGAGAAAACAGGGTATAAAATGAAGCCCACCATTACAGGTCACATTATAGGATTTTAATCTTTTTTCTGAGAGAATGGAGAACCAAATAAATGTTTAAGTATGGTGGGGTTACATGATCAAGTTTGTACTCTGAAATGATTGCTTAGGTAAAGTATTAAAATACAGAAAATGAATAAGAGTAAACGCAAAAGGATCAGTTAAGAGATAAATACAGCAATCCAGGTAAAAGATTATAAAGCTTACATTCTATGGGATTTTTATTTACTCAGAACTTTAACCAGTTTTGAGTCTGAACACTGGCTATATAGCCAAATTCCTCTCCATTAAAACAATGTGGACATAACTGTTATGTTATTTTAACATAACAGTTTAAGATAAATTTAAGATAAATTATGAATTTATCTGCATTAAACTAGGTAATTTCACAGTCATACCAATGGAACCTACAACTGTGGATTTTCAAATATACCAATTCTCAGTGTTCTAGAGAATCATCAATATACGATCTAGAGATTGACTTTTAATATGGCAGACACTGGCTATGAGGTTATTTTAATTAAAATTAAATAAATTAAAATTTAGTTTCTCAGTTGCACTTGCCACATTTCAAGCGCTCGAGAGCCATATATTGCTGGTAGATGGCACAAACTTCCACCACCACAGTTCTAGTGGACAGTGCAGAATTCAAGAATATAGAATGACAATTTCTGAACTGATAATGTACATGCCCAGGGATTGCTGAAAACTATAAGCTATTCTTAAATGTCTCAGAAAAGATACCCAAAAAATAAAGATAAAGGGGAAAAGGGGGGAGGTAAGATTCAGAAAGGAATTTCTTTCAAAACCACTAAGGGAGAAAGAAAAGAACTATAAACCACTTCACTAGGTGGTTTTTTAACAGTGTAAAAAGTGCCAGAGCTCTTAAGGCAGCTGCAGAAGGGTCTAAAGAAAAGCTGGAGTGGCCTTCACAGACTGAGAGGAAATCAAAGTTAATGCTGACACCACAATGCCGCCATTAAATCACGTGTTATTATTCATACGGAATTACTGACTACCTATCTGATGCCTGGCTCCAATGGCACCCTCCCCTCCCTTTCTCTCACAAATTCACTAAGAAAATATACAGAAAAAAACCCCTGAGTAGACACCATACACAATAAACCAGAATCTGATAAATCATGAATCTCTAATTTTAGGCTGGCCCTTAAAAATTATTTCAGACACTTATCTTAGAATTCCATTTTATGTCTTATCTGTCATTGTGGGGTGAAAATCTCATTCACTGAGAAGCAATTTTGGTATCAAAGGAATGTCCATATTTAGTAGGGAAGGGTAGAGAAAACTTTCTATCGCCCCTATAATTATACAACACTACCTCTAGGGTTAATCCTTCAGTAAATGCCTTTTGTTATTTTGGGCAGCTTCTAGGGTATCCAGGGAGTGGTTAAAGGTCTATTACAGGACAGTAAAATAAAAATGTACTTCAAAGAATGCCCCACATATGTAAAATACATAAAATTTTCTGCCTACATACTACTATTCCTTCTACCTAGAATTCCCCTGGTCCTGCCCACCTAAGGCCCAACCTAATTGCCACCTCTAGATTTATTTCTCCCTGACCTGTTAGAGCACTTTATTCACATTCTCAGTATCTTCTACATGTTTTGTATCCTTGCTTGCATTACATTCCTTATTTTATATTCTGTCCACTAAGTATTCCCAAGTGCCTGGTACCTCACAGTATCTGTTATGAACAGACATGTGTCCCCCCACACACCAGATTCATATATTGAAGCCCTAACCCCCAAAATGACTGTGTTTGGAAATAGGGCCTATAGGAAGGTAATTAAGCTTAAATGATGTCATAAGGGTGGTGCCCTAATCCTACAGAACTGGTGTCCTTATAAGAGGAAGAGACACCAGCCATCTCTCTTTCTCTGTGCACAAAGAGGCCTAATGAGAACACAGCAATGAGGCTATAATATGCAAGCCAGTAAGAGACGGTGAACCAGAAACCAACTCTGAAAGGACTTTGATCTTGGACTTTGAGCCTCTGGAACGGAACTGTGAAAAAATGAATTTGTTGTTTAAACCACCCAGTTTGTGGAATTTGTTATGGCAGCCCTAGCCGACTAATAAAATATCCAATAAATTCTTGCTAAATGAGTGTTCAAATGGAATCCTAGAAACTCAGTTTTAAACGTTTTATGGATTTTATGTCATTTTAGAAACAGTATGTTTTCCAGGAGTGTTAAGTTCAACTTTTATAGCAGAAAAATAAAAATTATAAAAACTTAAAATAACTTAAAAATTCTTAAGCTTTAAAACATGCACATGGAGGGGCGCCTGGGTGGCTCAGTGGGTTGGGCCACTGCCTTCGGCTCGGGTCGTGATCTCGGGGTCCTGGGATCGAGTCCCGCATCGGGCTCTCTGCTCAGCGGGAAGCCTGCTTCCCTCTCTCTCTTTCTCTCTGCCTGCCTCTCCGTCTGCTTGTGATTTCTGTCAAATAAATAAAATCTTAAAAAAAAAAAAAACACGCACATGGAAAGAAATCAGGAAAGTAGTCCTAGGAAGGGAGAAGGAGGGATATATGGACAGGGATTGACTGGGAAAGGGCATGAGAAACTTTTGAGGGTGATGGTATTACTCTCTCTGTTTGATAGAGGTATATGCAAATGTTAAAAGTATGGTGTCCTTAAGATTAGTGCATTTCACCACATACAAATTTTATAGAATGAATGTGAACAAATATTGAACTACAGTAAATGATATGAATAGTGACATGTTTAGGAGTAATATGGATGTTTGCAACCTATTTTGAAATGCATCAAAAAAATAAAAAGGCAGGGCATGGTGGCTCAGTTGGTTAAGCGTTTGTCTTCGGCTTGGGTCGTGATCCTAGGGTCCTAGGATCTAGTCCTGCATCAGGCTCCCTGCTCCATGGAGAGCCTGCTTCGCCCTCTGCCTCTACCTCCCTCATGAATAAAAATAAATCTTAAAAATCTTAAAAATAAAAAAAACTTTTAAAATTAATAAAATAAAATAAAAAGGCAGGGCGCCTCGGTGGCTCAGTCAACTAAGCCTCTGTCTATGGTTCAGTTCATGATTCCAGGGTCGAGGAATCGAGCCCCCTATAGGCTCCCTGCTCAGCGGGGAGTCTGCTTCTCCCTCTCCTCCTACCTGCCCTTCACCCGGGATGTCTCACTCTCTCCTCTCTCTCTCTAATAAATAAATAAAATCTTTTAAAAATAAAAAGAGTGAATTGATGACTATATTGAGAGAGGGATATGTTGTAACAGTAAATACAGCAAATCACTGATTATAGAATCTAGATGTACAGAGGTGTTCATTGCAAGATTCTTTCAAGTTTTCTATAGTGTTTGAACATCTTCATAATAAAATTCTAAAATACCTATATCTTTATAATAAAAACACATGATTTCCTGTTTCTCTTCCACCGTATTGAGTGCAGTGCTTTTCACATTTAGGGTACTTACATACAAAATGCAATGGTTTCATAGCTTTAAAAAAATACTAACTTTAGGACGCCTAGGTGGCTCAGTGGATTAAAGCCTCTGCCTTCGGCTCAGGTCATGATCTCAGGGTCCTGGGATAGAGCATCGGGCTCTCTGCTCAGCAGGGAGCCTGCTTCCTCTTCTTTTTCTCTGCCTGCCTCTCTGCCTACTTGTGATCTCTCTCTGTCAAATAAATAAATAAAATCTTTAAAAAAAATACTAACTTTAATTGATAATCTGTGAGTATGTCTGTTAACCACAGCTTCTAATTTTACCCAATTCACCTAAACCTAAATGTTATACTAAATTTTTAAGTTTTACCGCACCTTCACTTATGTTCACGTGTGCCTGACATAGTTGGGGCAAATGTTCTTATACTTATTTACAATGAGGTTAAATGATATGCCAAGGCAGCTCTGGAAAACCAGATCTGACTTTTATCCATGGTATTCTCTATTATAAACCATGAAACTCATTTTATGATCTTTTTATTTACATTTTTCTGTGAATGGAATGGTTCTACAATCAGAGTTTATCTTTTCTTCCCCTTATATCTTATGTGACTTCCAAAAGAAAAATACAAGTGCTTTTAAAGCACTGCTGGGTATTTTAACAGAGATCCTTTGAGATTTAGTTTTAGAGGGGCATCTGGGTGACTCAGCTGCTTAAATGTCCATCTTAGATCAGGTCATGATCATGATCTCAGGTCATGATCTCCAGATGGTGGGGCTGAGCTTCCCCATTAGCCAAAGCTTGTGCTCAGCGCATAGCCTGTTTGTCCCTCTCCCTCTGCTCCTCCCCCCACTTGTGCACAATCTCTCTCTCAAATAAGTAAATAAAATCTTAAATTCAGTTTTAGAGATTCAAATAATTATAGAGATGGAAGCAGTTTTAAATGTTACACAACATAATCTTATTTTACAGATTCAAAAGTTAATTGCTAAATGTTGAGCAATTAGCTCAAAGTTCCAAAGCTGTTAAAGGCCAAAGCAGTATTAGAACCCAGATCATCTAACTCCCTAACCAGTGCTCATTCTAATAAACCTTAAAGTTAACACGGCTCAGTTATCTGAGCTCATTAACTCAAATCAATTCATAGCAGTAATGGGAAAACTAAGGCCACAGACGGGCCTGTTAAATATTCCATACATTTTATACTCTAATGGTCTTTTTCCATTTCATTTAAGATTTTTACAAGTATCTGTATTTGTAAGGCACTTTGATCACATGTGAAGTTGGCTGCTGTTGTGCTGATCTAATCTCAGGAGCAGCTGAAGGGTGAAGAGGGTGCAAGCAATGGTGGAAAGACCCCATATAAATTTCTTTGGCCAAATAGTATCTGTCAAATAATTCGGTCTGTTGAGGTTATCTTCAAGAATACCACTCTCTACAAAATGGCTCACATCACAAAACTTCCTACAGATAGATCAGCGTTACTTTAAATTATTTTTCATTATCTTTAATTAAACATACATTTGTAAGGTCATTTTTTTAAATTCAAATCTTTATCTAGACAGCAGCACATTTATGCCTACATTGGAACAGAAAACTTTTATAGCAACTTAGAATCTAGACCCTTGTTCTTTAATTTATAGCCTGATCTTAGCCCTAGTCCTCTGGTATTTGAATATGAAAAAGAGACAGCCTTTTCCTTACATGTTACATTTCCTCTAATTGTTAGAAAGGCAGAAGCACTACGGCAGGTACTAAAATTAATCGCCCCTCCAAGGCTCCATACGTTCTGCCCCACTAAAATAGTAAAACTTTTACCAAGTTCGTTTTGTTTTATCAAGCAATTAAGTTCTTCACTTTCCCCTCTCCTACCAATGCTCAACTTAAGTAGGAGGGGTACCGAAGAGGCTAGGAACTGGGTTCAGGGAGTGATTTAAAAGGTGGTTACAATCCCTACCACCCGGCCCAAGCTCGGTTTTACCACCTCGGAACGCTACTCAAGGTCTGGGCGCTGCAGAAAGAACCATGACCCCCACGGAGCTGCCTCGCTCTCTACGGCCAAGCCCGCGCCCCCGTGACCTCCAATGGCTGGAAAAAGGAGCCTTGAACTGCCCGCTTCTTCCACAACTGGTCCGCACTCCCTCCCAGGCCACAGCAGGGAATAGAGTACGGGGACAAACGGCGGGACACGCCTGCCACATGAGGAAAACCCCATCACCTGGAACTCGGCGAACTCCTCACAGTTCACACCGCCACTGGGCGCCGCCATATTGGACAAACGCGAGGCCCCCGCCGCGAACCAATCACCACTGAGCAAGGGTGTCCGCGCCGCCGCCTAACAAAATTTATTCCAAAGGCAATCGGCGAGGAACCTAAAGTAAGCTAAGCTAAGGTTTGTCTTTTCCCTGGTCCTTATCTACATCCAAACCTGTAACCCTGTTGTCCTTCCTTTCGCTCCTACCCCTTTAACACGGCCTCCTGGAACCCGGCTAGATGTATCGGAGAGTCTTAGAACTTGAAGGAATCTTTACTCCAATCCCGTTTTTTTGTTTTTTTTTTTTTCTTTTACACAAAGGGAAACGGTTTCTTGGCCGCAGCTACCTGGTTGTTCCAGTAGCAAATCTAGAGTAGAAGTGAGATTTTTCTTAGCCCTCCCACTTCATCATTTACCAACCGTCCCTTGAGCAGAGGGGCCTTTGTTCGTCAAGAACTTGGGACAACTAAGAAAAGTTTTTAGAAAAGACTTTGGGGTAAGAGTTGAATAAGGTGTTCAGGTGTGGAAATAAAATGGTTTATAAAAATAGGCAAATCAAAGAAATAGGAAAGCATGTGTGTTGATTTCTCAGACTGAGAAACACTCTCAAAGCCAGTAACACGTGGGGTCGCTCAGTAACTAGGAGCCCGACTGTGTGGTTTTGATAAACTGATACATATCCATTGAAAATGCTGGAAAAATAGTATTTAAATACTGGTTTTCCAGGCAATGCGATTCCAGGGTCTACAGTTCACAAAAGCTCTACAGTGAGCACATTTCTATTTTAAAGGGCGCTTTCTTAGACGCAGGGACGACTGCAAAGACCCGGGCTACCCACATCCCACAAAGGCATTCTTTAAAGACTCGTCAGGCACTGTGCGGGGCTGAACCCGGCTCACCGCCCGCATAGTCCGCGCGTCACGCACGTCCCACACGCTCCGCGCGCCACGCAGGCCCCGCCCACACGCCCCGCCACGTCACGCCCGGCCCGCTCGGTCGGCGGTCAAATAGCCCAAGTCTCGCCCGCCTGCGCCCGCCGCCTCTTGCCCATTGCGGGCGTTCGGTGACATTGAATGCGCACACGCTGTCACCGCCCGGGAGGCGCTGTCGGGTCAGCGGAGTAGGCGGCCATGGGGAGCCTGCGCGGCCTGCGTCAGGCAGCGGGTGAGACGCGGGCCGGGCTTGGGGAGGTTGGGAAGCCAGTTTGGAGATTGAGGAATCGTGCAGCTTCCCCAGGTCTGGTAGTTGCTCGGTTTTACCGCACACTCCGAAGTTGTTCGGAGTGACGGGAGAGAGCCAAGCCTGAGCGAGCAACTGCTAAGCAGGTAGTAGGGGTTGGCAGAGTGACCGTCGCGCCTGGCTCTCCATCCACCCACCTCCCACCAACTTGACGAGCCCTTGCTCCCCGATCCTTATCGAACCCCCATCCCCAGTGTCCTCTGAGCTCAGTGCTTAATGCACCTGCCACCCTGGAACTCCCCCGTTTCCTGATTAATTCAACTTTCCACCCTTACCTCTCCTGTCCGTAGCTCTAATGAAGTCTTGAGTCTCCCCTGCCTCCACCATCTCAAGAGCTTATTATACCTGCTCTCAGAGAAAACTTAGAGTCTAGAATTTCCTACTCACTTAGTATCTGTTTAGGAAAGGGATTTAAAGTATTACCGAATAATACTAATTGTTTTCCTAAAATGGGGGATACATTT
Organism: Mustela nigripes; assembly: GCF_022355385.1. Lineage (NCBI taxonomy): Eukaryota > Metazoa > Chordata > Mammalia > Carnivora > Mustelidae > Mustela > Mustela nigripes. The sequence continues at coordinate 97,895,010 of NC_081558.1, forward strand.
CTTTTAAACAATTCGACAGTTAAGTGTTACGTAGAATCTGCAGTTTATTTTTCTAGTAGACATTTGTATGATGAGTATTTGGAGTCAGAGCTTAATTTGTCTTCTTGGGGAACCAGCAGAGCCTTTGCTTACTAGGGGCTGAGAAATCAGAATGTTTGCTGCTTGGCTCTTTTCTAGGTACCTGCGTGAAACACTTTTGGTCACCTTATGAACTTTGGTAAGGTGTAATGACTGATATTTTATTTCTTGGTAACAAATTATTAAAAACTTGTTTACTTCAAATTTTAAGGAAGAATCACCCCAGACTTGCCTATTGAAATAATGTAAATGTACACTGCATATGTAAATGAATTATGTAAAGTTGTGTAAAGTTACCTTTTATATCCTTATTTTGTGTTCCAGTGGAGAGTGGACTGGAAAACATGTCTCAAACTGGAGAATATTTTTTACTTCCTTTAAAATAAACATTTCCTCCGCTAAAAAGAGATTGATTTCATTGATTTGTTTAGCTTCTGTTGAACTAATTTACCCTAAAATCTTTTGTGTACATCCTTTTGATCTGTTAGCTATTATCAAGGTAAATCAAAGAACCAATGCTTTATAAAAAAGCTAAAATATATTGAGTAGAAGGGACTTCGACTATAAAGGAACTAAGACCCTATGGTTTTAAGTAGTTTATCTTCCTGCCTTGAAAATATATTTAAGCATTATAAAGATTCCAAAGCCTCTCTGCAGACTTTTGATATTTAAGAACCTCACTTTTGGGCATTCAGTGAAAACAAAATTCCTTGAGCAATTTAAGAACAATTTATTTTATTCCAGTTAGATCCACTAAGAATGTTTTATGAAGAACTCTTTCCAAAGGAACTTCTTTGAATGTCTGATGTTTTGTGAGCAACTCTAAGCAATCTGCCCTTTCACCTACTTGTGTCCATTTTATAGCTAAATACTTTGACATACATTATTTTACTTGGTTGATTTCTTATAGTATCCTTCTTAGGTAATCTTATCATCCGTTTTCCAATGTACAAGTGAATAAACGTAGGTCAGATGGTTAAATGACTTGTTCATGATCATTTAGCCGAAAAATGTTAGAGCCAGGAGTTGAGTAAGTGCCTTCTAATTCAAGAACTTGTGCTCTTTATTTCATTCAAGATGCTTATTCAGGATATGTGTGTATTGTGTATGTGTTTGTCATGGTTATTTGAGTCTCTCTGATATGAAATGTAAGAGTCATGAAATAGATTTACTTGTGAAATGGAAGCACACATTTATGTGCAAATGGATTTTCACCTAAGAAGACTGATTTATCAGGCAACCTTAACCAAAGGAAAGACAGATCAAATAGAAACCTAATCTAGGCATGCTTCACTTATCCAGAATATTATATGGAATAAGATACTCTAGGTGAGTGAAATTTCAAAGAGCCAAAGCTTAATCCTTTAAACAACGGACCTTTTTAAAAATTGTTCCTGTTAGTAATCTGTGCTGTATTTTTTTAGCAAACAGTACAGGTTTTTATGAGCGTGAATTTGTTTCTCATTTTGCGGCTGTAGCTGGAGGTACAGGTCAGAGTTGTTAACTTGTGGTTCTTGGACCCTTTCACAGATGAGTGGTCCTGTGAACCTCTGAAAATTGTATTCATTTTTTATGTTTTGGGAAGAGAGATCCATAGCTTGCATCTATTCCTTAGAGCAGTCTGTGCTCTTTAAGTTAAAAGGCACTGATACATGATTTGGACCTAAATGGCTACTGACCCATACGCCTGTGGGTTGCATGAGGGTAGAGACTAAACTGTTTTCACTAAATGCTTAGCACTTATCAGTGTCCAGCTCACTGACAGGCAGTAATATTCTATGGAATAATTTTTTTTTTTTAAGATTTATTTATGAGAGAGAGAGTGCATGCGCTCAAGCAGGAGAAGTGGGTAGAGGGAGAAGCAGACTCTCCACTGAGCTGAAAGGCCCATGTGGGGCTCATCCTAGGACTCTGGGATCATGACCAGAGCCAAAGGCAGACGCTTAACCGACTGAGCCACCCAGGCGCCCCTCTTTGGGATAATTATTTTTAGTTATTTTAAATAACTAATAATTTTTTAATTAACTTAAAATTATTATTTTTAATAAATTATTACTTTCTACAGAATAATTATTAAGTCAAAAGAATGGAATGACTTTACAAAAATGGTTCTTCATACCTTCAGAAAAATTTTTTTGTCCTAAACTTTGCTGGATTACCAACAGATTTTTTTTTAAGATTTTATTTATTTATTTGACTGAGAGAGATATCACAAGTAGGCAGAGAGGCAGGCAGAGAGAGAGGAGGAAGCAGGCTCCCCACTGAGCAGAGAGCTGATGCCGGCTCGATCCCAAGACCCTGGGATCATGACCTGAGCCGAAGGCAAAGAGGCTTTAACCCACTGAGCCACCCAGGCACCCACCAACAGATTTTTAAATGATTTAGTTATTATCATTATTATACCAATACAGTGCACCATAGACAGCGTCCTTGTCAATTTAACTGACATTCCACAGCATTAGAATCAGATAACATTTAAGTCTTGTAGTCTAACCCCCTAGTTTTATAGGTGAGGAAACTTAAGGCTTCTGAGGGAAATTAACTTGGCTTCAGAAGAGTCATACAGGTACAAAGTTGGGACATAACCAATATCTCCTGACTCCCATTCTGATTTTATTTCACCTACATTCTACTCCTTCATTGACCTTTCTGTTGGTTCTTCCTAACCAACCCTAAATGAGTACATGCCCATTTTTACTGCTCTTTGGCTTTCACTCCCACCAGGTCTTGTCATCAGGTTTTTATTGAGCACACACTATGTGCCCTGTACACTATGAAAGCTCTAAAATGAGTGGACTCCCACTCTTCCTAGAGCTGGAGTTTGTTGCAGTGAACAAATATACCTGTATAATACATCTGGAGAGCTTATGCATGACAGTATATTAAGTTCTGGATTGCAGAACAGATTTTAAGTGCTGCTCTGGTGCCTTGGAGCCAATTCCTATTGGCTTTGTGCACATCTTTTCCCAATTAGTCATGTTATATTGGTAGCTGAAAATCTATTGTGGTGAGGGTTATTGACAAACACTACAAATCAGGGCTTTTCCCCACTGAGCTCCTCCTCCCAAGACCCAACATAGCACTGGTTTTGAGAAAGGAATTGAAGTATAGGTTAAAATTACCGAAGGCTTCGTTGAAACAGAAGGCATAGGAGAGAGACAGGAGCAAAGGTAGGGGCAGTAATGAGTCTGGAGAGGATGTGGAAGGAGAAAATATAGTAAGGAGGAAGGGTTACCCTGGATTTCAGTCAGGAGGTAATAGATAAGGTGTGGCCTTTGAGGGTTCTGAACCACTTGAATTTGGGCAAAAGGAAGTCTTCCAGCAGAAGTCATTAAAGAAACATTTTTTAAAAATTATCATGGTTGCTACATACAACATGAATAGCTACATCCTGTGAAGATATTGCAGAAATCCATATGTGAGTTGAAGATGGAAGTGCCAGAAAGGGAATATATCTAGGAAGTGTTTCTGAAGAAATCAGTGCGGCTTTGTGAGACATAGGGTGATTTAAGGGAGACTGAAGTTTTTGAGTGTGGAGAGCTGAAAGAGTATTGCCCTGTTGTCTGAAGTAAGGAAGGTAAGAAGGGATACTGCTGTGGCAGAGAGGGTCATGTGTTATTGAGTGGTAGGTGGCACAGAGTTATAGGTGAATATGGGACCTCTTAGTCAAAGACCAGGGGACAAAGGAGGGAGTCTTCCCCGAGGCAGATGAATGTGGGATAGAGGCAAAGACTGAGTCTTGGAGGCCTGATATAATGTAAGGCCTGATATAATGTAACTCCCTTCAGAGTTGAAGGGAGAGAATGTGACAGTAAAATGTTAGGAGAGACAGAGGCCTTGCAGAAGGCTGAGGTCAGTAGAGTCAAATGGCTTTAAAGATGGGAAGAGTAGAATCAAATGAGCTAATGATGAGATTCTAAAAAACATAATCATGGGACTAGAAAGAGATCACTAATGTTAGAGCAATTTTAGTAAAGTGAGTGGGGGAAGAAACATTACAGTAAAATGTGTGGGTAGTGAGGCCAAGGTAATAAGTTAAATACATGCCACTTATTCATTCATTTGAACTTTGAAAGGAAGGAAATTAGTATTTTATTTATAGAAACTGTTCAGAACGATTAATTGGGTTTTGTTGTTGTTGTTTTTTTGTTTTGTTTTTTGTCAAAGATAGCGTGCCCTCAGTGCCACTGTGGTATAATGAGATAATTCTCATCAACTCCAGGTAAAAATTTAAATCCGGTTCTGCCTTTCTGGAAAGCAGTTCTGTTCTTAAAAAGGTTCATATTTGCTAACACCTCACTACCAGGATTCTATATAAGAAAATAATCAGGGGGCGCCTGGGTGGCTCAGTGGGTTAAACCGCTGCCTTCGGCTCAGGTCATGATCTCAGGGTCCTGGGATCGAGTCCCGCATCGGGCTCTCTGCTCAGCAGGGAGCCTGCTTCCCTCTCTCTCTCTCTCTGCCTGCCTCTCCATCTACTTGTGATTTCTCTCTGTCAAATAAATAAAATCTTTTAAAAAAAAATAAAAAAATAAAAATTTAAAAAGAAAATAATCAGAAACATCACCAAAGATTTATGTATAAAACTGCTCATTTGTAGTAGTGAAATTGGGAAACATAAAGACCAGGGAATGATTGAATTCAGCTTATATCCATATGTTGGTTGTTATATAGCTGTCAAGAGCAATTTTTAATTAATATCTTAGAGAAGTATTTTGACATAAGCAAGATGTAGTAGTACTTATTTATGAAAAATGTGTATATTATATGTAAGCATAGGAAAATGTCTGGGAAAGATATATCAAGTGTTATCCCTGGATGATGTGATTATAGGTGTTTTTATTTTTCTTCATACCTTTTTTCAAGCTTCGAAATTTTCTGTAATGAGCAAGTGTTACTTTTGTAATTTAAAGTTTATTTTTTTAAGGGCAGGGAGACATTTGGCAGGAAAGGGGCTGAGGGAAGGATCTAGAGGTGGCAAGATAAGTTTGGTACAACATCCTTTAGTAAGAGGGATCACAGATGGAACAGTTCACTAGTTTAGAGTGAAGGAAGGCCTAGTGTTCTTATAAACCTGAAGGGAAGGATGAGAAATAGATGGAGAAGGGAATCAGTTTCTGTCAAAAAGCAGATTTAGGTCAACAGCTAAGGCCAAGAGAGTTTCAAATAACCACTCTTGGGAATGGGCTGGAATGTTAATGGGAGTGAAAAAAATCACCAAGAAATGGCCCCATCTCACTAAAGTTTGGCCACCAGATAGTTTCCTCCCCACTTAAAAACTGGCCAGGTTTCAGAGGTTTATTTTTAAATCTATTTTTTGAACTCTAAATTTTTTTCCCATAGAAGAAATATTACAAATGGTGATTAGGGTTCTGTTCAGCCCACAAAAGTTCATAATGTCAATCTCTCTTGCCATTTTTCCTCCGTAGTATTTTTGTCATCTGTTAGGTCCTCTCTGTTAGGACCTATAGCTGTCTTATTTCCTTTATACAACCCACTTGAACTACAGTGTTGTGACACCACCAAAAAGGAGGTTTCCATAATTACGCCTTGCTACTCCTGCTCCCTTTACCCCGACTTGTTCCTCGCCCCTGGCCCATCCTGCATCCTGCACTTAGATTTCCTTTATGAAATCACCATTGTTAGTGTTTTTTTCCTGCCTAAAACTGCTCTGCTTCCCAAATCCTTTTGGGAGTTTGGCAGACAAAAGGAATCTTACTGTGGGGGAAACATGGATAAGCACAGTACCCAGATTCAGAGTGAGTTAGGCTAGAGTCTTAACTTAAATTCGAAGCCATAGAACATCAGCAAGGACCTCATAGAAGAAGGCAGGTTTGTGAGTGATGGGAGCCCGGCAGGCAGATTTGGAAATCTTTGTTGCATACAAGAGCTGGGCAAATCAGAGTATGAAGCCAAAATATTCCATCCTTTTCAGAATAATTGCAGATAGGAAATATCAAACCTGATCATTGAAAAAGCTCAGAGTAAGTTAATATCTCAGGTTCGTTTGTTTGTTTTGTTGTGGCCAGCTCACAACAAAACTGAGTAGCCCAGTTTTGCTTATAATGTGGAAATGAAATCAGTGGTTCTCTAATTTAAATGAGTTCTCTAATTTAAATGTGTAGAGATAAGATCTGTAATTTCTCTAAGCAAGATAATTACCCTCACTTAGTCATTCTTCCTTCTAGGTCTACTGAGTGGCTACAAACATTTGACATACAGTTTAATTGTAATGATATAAAATATAGTATTGATTAAAGGGTGTGTATGTGCTTTGCAGTTGTCAGGATAAGTATACATTTAGCTTTGTCCTCCTGACACTTAAAAATGATTTGATTCTCAAATCAACCTTTCAGTTTTCCTTCCTCAGATTTGCCCTTCCCTATCATAGCAAACATTTTAGGACTAGCAATATCCTATTTGAATTTTAGGAGGATTAAATAGGCATTTGTGGGCTAACATGAGAACCATTCACCTAAGTATTTAGATTTAAAAAAATCTTTCCATAGGATATGAAAAGGGAACATTGTTCCCCAGAAACAAGCTGTTTCTCCCAGGCAGGGTCATGGTAGCTCCTGGCCTTCTGGTACACTAGGAAAAGAGAAGGTAGTTGGGCAAACAGTCTCATAGCAGCATAGTAGGATCAGCCTGGTGGGCTCTGATCATTCATTGTGAGATAGTCAGATAGTGGTCTTTTCCCCATGAGGGGTAGTCAGCTGCTGTGGAGGCTGGAGGAGGGATATGAATAGAGCCTTTTCCAAAGGGGATGAGGATGTAAGACAACTGTAGAACAATGGACAGTGCATGCCGTTAAGTACTGAGTAGTGTAGGAGTCTAACATGCTCTTGTAAAATCTGAAAGTTGGGTATACAACTCTACAGAGATTCCAAACTTGTAATGTAGTGAGCTATATGTTACTGATCTGCAGAAGTTAGAAATAAAACAGAACTTCTTTTCAGTAAATGAGTTGTTGAAAAGAGGGATTTTGAACTCTGCCAGAGACCAGTATTGAGCTCTGGAGGTGCCCTGGTCATCCACGTGACCTGTGCTCCAGGGACTCCCACTGATGTGTTGAAGAGCAGTGATTCTTAAACATGGCAGCACATTAGAATCACTTGGAGAATTTTAAAAAATATTTATGCCAGACTCCTACTCCCAGACATTGGGATTTAATTGGATGGACTTGTGCATTTTTTAAAAAAATTTTTTTTAATTTTTAAAAAAATATTTTAAAAAATTTTTTAATTGTGTAAGTTTTTTAAAGCTACTTTGGTGATTCTTCTATGCACAATTCTTTCTTTGCACAATTTCTAGAACTTTCGTGATTCTTTTATGCACGATTTGAAATTCACTTTTCTAGAACACTGCTTCTTAAACTTTAGTGTGCATAAGCATCAACTTAGAGGGCTTATTAAAACATTTTCCTAGGCCATACTCCAGGAGATTTGAAGGTTTGGGGTGGAGTCTGAGAACTTGAATTTCTATGAAGCTCCCAGCTGAGGCTGAATAAATAGTACTGTTCTAGACTTTAGAAAATGTGGTATTAGTCTCCATGTTTCTGGCACATAGTGAGTACTCATTAATTATTGAATGAATATGGGTATCTATTTGCTTCTCAAAATTTAATGTTCATATGAATCATTTGGATGTCTCACTGAAGGGTGTATGAGCTTTGCAGTTGTCAGGATAAGCATACCTTTAGCTTTGTCCTCCTGAGACTTACAATTGTTCCGATTCTCAAAACAAAAGTAAAAAATACAGACTCAGATTCTGTAGGTCTGGGCTGGGGGGCCAAGAATCTGCATTTCTAACAAGCTCCCAGGCAATGTCAGGCACATTTGAGAATAGCGAGGTGTGACAAGATACATACCAACATGTATAATTTTCTCATCTTTCTACCAGTGTACATTAGTCAGATGACCTTCATTTTCGTCTACCTTGGATTGGGCACATTCCCGACTATATCCTATTTTTTTCTTTTTCTGTCTCATTCCAAAAGCATATTGGAGTGCAAATGAGTGAGAATGACATTTTTATAGAGATAACATCAAATCTTGCTAATTTTAAAAAGGAATAAATATCAAGTAAATAATAAAATATTTATAAAACATGTAAAAAGTAAAAACAAGATATACTAAATAGTCAAGTACTCGTGCGTTGTTTTTTTTTTTTAAGATTTTATTTATTTTATTTGACAGAGTAAGCAGAGAGGCAGGCACAGAGAGAGAAGAGGTAGCAGGCTCCCTGCCGAGCAGAGAGCCTGATGCAGGGCTCGATCCCAGGATCCTGGGATCATGACCTGAGCCGAAGGCAGAGGCTTTAATCCACTGAGCCATCCAGGTGCCCCAGTACTCATGTTTTTAAAAATATTTTTATTTTGGAATAATTTTAATTTACAGAAAAGTTGCAAAGATAGTACAAGAGTTTTGTATACTTCTCACCCAGTTGCCCCTAATGTTAACATCTTGTAAAACTAGTGTATTTGTCAGAACTAAAAAATTAACATTGGTATATTACTGTCAGCTAAAGGACAGACTTTATTCGGGTCTCACTGGTTATTGTACTGATGTCCCATTTTCTGTTCCAGGGTGCCACATCACATTCAGTTGTTATGTCTCTTTAGCCTCCTCTGATTTGTGACAGCTTCACATTCAATTGTCATGATCGTGATACTTTTGAAGAATAAAAGTCAGATATTTTGTAGAATGTCTCTCAGTTTGGGTTTGATGCTTTCTCATGATGAGACTAGGGTTATGGGTTTGACGACAGAATAACTAGCACAGAGGTCAAGTGTCTTTCTGACAGTACACAGTATCCAAATGATTCATGACTGGTGATTTTAACCTTGGTCAGTTTGTTCCTTCCTTGTAAAGTTACTGTTTCTCTCTTCCCATACTCTGTTCTTTGGAAACAAGTCCCAAAGTCCAACTTGTACTTTCCCACAAGGGGAAAGGAATCCAGGAGGAAAGAAAATCTGCTTGTATTTGGGATTTTTTCTCAAAAGGCAAGATTTGTCCCTTCTCCCTCATTTTTTTATTCAATTATTATTTATATTAATATGGATTTGTATATTGTATACCTTAAGTTGTAATCTATTACTACATTATTTTGTTGCTTAAATTATTCCAGGTGAGGCTGTATCAGATCAGCTCTTATGTCCCTTTGCCCCTATCCAAAAACATTGTTGTGTTTTTTTAATATTTCCTTTCTGGCATTACAGGGTATTCTAGACTCATCTCATATTCTCTCGGCTTCAGCCTAGAACCAGCCATTTTTCTCCAAGGAGCCCTAGTTCCCTTTATTAGATAATGGTATTTAGAAATCAAGATCTGGGCACTGAGTGTGCTTGTTCCCACTGAAGTGTCACTGATTCCAGGCCCTCCCACTGGGTAGAGCTAGGAAATACATGTATGTATACTAACCCGTGTGTACACACATACTTAGGATTATGTCTGTATCTGTCTTACATCTATCAACTCTCCATACACATAATACATAAAAATAACATATAACCTATAAATAAATATATGTTTATTTATATATGTTAATAAACAGCAATGTAAAACTATTTATTCTGAATTCTCTGACTGATCCAGCACCTCATTCATTCTAGCCTTCTCCCCTTGCTTTTGGAACTTCTTTCTCTGGGCTGTCATTATCTACCACTTATTTACTTATTTGTTCAGGCCTGGAATACTTGTAGTTTCAGGATTGTTAACCCATACTCCTGCAAGAAACAAATTGCCAACTAGAGTGCAGTGTTTATGTATAGTTCTTTTTATCTTTAGTCTTAAAGTTTCTGGTCAAAAGGATGTTTCCAAAGTTAACTTAGGTTAGCTTTTTTCCCACCTTGAAGGTTGTGGGGTTAGGTCATGTTATACATTTCTAGTACAGTTTGATACTTTTGTCACAATCTGCATTCCATTCTGGGATTGTCCCAACATCCTGCTTGATACTTAAAAATTTGCATATATTAAAGCTGTCTGTGATATACAGTTTTAAGAGTTTTGACAAATGCCATGATTTTATTTTTAAGCAAATCATTAGGGCCTTCATAGTTAGCAATGTACTTAAAACACACTTGGCAACTGGTCTTCACACAGGTTATAAAACACTAAATTAGATAATCTAAAAGCCTCTTTCTCCCATAGCATTCATTGAACCTTGATTTATCAATTCTAAGGTCACATCACTGATGATTCTCTCCAGGAGTGTTGAAAGATTCTGAGAAAAAAAGCATCTCCACCTCTGCACTGTCCATCATGAGGTTGGAAAGGCTTTTTATGGAAAGGAGGGGGCAACAAGACAAAAGCCAGTACTTGAACCAGACTCATCCCAGCTGACCCATTTCAGTCTCCCGCTACTAGGAAAACCTGTAAGATAATGGTTTTCAAATTGTGAGCTCCCAGAACAATAGTAGCAGCATCACCTGGGAAACTGTTAGAAATAGGAATTCTCAGGTTCCACCCATACTCACTGAATCAAAAAATCTGCAACTGGATTCTGGTAATCTATTACAAGTCCTTTGGGTGATTCTGAGGCACAATAAAGTTTGAGAACCTCTACACTAGGTTAACCAGACATTCCTCAGTCACATCCTTAGAGGCAGGAGTGAGGGTTCGTCTTGACTTCCTGTTAGGTCCCTGGGGGATCCGGGACCGGTCAGCCAGGGGCAGGCTGCAAGTGCAGCCACAGGGTTAAAGGGCTCTTTTTCTTTTGGTTTGTATGTTTGTTCTTAATTGGGATCCACCAAGGATGGAAAATTTCTGTCTTGGATGTCTCTAGGGCAGGATATGTTATCTCTTTGAGACAGAAAAGGAAGTCTTAATGACACTAAAACTTTTATGTGCTTTTGTTTTTTTGTACTTGCAAAATAACTGAAATCACATTAAGTACTTTACAATTTTCTTTAGTGATTTCAGGCTTTTTAAATTTTTTACATTTGTTATTTCTAATATATATAATATGACCATATTTGTATGTTTTAATTAGCCCTTATACTTTAGGGAGGTAAAAATTATTGGCATCCAGTATGAAGTTGTAGTAAGAAAAACGTTGGGAGATATTTTCTGATCTAGGTAAACCTCTCATGCCTTCAAGTCCTTAATTTCACCTCCACTCCAGATACTTCAATGACTTCAAATCTTACTCGCCTTACTCTGTTCCAGCCACACTGGCCTCCTCTTTGTGGTTCCTAGAATATACTGTAGGGCCTTTGCACTTAACAGTTGTTTCTGTTTGGAATATCCTGCCACCAGATATCTGCGTAGCTAGTTCCCTCACTTCCTTTGACAGTGGCATTCTCAAAGAAAGCTCACCCTGCTAGTCTACCTAAAATCTCATACACACACCCAATTCCAGGCACACAAACACTTCTGCATGTCACATTCCCAGTGTTCAATTTCTCTCTCGGTCATTTATTGTCTAACTCTGTGTGTGTGTGTGTATCTCTATGTGCATATATGTATATATGCATGTATGTGTGCATATGTATGTATATTTTCTCTCCAGTAGAAAACATAAGTTTTACTAGCATAGATTTTTGTCTTTTTGTATATTGTCTAGAACAATGTCTGATACATAGTAGGTACTCAGTTATTATTTTGTTGAATGAATATCTCCAAACATGCATTTATGTGACTGGTAGTAATTACGGGTACACAACAGTATTTTTGCCTTGTCAGTATTACCCAAACTGAGCTGAGAGGCATCTTGTCTTCTCTCCTCCTAAGCTGTCTCTGTTCTAATTAAAAGGGATGGGGAAGGGCAATACCTAAGGAAATAATTCCTGATTCTTCTTACTTCCTGTGGACCTTGCAGCTCACTGCCAGTTAACCTTGTTCCTTTCTGTCTCTGTGCCTGCAAGAAGAGAATGTGGCCGGCTGGTGCGAGATGGGGACTTGTAGGTCACAGTAAATAAGGGGTTCTCTGGGGAAGATGAAAAAGTCCTGGAGATGGATGGTGGTGATGGTGTACAACAGTGTGAATATACTTAATGACACACAACTGTACACTTAAAAATGGCAAAAATGGTAAATTTTATGTATATTTTACCACAATTAAAAAAAAAAAAACGGGGGCACCTGGGTGGCTCAGTGGGTTAAAGCCTCTGCCCAACTCAGTTCATGATCTCAGGGTCCTGGGATCGAGCCCCGCGTCGGGCTCTCTGCTCAGTGGGGAGCCTGCTTCCTCCTCTCTCTCTCTCTCTGCCTGCCTCTCTACCTGCTTGTGATTTCTGTTTGTCAAATAAATAAATAAATAAAACGAAGCATAGTGGTTCTGAAACGGTAGTGTCAAATCATTAGTAGCGGCTTCACCTAGGAACTTGTTAGAAATCCAGATTCCCATCCTCCACCCCAGAACTGTTGATTCTGAACAAGCCATTCAGGTGGTTCTGGCACACTGACTCTTGAGACTCACAACATTACAGCATTTTGTTTTAATCCCAAGAGCTATGAAGAACTGTTGTAAAGTTTTATAGAATATCTTCATGCCCTGGTAACTGCATAAAATTACCTTGGTGAGAAATTCTGACTACTCTAAAGGTAAAATTGAAAAGTGCTATGGCAATGTTTTGAAAATTACCGGTTTCAGTCATGCTTCAAAAACAAACTGAAAATTTAGAGGACCTGCCGTGTTTCAAGCATCTTGCCAAATGCTCTCACCGTTATTTTTCCGGTTATCCCTCAAATCAGTGCTGGAGCAGTAAATACTACACTATCCACATTTAAAATGAGGAAGGAATCAGAGATCGATTACACTGTGATTCATTCTTCCTGGTGCACACTTAACTGTCACTAGGTGGCAGTGGTGGCATGGTTAACCCAGACTGGGGTAAGACCTTCTGGGATTACAGACTTAGAAAATGAAATAAATGTAGCCCCTTATGAAAGAAATCAGATGACAAATAACCACAATCTTTATATAAACAGGTTCTAATTTTATGTAAGAGGTATGTAAGAGGACCTCTGAAAATCCACTCCTATATAAAAACAATGAGGGGTACCTAGGTGGCTCAGTTGGTGAAGTGTCCAACTTTTGATTTCAGCTCAGGTCATGATCTCAGGGTCGTGGGATAGAGCCCTGTATAGCTCGCTGCCGAGCACGGAATCTGTTTCTCCCTCTCCCTCTGTTCCTCCCCTGCTCACACACACGCACGCTCTCACACACTCTCTCTCTTACTCTCAAGTAAATAAATCTTTAAAAAGTAAAATCAATGAAAACACTGCCAAAAATCCTTAAAATCAAATTTTTTCAGAACTAGGAAATAACCAGAGGCTTGTGACAATCTGAGTAGCATTTACCCAAGAAAAATGACTTAATCATGGTAAGAATAGCAAAATTTATAATAGCTTTAACAGTTTTCTGTCAACTGTCAGCTTCCCAGTAGCTTGAAAATGAATAGCCTCTTAATGAAAACTTGCAGTTCTAGCAGGCACTGAAGAGGGCAGAATGGATTTGGAGCTCCCTAAAGTCCCCAGCCCCCAAGAATTGTTACAATTAGCTTATCTGGCACTTCCCTGGAAATTCCCACTCACCGGGCTTGCCTATTTTACACCTGACTCAGCTAATTCAGTGGAAACAGCTTCTCCCCGACCCACCCCAGAGCATGCTACAACAGGCACATGAAGCCCTTTGGCAAAGGCTGGCAAACAACTTGGTGGAAAGCATCAGAGGACATCTCTGTCCAATGACTAGGTAACCACTAAGCTAATACATCATAGAATAGAAGGGAATATAGACTAATGGAACAGAATTGAGAGTCTAGAAATAAACCCTCACGTTTATGGTCAGTTGATTTTTCTGCTTTGTACCAAAATAATTCAACAGGGAGAAGAATTGTTTGTGTTTTTTTCAACCAATGATGCTAGGAAAACTGAATTTTGAAAACCTGCAAAAGAATGGAGGTGGATCCTTTCCACACATCATATACCAATATTAGCTCAAAATCGATGAGATCTAAATGTTAATAATAAAACAATAACATTTTAAGAAGATAACATAGAAGTAAGCTTTTGTGACCGTGTGTAAGACACCAAAAGCTCAAGCAACAACCAAAGAAAGGGTTAAGTTGGACCTCATCGAAATCTGAAACATCTTTCTAGGATGATGAGAATCTTTTGGAATTAGATGGTAGTGATCAGTACACAATTTTGTGATTAAGCTAAAAATCACTGAATTGTACACTTTAAAAGGATGAATTTGGGGTGCCTGGGTGGCTCAGTCAATTAAGCATTCAACTCTTGGTTTCAGCTGAGGTCATGATCTTAGGGTCACAGGGAGTCTGCTTTAGATTCTCTCTTTGCCTCTTCCTCTGTTCCCCCCCCATTAAATAAATAAATATATAAATATATTTTTTAAATGAATTTTAGGGTTGCCTGGGTGGCTCAGTGGGCTGAGCCTCTGCCTTCAGCTCAGGTCATGATCTCAGGGTCCTGGGATCGAGCCCCACATCAGGCTCTCTGCTCAACAGGGAGCCTGCTTCCCCCCCCATCTCTGCCTGCCTCTCTGCCTATTTGTGATCTCTGTCTGCCAAAAAAATCTTTTAAAAAATGGATTTTATGATACAGAGTTACATATCTATAAGTTATTTTAAAAATCTTTATACAAATATAAACATATGTCCATATAAAGTCTATAGAAATATCTTTTAAATTGAAAAAAGGTGAAGAAATCATGTTTCTCACCAGCTTTGGGAAGTCTACCTCTAACCATATTTTATTCCTATTCCCTCTTTTGCTTCCCTTTATTGCTCCAACTCTGAAGCTACAAAAATATCCAAGTTGGAGTTTGGACCAAACAGACCATTTGTCTATTAACAAATGTATTTCAAAAACTACTTGAACTTTCCTGTGAGCTTTTATCCACATAGCTGTGAGAGCACATTCTTGTTGCGTTAAAGGCAAGGTTTGTGCGTTCCTTTTTTGGTTACATGGAGCATCAGACAGTGCCAGGACAGTAATCAGATTTAGCACTGGTGCCTTTCCAACTGTCTTTTCTGTTCCATTGTACTTCATAGTGCTCCACTTTTTCCATGTTCTAGGATTGTAGGGCAATTCTGATTCTGAATCCTATACCAGCCTTGGTCTCTCCGTACCATGACCCCCATACTTAGAATCACACCCCCCCCTTTTCTCTCATCCTCTTCCAAACTATTTTTGGCTGTCTGTGCTTTGAAATATGATTAATTATGACTGATTTAAAAATTTTATGCTAAGGCTGAAAGTGAAAATGGCTAACAGAAACTAAATTTTTTTGAAACATTTATTTTTATTTTAGAGAGCATGAGCAGGAGGGACAGAGAGAGGGGAAGAGGGAATCTCAAGCAGACTCCAAGCTGAGTGCAGAGCCCAACACAGGGCTCAATCCATGACCTCGAGCCAAAACCAAGAATTGGATGCTTAACTGACTGTGCCCCATAGCCCCCGAAACTAAGTTCTTAAGCATACCTTTGTTTTAAGGATGAATTAATTTCCTAGTTTTGCTCAGTGAGACAGCATGGAAACAATGAAAAACTCACTAATAATGAGCCTTCCTAAGGCACCTGTAAAAATACTTCCTCTTTAAAGGAACCAGAGCACACTAAAGGAATGTCTGATTCCAAATCAGGGGCAAGAAGCATTCAAAATGAATCTGGAATGTCATGTCAGAAAGTAAGGAAGGTATCAATGATCACTGAGCACATGTTGAAAGTACTCAGAAGCCAACATAGAAGGGTCCCTAGTGACTAAAAATGGGATTATCTGAGCATCAAAAATAAAAATGACTCAAATGGGCTGGGGAACATGTGTTAAAATGCAAGAGTTCCTTGTGTTATTTTTATTTGTTTTCTTTGTTTCTTTTCTCCACTTAATCCGAGAGAGAGCACGCATGTACACATGTACAAGCTCACGCATACTAGTGGGGGGAGGGGCAGAGGGAGAGAATCTTCAAGCAGACCGATCCTCTGCTGATCATGGAGTTGGACACGGGGCTCAGTCCCACAGCCCATGAGATCATGACCTAAGCCAAAACCAAGAGTTGGAACCTCAATCGATTGAGCCACCCAGGCACCCCACCTTTATCTTATTTTTAAACAAATTATCACCTGTGGCGGCTACAAGGAAAGCAGTCCATTAATTTGAAAACTGGCAAATTGGAAGAACCAAGAATTTATTCCACATTTCTTGTGGACTTTTACCTTAGGATAGTCAAATAGTTAATGTAGAATATGACCATTTTACAATCCATTTTGAAATAATAGATCTAGGTAACATCATCATTGTCTGCTAAAAAACATCAAATGAAAGGTCAACAGTGGTGGTGGTCTTTATAAGGTATGAGGAGTCAGACTGATACAGTTGGATCAGTACAGTAGGATACAGTAGGAATACACAGTACTGCCTATGGCATATTCTTGCTAAAAACTCAAAATCTGATGAAGCCTCAAAAATCTGTTTATAAGGAAAAGAATTTAGAAGAATATGTTGAACAACATCAAGGGGACACCATCAGCAAAATCCCAAATGAGAGAAATTCTGTAGAACTAATGACCTAGCTTCTTTAACAAATGACAAGAAAGGAGGGGGAGACCTACACGAGACACATCAACCATATTCAGTGTGCACCTATTTAGAATAAGCCAACTATTTAAAAAAATTACAAGCCCATTGGGGAAATTTGATTTGATCATCACATGCTAATATTTTTAATTAAGCTAATGGTATTCTGGATAGTGGTTTTGAAAAGTTGCTGTTTTGAGATGCATACTGAAGTATTTATAGATGAACTAATGGGATATTTGGGATTTGCTCTAAAATAATTCATCAAACGTTACGTGGGTGGTTCAGTCAGTTGAGTATCTAGCTCTTGACTTTGGCTCAGGTCATAATCTCAGGGTCGTGAGACTGAGTCCTGGGTTGGGCTGTGCACTCAGCACAGAGTCTGAGGATTCTCTCTCTTCCTCTCCCTCCCTCTCTCCCAACTCCCTCTCTCTATCTCTCTCAAAAATAAATAAATTAAATCTTTAATATTAAAATAATCTAGTTGAGAGTTAGGGGTGTTCAGATGAAACCGTATTTATTGGCTTAATTGTTGACACTGGGTGGTAAGTACGTGGAGATTTATAATATTGATCCCTATGTGTACTTAGATTTTCAAAATTTATACACACACACAGTTTTATACAGTTTTAAATACATAGTTTGAAAATTTTACACAATTCATGACTACACCTAAAGTTGATTTCCAGTTGGAGAATTACAGCTTGGGTGGAAGAAGGCTTTCTAGAGCCACTTGCTGGCCATTACAGGCTACCCAGACTTTAGTACTGGCATCTTGGCATCTGGTTTAACTGCCCAGGGCTATAATATGTAATATTTCCACCAGAACCATTGTTAGGACAAGATACATGTGAGAAGTACTTTTATAAAGCTTACAGCTGATAAAATGTTTATAGTATAAATTGCTAATGTATAATATAAACATGTATACTTTAAAACAGCACCAAGTATCATATCTTAAATATGTTTGTCTTACATAGAGAGTAGTATATGCACTTTTTAAATGAGTTAATTTTTATAAGTGAAATATATATTCTATAGGCATTTTTCATTTTGAGACATTAGATTTTCTTTCTCTGAAACATTTCTTTGTCTTTTCTAGGAAGTTATTTTAGGTTATATGAAAGCGGTTCTTCCTCATCTCTAAGACTTACCAGAAACTCTGATTTGAAGAGAATAAATGGATATTGTGCCAAGCCACAAGAAAGTCCAAAAGCTCCAGCCTGTAAGTTTTTATTCATTTTTCCAGATATGGATGAAGCAGTTCCCAAAGAGTGAAACAACTTGGAATCAAAAGACCCTAAAAGACAGGTTGTTCCAGGGGTTCCTACCTCCTTCCCGATCTTGTAGTCCATGCCTCCCAGATTGTACTTACATTGGCTCACGTGAAGCAGTGCTTTCTTCATTTTCCTTGTCTGTCATTTTTACCTCTTATTTCCAGGATTAGATTGGAGCTTTTTGTTGGAGAATAGATGCACCACAGTAAGTAGAAATCTCGAAATGGTCTTTCAAGGAACCCCAAAGATGAACCAAATTGGGAGACGGTATTTCAGCTACAATAAAACTAGGGCTAGCCTCTGGCTTAAGCATTAATTTCAGCCATCATTAGTCTTATTCTTAACTCAAACACTTGTCACTGTCCACTGTGGAGACAAGGAGTATAATATATAAATTGTGGGCTCCAATGAGCTATTTGCTTATTACTTCTTCATGGGAGTATACTAGCATCAGGCAGGTCTTGGTAAATAGGAAAGAATATTTATCAAGAGCTTAAAAATGTTTATACCCTTCAACCTGGTATTTCATTTCTGGGGATCTGTCTTCAGGAATAATCCCTATATATGAAAAAAAGGTCTGAATATAAAGCTATTCCCATATTTTATATATAATAGGAAAATGAGAACTGATCTAAATGTCAGATAATCTGGGAATAATTAAACCGTATGTTAGATCTACTTGATGAGATTGTGCAGCTGTAGGAAATGGTGCTTATAAATACCATGTACTGGCATGAGAAATGTTTGTCATAATGTCAGTGAACAAATCAGGATACAGACTTTTATATCATATGTAGCATGGTACCCATATAAATATGTAAATTTATATAAAGAGACATATAAACCCCCATACTTATGGGGTTAAGACTTAGGAAACACTACCAAAATAAAAATACAGTGATTCTGCTATGGCAGGAGAATTAGGGATGGTTTTTATCGTCTTTTTTTACATCTGTACTTTCCAAATTGTCTTTAATGTACTTAAAATGAACGCAGCAAAAAACAATAACTATAGAGCTGTGCTAAGTGCTGGAAGGGTTAAAAGATAAAACTAGAGCAATACTATTTCTATATTTTTAAACCTCTTTTCTCACTTTCAGTTCTTTATGGATTTTTCTCCTAGGGACTTTCCAGCTCCTTTGCTGTTGCCTTCTGATTAAACGAAAAGAACAGCACAAGCAAAGGTGCGGAGGTGGGCATGAGTGTGTCATGTAGGCAGCAAAGTCAAGGAGATGGTCTGTCTGCACGAGATGTAGGCAGTACATGGAAGTTGGATGAAATTATCGTCAGGGTCCCTTCTAATACTAACATTCTGTGACTCCCTAACTTTTCTGTTCCTTCAGTGACATCTTTTTTTGAAAGACTTTCTCTTACAGTCTGTGGCTGTGTGCCTTTCTTACTCATCTCCCTCTTTTGCCACTGCATTTTCCTCTGCTGCCCCTTTCCCCTGTCCCCTCTCTTGGGTCTTTATCACCTTCACTGGCTCTCCCTTTGCACCATTGATTATCTCGACTCTGACTTCATTAATGAGACCTATTCGGATGGCATAAATTTAGACTCAATATTATATAAAAAGGCATACATGCTTTTTCCTTTCCCTAACTGGTTCCTTTCACAGTCTCCTTGTCTTGGTTAACAGTACTGCTGTTGTCTTACTCATTCACGTTTGAGGTTCTTCTTTGATCCCTTCCTGGTCTTAATTAAATCAGCCTCCAAACCCTTTCAGTCTTCTTCAGGTAGACTTTTTTGTCTCTGTTCCCACCGTTACAACTCCAGTTCAGAATATATCACGTCATTCTCTTTACAGCTTCCCATTTGAACTTGTTGCCCACTCTCTTCTATCCTTCTTTTCTCTCTTCTGTCTATTATGCAGATTAATCTTCTAAAACATTAACTTCTTCCTTGCTTCAAAGTGTACAGTGGTTCCCAAATCAGGTTTAAAAAGCGTAGCCTGGCATTCAAGATCTTTTGTGATCTTATTTTACCTTATAACCTTTCTCTTTTTCTACTGAAGTCAAATAAGCTTCTCATTGTTCCCTTCTTAGTTCATCTTTACCTTTATGTTTGTTTCTGGTGTTCTTTCAACTTTCAATGGCTAAGAAATATTTTTATTTTACCTCAGTCCCCACAGAATTTTGGAACCTTATTTGAGAAATGAGGCATCCTAAGAAATCCCATTTGAATAAAGCTCAAATTAGCTTGACGTTTCTCAATGCTTCTGTTTCATGAATAGCTAAAAAAGCACAAATAGCATTTTTTTTCATTGCTAAATTTGAGAGTCATAACCTCAAATAAGATTCCTTGTCTTGTTTTTTCTCATAGACACTTACAGCCACAGAGTGCCATTACACAAACCTACAAACTGGGAGAGGAAGATCCTGATATGGTCAGGCCGCTTCAAAAAGGAGGATGATATCCCAGAGACTATCTCGTGAGTGCCGAACATAGGGGTTATAAGCAGTTTTTCTTCCTTGCTGATTTCAAAGGCAAAGCATTTCCTTTGAATCGCACTAAGAACTTTCAATCAAATTTTAGAATAGTTGTCACATCTCAAAATGTTTCCTCTTTGGCAAATACCTGCAATAAAAACAGTGCTGGAAGATCTTGTATCTCATTGATACGCTGTGTTGTGCCTACTGGAGAGCTGTCGGGTCCTCTGAAGTCAATTGACTGATTTCTTTCCTGAGCTACAGGAATGTGACTAAGCAGTAATGTTCACTTTTCTTAGCTTATTTTTAATCTGGGTGTATCAGTTAGGTACCATTGACAATAATTAATAGTTATATTCTATAAAATCCACTCAGGTATTCAACAATACTTGAATAAAGGTTTTTTTTTTTTTATTCATAATAGCATAGAAGTATTTAGGAGTAACATATTCTCTTACTGAGATCCCAGAAAGCATGCTTTCCTATCCCTCTCACCAACTTCCTTAAACCCAGCCCTCCCAGGATCCTGGGACTTTTTCAGAGTCTGGACGAGTGTAGATTCCTCTAACCCAGGGTTTCTCAACCCCAGTGCTATCAGCATTTTGGGCCAGATAGTTCTTTGTTGGTGGGTGCTGTTGTGTACATGGTAGGATGTTTAGCAGCACCTCGCGTGGCCTTTTCATTTCGCGGATGCAAGGAACACTCAGTGAAAAAGGTCTCCAAACTTTGTCAAATGTCCCCTGAGGGGACAGAAAAAAAAACCTGTTTAAGAACCATTTCTCTAGCCTGATTTTAAAGACCCTGACTGGTTTGCATCTTGGCCAAGAGAGATTCTGAGAAGCAGGTGCCATCTCCCCTGTGGGGCACCATCATTCGGAGATAGGGACTTGGGACAAAGCTCATAGACATTTCCTTCTAATAAGAACCTATTCCTTGAACTTCTGGCTTCGGTTTCAAGGCACGATTTTAAACAATCTGAGTTCATTTAGGGTTATCTTTTCCCAGGAAGAGAAGTGTTAATTGCTTTTTTTTGTTTACAAGGGCTTTAATAGCCATTCTACTTCTGCTGGTCAAAATGACAGTGTGCTCTCCTGGGAAATAAGAGCAAGCTGGAAATAGCAATGATATTAAGGTGGGGTTTTTAAAAAAGATTATTTATTCATTTGAGATGGAGGTACAGAGAGAGAGTGAGAGCAGGAGCAGGGAAAGAGGCAGAGGAAGAGGGAGAAGCAGATTCGCTGCTGAGCAGGGAGCAGGACTTGGGGCTCCATCCCAGGACCCTGAGATCATGATCTGAGCCAAAGGCAGATGCTCAGCCAACTGAGCCACCCAGGCACCCCTAATATTAAGTTCTTGCCTGTGTCTTAATTTCTTCCACAGCATTTCAGGAGAAAACAAGCTGCTGCATACCCATGGCCCTAATAGGTGCTATGTAGATTTTTGCCATGGAATACTTTCCTCAGTCTGCCTTACGGGTGGTTCCAGGATCCCCCTCAGGCCTAAAGTACTACCTACTGAGTCACCCTAGAATGTTCTGCTATGAGCCTGGGCAAGTGTTTATCCTTATGCCGGCAGTTCTGAACAGGCGCTGCTTAACTTGCCCATTCTGATTGCTTCCTATAGAATGGAGGGCAATCTCATGACCTTATTTAAATGTATTTTACTTTTATAATGTAAAATATTTTTAATGTATAATACTTTAAAAAAAGATTTATTTATTTGACAGACAGAGATCACAAGTAGGCAGAGAGGCAGGCGGGTGGGGAGGGGGAACAGGGAGCAGGCACCCCACTGAGCAGAGAGCCCAATGCAGGGCTCTGTCTCAGCACCCTGAGATCATGACCTGAGCCAAAGGCAGAGCCTTAACCCACTGAGCCACCCAGATGCCCCTAATACTTACTTGTTTAAATTTTTTAGAGAGAAAGCACACTGGCGTAAGAGCAGGTTGGGGAGGGGCAGAGAGAGAGAGAGAATCCCAACCAGGCTCCATGTTCTGCGAGGAGTCCGACTCAGGGCTTGATCCCACAACCCTGAGCTCATGACCTGAGCCAAAATCATCAAGAGTTGGCTGCTTAACCGAATGAGCCACCAGGTGCCCCCGAATGTAAAATACTTCTAATGAAAAGTAAAATAGATTACTTTTCAGGAATATCACAGCACTTTAGTTGGAAATGCCAGTTCACATAAAATACTGTCAACGTGGGTAGTTTGTGGTTGGTGGACTCTCAGATGCTCTTAATAGAGCAATCCATCGTCCTTAGCAATTGTCCCTGGTTCCTCTCACCCAGCTGCAGGCCCAGCTTCAGTGCCTGGAGAACTCTGTTCACATGGCTACCTCCCTGGGTCCCCTCTTACATCACAACATCTATCCTTTCAGGCTTCTCCTACCATGCCTGGACCCTATACCTCCTTCCAAGCATTTTTAAAGTACTTTTTCCCTCCTGATTTAAAGAGTATTGTGTGATAAAAATCCGGGGGTAAAAAGAAAGAAGGAAGTTAGCACTTGAATCCCATCATCTCGAGACAATCACTTCCTATCCACACCCCTAGGAGTAGGCTGGTGCTCTCTCAAGGTTCCGTTTGGACTCTTCATGCCCTGCCCTGAGGATCTGTAAGACTCATGTAACAGAACCACAACTCACTGGCTACAGACAGACTCACAAGGGTGCAGTGGCCTTCCCTTTAGACTCTCCCTTGGTGGACCTCTTCACTTTCACACAAGAACAATAATCCAACCCTCAATTTTCCGTTAAGGCACACGGGTCTCTATTCAGTGGGCAGGTTCAAAGAGGAACTTTCCAAAGAGCACGGTCTCAAGTTCACTGTCATGCAATTTCAGCAAAATGTAGTTAAAAGGTAAACACTGAGGAAGTATTGCTTAAAGAATCTTTCTGCTGTTTCAGATAGTCTGGAATCTATACCTGGTTCTAAATCTAAGCATTAGATTTAGATTATTAAAACTATTCCTGCTTCAAGGCAGAGAGCGAAAACTTAGGTATAAAGATCATATTGTTTGACTTTCTCCCACATTTGTTTTCTGAACTGTGATTTGTGTTGAAATGTACAAAACTCATGAAGTTCACTGCAGTATCTCTTATTATTAAACAGTCACTGTATCATGTAGCATCTTCTTAAGAACCCCCCGGGAGAAACAGCTCCTGTTTTCACTTTAGCATTGGCTGCTAGTGTGAAACTTGGAAGCCAGAATTGACTTCCAAGCCAATAGCAAGCATAGAGTAATACCCCTTGCCTTTTTTCCCCCTTTGTTCCTCGATCTACTTCCTGTCTTCATGCTATCTTCTCTTTTTCTTACTTTAAAGTTTGTGCTATCTTACTTTATTTTATTAATAAGTTTAAGGTGAGTTGTGAAAATGCCTCATATTCCCCCTTACATTTCCCCAAATCCTGCAAGATTTCCAGGCCCACATCTTTTTTTTTCTATTTGTGGTACCACTCCATTTCTGACTTGTGTTACAGAGTTTTATTTCCTACTGGCAACTTCAGAAAGAGAAAAGTTAACTTTCCTTCATAATCTCATTGTGTTACTAGGTTTGAGATGCTTGATGCTGCAAAGAACAAGATCCGAGTGAAGGTCAGCTATGCAATGATTGCCCTGACAGTGGCAGGATGCATCTGGATGGTTATTGAGGGCAAGAAGGTGAGCACAAACTTCCTCTCTGCCGCTGTTTTCTACAAAGGATCTACAGGAAATCAGGGGGTTGACCCTTTTATTTATTCTCTTGAGAAGAGGGGGCTACTTTCTACATGAGAAATGATAAGAAACAAACAATGATAAGAAATGAGGCACAGTAGGGGCAAACCTGGGATGTCATGCCTGGGGATAAATAGCAAATCCTAATTTTGGCAAGGTAAAGGACTAAATTAGTTTCATACAAAGTAAAGAGAAAGTGTTTAGTTATCACAGATGTCGTAAGTAATGTGAAACCAGAAAAATGTCCCTGGTGTATCTAATGATGACACTGGCATATCTGTACAGCACTCCCAGTAAGTGAGCGTCTTTATCCATGCTCCAGCTGCCTTAGCCCTGGTGAGCATTCTAGTCAGTGCTCTGGACTTGAAGCTTGGCCACATGGAGCCATATGTGTAAGGACAATAGCTCCTAAACAAGTACATAGGCATTCAAGTCTAGAAATCTTTGTTTTAACCTAGACTGTTATTAATAGCTATCATTAATTGAATACTCAATCTTCTAAGCACTTGGCTTTTCTTTCATTTGAACCTCACAGCAGCATGACAAAATAGGTACTATTATTAGGACCTCATTTATAGATGAGGAAACATAGCTAAGAAAGCGCTGCTAATTTGCCCAAGGCCACACATCTCCTAAATGGCAAAGCCACAGTTTGAATCTAGACCTAAATGAGGCGATATTAAATTGCTCCCACTTATTAAGGGCTCATTATACGGCAGGCACTGTTAAACTCATCACAATATCCTAAGAACCTAAGCAGTAGGTTCTCTTATTATCCGTGCTTTATAAAAGAGGAAATTGAAGCTTAGAGATACTAAGTCATTTTCCCAAAGTCACATAGCTGGGCAGGATAAAAATTTAGAGCCAAGTTTGCAAGTTCCCAAACTCTCAATAATAATATCTTGTGCTTAAAATATAGGGTGCTTTTATATGCAGCAGCAATGGTCAAACCCTTATTTTATTTATTTTTATTTTTTTAAAGATTTTTTATTCATTTATCTGACAGAGAGAGATGACAAGCAGGCAGAGAGGCAGGCAGAGAGAGAGGAGGAAGCAGGCTCCCTGCCGAGCAGAGAGCCTGACGTGGGGCTCGATCCCAGGACCCTGAGACCATGACCTGAGCCAAAGGCAGTGGCTTAACCCACTGAGCCACCCAGGTGCCCCCAAACCTTTATTTTAATACCATGTCTAATTTTATAAATCATAGCTTCCATGTGCAAAGAGATGGCTTGTGTCTATTATCAGATATTAAAAAGGTTCTCCTACCAACCTAGCAGTAACTAACTTCCCTTATCTCCAGTGAGTGCAGAGTAAAAGGAAATGTACTTCTGGCTCTCTTCAGACTTCAGGAGTGGAAAATACTGACCATTTAGATTGATCTGTTGGGAGCATGAAAGACGAGTGTGCAGGACTGAGTGAAGCTCTTTTGACATCTCTATTCTCCCCCACTTCAGATTTTCTTCTGGCTTCCTCTTTGACTTCTCATGCTTAGTTCTCAGACTGAAACTTATAGAAGCATGTGGACAGGACATAGGGACTTCTAGAATTCCAAGAAGTCTGCATTGCTTTTGTAAACCTGATTGTACTAAGCTGAGTCTACATACTCTAGAAACGAGTTACCCTTGAGACTTCTTCTAGCCTCATCTAATGGTACATACCATAAACTTTGAGAGTTTCTCTCCTTTATGTGCCAGAATACCATCTCATTTGTTTGACATGGAACTATCCATTCCTTACAAGTAGGGAAGTGCTACTAGAGTGGAGAACTTTTAGACTTAGTGCTATTTAAAAGAGAGGAATTAGCCATTGTGTTTTGTCCTCACCATCAACTTACCATTCCCTTTCTCCTTCCCATACCTAATTCTTTATATGTGAAATTACACAGATATAAGAAAATCCCACCTTATATATAGGGTGCTAGTTTCATTTATTTGGTCTAAAACTTTGGAAACTGGTCTGCTTATGTAAGACTTACCAGCACGTAACAGCTCACAGGGAGGTAAACGGGAAGAGGACGGTTGGCTCTCCCCCACTCGTTTGCTGTCAAAGAATGGAGTAGTGCGATACAGATACTGCTGAGACTCATTAATCACAGTATTTGGTAAAGTCTGGGATCCCAGAGCTGAATATTTTTGGTAAAAGAGGAATAAGGAGTTAGAAGGGTATGAAAGTATACAAATGAGTTGGGAAAGGAGAAATGGTAGCAATAAAGAACAGGGAAAGGAAAAAAAAGATAGAAATGGAAATAAAAAGGTATTCAATACTAAAGAGTGGGAAAGGAAAAAGATAAGGGAAGAAATTATAAGGGAAGAAGCTGGATTTAAAGAAATAGGCCAGAAAAAAGGTAGAGGGTATGGCATTTCTCTTATGCTTGACTGGATGGGCTATTGGACTGTGAAGTTCTAGAGGAAACAGAAGGCACACAGAGGGGGGCTTCCGTGCTCAGTGTGCCCATGGCAGAGCGTTTTGGGACTGCACTGGCCTAGTTAATCTGCTGACCTAAGTGAGGGGTAATGACATCCTCCCCAAACCCTTTTTCAAATTTGTTTCATTTTAGGCTGTCAAAAGAAACGAGTCTTTAACAAGCCTGAACTTAGAAAAAAAAGCTCGCCTGAGAGAAGAAGCAGCTCTGAAGGCCAAAACAGAGTAGCAGAGGTATCTGTGTTGGCTGGATTTTGAAATTGCAGGAATAATGTTGCAGCAATTAGCCTGTATTCAAAAATACGGTACGAGGATCCATTTCATGAAAGTATGGTTTGCACAGATTTGTAATTTCCCCATTCCTGATACAGTGGGACAAATAAATTTCTTTAAAGAAATGACTTGTTTATATTTTTGTGGCTCTGATCCAGGTTAAATGCAGCCTTTCAGCTTTTTGGAGGAAATGAATGAAAAATGGGGCAAGTTATTTAAACCTTAGTATTAACTCTTTAGAGAGTCAGATACCATATCTTTAATTTCCATTACCAAAGTGATTTTCTCTGCAGAAGCTAAATGGCTTATAGTTCTATATTTCTGTGTATTCATTTCTAGAGAGATAAGGAAGGCCAACTGTGTACTCTGCCTAGGTGCATCTTGGAGAGCTAACCTCCCCAAATGCAGTGGTGCTTCTGAAAGTCCTGCAAAGCAGCCTGATCAGACTCTTCCATCTTCGGGCATGCTGACAGACAGAGGCATGTCAGAGAGCAGTCTTATAAAAGGTTCCTGTAAGGTGATGACAGTGGTCTGGCCACAAGTTTCTGAGAACTCTGAAATCCCAGCACCATGAAGTTGCTTGGGGCCATCAGTCACCTTTTCTACTCCATAGCTTAGAATTTCCAATTGGTCCTCTTCCTTTTGCCTTTACACTGAATTTCTCAATTATGAATATCTTTCAAATACATTTTCTTAAAAAGTTTTGAAAGATAAGCATTTGCACATGGTTATATATTTCATTTACATTTTGGGATGCCAAGCCATTTCATTTTTAG
Source organism: Mustela nigripes (assembly GCF_022355385.1). Taxonomy (NCBI): domain Eukaryota; kingdom Metazoa; phylum Chordata; class Mammalia; order Carnivora; family Mustelidae; genus Mustela; species Mustela nigripes. The sequence continues at coordinate 97,922,517 of NC_081558.1, forward strand.
GTATTGGATGTTGGATTCTATTTTAAATATTCTATTTTATATATTTCATATATTCTCACGTGCCTCATATTAATGGATGACATGGACAAGTCTGCATAGCCAGTTGTCTCCAGAGGAGTATAGCTGATAGAAAGTAATATATGCATCTGCACTGGAACTTGACTTAATAAACTACTAAGTGAAATGGAATATACCACATTTGATTTCTTTATCTGATGATGTTGGTGATATTTCTTGATACACTTTTAGAGTAATTGGACCTTAGCTTTTTAGATACCAACTTCTTTGACTTTAACCTATTTCTTTTAAAAATAAGTAATTTTTCTTCATAGAACACTATCATTTTTAACTTCTAAATAAGTATTTTAAAGTGTTATCTTGGAGATTTATTGCAAAAAAAAAAAAGTTTCATTAAACCAAAACTCACAAATGTTACTGTACAGCAAGAATTTTCATAATCATTTTTCATTTTGTCTCATTTTCCTATTCAGTTACTTAGAGTAACTACTACTTTATGGGTTAAATATAAATTTCTTGGCCAGAATTTTGGAGTTGTCTCTGTCCAATCCAAGTTTTCTCACTACCCTCACATAACACCTTCTTGACAGTCATTCCTTATTAATAACCCTAATACCTTATATTCCTCAGAACTTATCAAGCAAATCAGACTTAATGAGCGCTATTTTAAGATACTAAAGTATACAAAAAAAGGCAATTTACCCCTATTACTTTCAATTATTGTTTTACTTTTTTTTTTGCTTAATTTCTGTATTTTTTTTCACGTTTATCATGTCTCTGTAGGTAAAGTGGGCAGAAACCATTTCCCACTTTTTATTTCCTATAAGCCCTATCTGAATAAAGTTAATAGACAAGCCTATGGTCTGATACTATTTTAATAAACAAAAATAGTATGGGGACATGATTCCAAATGTTTATTGAAAGTAGGCAAGGAGTGAATAAAGTCGTGGTATAATTCATTGTCATTCATCAAACATTACCTTAATCCCTTATATATATAAATACTGAGAATACAAAATGAGTAAAACATACTTCTTTTTTTTTTTTTTTTAATATTTTATTTATTTATTTGTCAGAGAGAGAGGGAGAGAGAGCGAGCACAGGCGGACAGAATGGCAGACAGAGGCAGAGGGAGAAGCAGGCTCCCTGCCAAGCAAGGAGCCCGATGTGGGACTCGATCCCAGGACGCTGGGATCATGACCTGAGCCGAAGGCAGCGGCTTAACCCACTGAGCCACCCAGGCGTCCCAAAATGAGTAAAACATACTTCTTTACAGAGCTCATAATTTATGGAAACATGGCCCATGAAACAGCTACAATACAAACTGGTAAAAGATATATTCTGAACTTTATATAACAGTCGCTGTAGAAAGAAACAAAACCTAACTCAGCTGTCAGTTGTGGTTCCAGTCAAGCAGGCAGTGCTGGTCCACAAAGTGGTGATTTCGGTTTCAAGTTACTAGGTCAGACACATAGTGAAAGAGAATAGCCACACCATTTAGACATTTAGTTTGCTTGATCATCATGAGGCACAATCTAACCAGGGTAGTGAGAAGTCCCTCAGCAAAATGCCATTTATAATGTTTTGATTTACTTTCAGTTTTTATCTCGATACAAAACTTAAGATGTTTAACAGACCGAACCAATGACTTATTTTTCCCAATTTATAGACTTGATTCCATGGAACCATTTCACGTGTGAGTGGCATCTGCCATACATCTCCATTCCATCACTATCCCAGGATTATGTTCTTACTCATCTGATCTCCCGAATCAGGAGCACTGGAGTTATGCCAAACTCTGACTCCCCTCACTTAATCAGTCATCCTGTTTTGTCAACCTTACTTTCAAATATTTCTCAAATACACTCAGAGGAACAGAGTGGGAACCTATTCAGGAATAGACACGAGTTAATACCAGACCTGAAGATTAAAAGTCAGAAGCCCTAAGTTCTAGACTTGCTTTTCCAGTTGTCCTGCTTTGTAAATTTAGGTTATAGGTCTGAAATCTTTTAATCTAAGACAATGGGTTTTTGGGTTGTTTTTAAGATTTCATTTATTTGTCAGAGAGAGAACATGTGAGCACAAGCTGGGTCCCTACCAAGCAAGAAGCCCAATGCAGGACTTGACCCCAGGACTCTGGGATCATGACCTGAGCCGAAGGCAGGCACTTAATTGACTGAGCCACCCAGGCATTCCACCACAACCCCCCTTTCTTTTTTTTTTTAAAGATTTTATTTGTTTATTTGTTAGAGTAAGACAATGTTCAAAAGAAACACAAAACCATACCAAAATTAAGAGAAACCATCTTTTTAAATACCCCTTTTTTTTTTTTTTTTGCCAATTTGGCTCTACTAGTTGATTTCTAAAGGGTTTAGTAGTTACTCATCCACAGTTTAATTGTTTTGTCATTTCCTAATGCTGCTGATGCAATGATGTTTTCTGTAGGATGACAAGCTGCTGAGATTACAACATCTGTATGTCCTTGTAATTTCTGTACAATCTCTTTAGTCTGAAGGTTCCAAATGTAAACCAGATTATCTTCTGATCCAGACACAATCCATTTTCCACCAGTAACTGAAAAATTGGCAAATATGCAGTATTTCTCATTCTTATGACCAGTGTATGTTTTCAGACATCGGCCTCTGCTATAATCCCACAGTTTAAGAGTATTGTCCAAAGTTGCAATTAGAAGATATCTTCCGTTTGGAGAAAATTTTACAAAAGAGATAGGAGGGTTATCATCATCAACAAGTGTTTTTAAACACTGACCTGATGCAGCATCCCAAATTCTACAAACACCATCATAGCTACCTGACACAATCAAAGACCCACTACAATTAAAATGAACAGCAGAAACTGGGTCAGAATGAGCAGACAAAGTCTTAAGGCACTTCCCTGTTTTCACCTCCCATATTTTCACACTCTCATCAAAAGATCCTGAAATGATGAGATTGGATGGTGGATTGAAATTACAGCAAAAAACATAATTACTATGCCCCTTCAGCGTTTTCAAACATTTTCCAGATCTCACATCCCAAATCTTTAGCGTCTTATCATCTGAGGCAGAAACAAGGCGACTGGAATCTGATGACCAGGCAACATCTGATATTTCCAGATTGTGACCATGAAGTGTTTTCTCATACTTTCCATCATAGGCTCCCCAAATTATAATTACTTTGTCAGCAGAAGAACTTGCTAGCCATTCTCCATTAGGACTAAACTTAACCGATGATACTGCTTCCGTATGTCCCACGAGAGTAAATTTAAGAGCATAGTTTGGTTTTTCAGACATTTGCTTGTTTGGGTTGGTTGATGAGGGGAGGAGGCCCAACTCTGCTGCTCTAGCATCCCCTGCCTCCTTTGTCCCCATGGTTCTGAAGCTCCCAAGTCAGTAGGTTAGGTAAGCGTCCGGCCCTGAACCAGGAAGCTCAATATTCTTTCTGCCCAGCAAAATGAAGATAAAAACATCAGACTCAAAAATAAACAGCCTTTTAGTGATTGTAATTTCCGGACTGTCTTTAAACTTCTCTATACAATGATTCAGCAGCACGGCTTGGACCTCTTTTTCCTCTCTTCCTCCTTTGTCAACAAATACTTGATAAAAACATTAAAAGGGTCCAATGCGCTGTCGGCAAGTGAGGTATGTTTTGGGTGTTTTGTGAACGTATAAAGCCGTGCAAAGTGACTAGAGGCGTGGGTGACCTACAGGAAGTATTTTCTCCCCTCCCCTCCCCCTACCCCGAAACGTTTAGAACACTAAGCAAGCCTACCAGTCAGACTTTCGGTACTTGAGCATGAATGAATCACCGGCTTAAACAAAGGATTTCAGAAGGTTAAAAAAAATAATAATGACAAACAAAAAAACCTCCGTAAGCATCATGAACTGCGGCCCGGCGGGCCTGTGGGCTGCAGTCGCCGGATAAACACTAGGGCACACGTCCACGTCAATGCAACCCAGCTGGCAGGACAGCGGAGCGCATGAGCACGCCAACTTCGAGCTGAGATGACCAATGGGAGAGGTCGGCCTGCGCTTGCGCAAAGGAAGGCGCTGGCGTTCCTTCCGGTCTTCTTCGCCGGAGGCGGCCGCACGCAAACGCAGGACTTCCTTGTTTGGCCTGTGGGTAGGTTGACTGGTCTTATCCCGGACCTGACTGACCAGCGTCAGTAGCAGTGAATGTTTCAAAGAACATTCATTTCTTTTTGGAAGCCGTGTCACAAGAAAGAACGGAATTTTCCGATTCCGTTAGTGGAGAGTTAGCTCACTTTTGGCACTAGCTAGTCGTCGAGCCCCCGCCCCAGGCGCCGGTGACTGAGCATCGGCTTCACGGGCGGCTTCTGCTCCTCTCTACTCTTGTGGAACAGAGCTGGTGGCGTGTGCTTAAGACTGCAGATAGGCAAGGGGGAGCTTGACTGACTTTATGCCCAGATTGTAAAGCTTCTGGTTTAAAAGTTTGGGGTAAACATTTCGGGAAGGAATGTGTTGTGGGCCTCCAGAAGCCAGTGCTTAGGACGTGGTAGTGCCGGGGAAACGAGCAAACGTTTGTTTTAGCATTTCCTTGCGCTTTCTTAAACTTTTTAAGAGAACAGGTCAAATCTGCATAGGTGCTTGAGACCGAAAAAGAGAAGTTGCTGGGACGTGATTGAGAAAGGTGTAAAGTTAATTGGCTGCAGAGAGTCTGAAGTTGTAAGACCTGTTTAATGGCCCTGAGAGTGCTATGTAAAGATGTATGCTTTTCAGATGTTAAGTTACTGTCTTTAAACAAGAATAGGTTTACTGCGGTGTCTGTCTGGTTCAGTCCCTAGAGCATGCAACTCTTTTTTTTTTTTTTTTAAGATTTTTTATTTATTTATCAGAGAGAGAGGGAGAGAGCGAGCACAGGCAGACAGAATGGCAGGCAGAGGCAGAGGGAGAAGCAGGCTCCCTGCTGAGCAAAGAGCCCAATGTGGGACTCGATCCCAGGATGCTGGGATCATGACCTGAGCCGAAGGCAGCTGCTTAACCAACTGAGCCACCCAGGCGTCCCAGAGCATGCAACTCTTGATCGAGTTTCGATTTCAAGCCCCACCGGGGGCGAAGAGCGCTAACTTAAAAAAAAAAAAAAAATTTACCAAAAAAATTGGAAGCCTGATAAATTTCTACTTACCTGTAATTGCTCAATAAAGAGTGCTCAAAAATGTTGTTGTTTACAAGGTTTCCCCTTTCGCTGAGCTAAAGTCTAGAGGCAAGTACCTCTTTTGCTTTTTTTTCTTTTTAACGTAAACTCAAGAGTTACGTGCTATACCACTTAGCCAGGCTCCCCGCCGCAAGTATCTCTTAATGATGTTTTCTGTTAGCCAGCAGTTAAAAGCATTTAGGAACGAATTCTCTTAGCCTATATTTATTAGGGATAATTGAAAGTCTGGCCTTTAAATGAGGCACAACGACATAATTAAATCACCTATAACAATCGTATAATAATATAACCTCATTACCTTAAGACCCTACTACTCTAGTTTGGAATTTGGACAGGAATTGGACAAAAGCTTCAGTCTTAGGTAGTGCAAATTAATGATGTAATGATAACGAGATGCTGGAAGTAGGAAGAGGATCTTTTAAGTGGTTTGAAACACCCATTTATATACATTAAATTAGGATTCTTCTTAGATCTTTTTTAAGGCAAGGCCACATGGATCTTTCCCTCTAACATTTGAAAAAGAACTTTTCCCTTTTATATATCTTAAAGGTCAGTTGTTATTAAACTCTGCCATTTCCCTCTCTTTCTTCCTGTTAGCCTGAATTGCTATCATTTTTACTGGGAAGCTTAGAAACACTCTAAAATTCTGCATCAGTTGAGACTATTTTCATTTTTATTGACTCATTAAAAAACAGAGGCGCCTGGGTTGGCTCAGTGGATTAAAGCCTCTGCCTTTGGCTCAGGTCATGATCCAGAGTCCTGGGATGGAGCCCCGCATCCGGGTCTCTGCTCAGCAGGGAGCCTGCTTCCCTGCCTACTTGTCACCTCTTCTGTCAAATAAAATCTTTAAAAAGAAAAAATAAAGTGCTGTAGAGAACAAAGTGTAGGCGTTGGTTCAAAGATTTTAATTTGTATTTTTCCAATAACTCTTATATACAGTAGGAGAGTAAAGAAGGAAATTAGACAATTTGTGACGTGAGGGCTAGGACGGGGTGTTGGTGCTGGGGTATGTTTTAGTAACCCACTAGGAATATCACACGAATGAGAGGAACAGTCAAGAATGTCTTGGTAGGGGGCGCCTAGCTGGCTCAGTCAGTACAGCATGCCACTCTTGATCTAAGAATGGTGAGTTCAAGCCCACATTAGGGGTAGAGTTTACTTTACAAAAAAAAAAGTGTTGATAGGAATAACTAGAAATTTTTCTCCAGATTTTCCCAGAATGTGAAGAAATTTCCACTATTAAAATCCATTTCTAGATGTCAGAATTTTTTGTTTACAAATAGCATCAGGAATTTGTGTAAAGAAATTAAAGCTCTGAATATAAAAATCTTTTTATCATGTTCTAATATGTAGTACTGATACTGTAGTCCTTATAAATTGGGCCTAAGAATTTTGTGGCATAGGTCCTTGGGAGGAGGGGAGCATCAGCAATGTGGAGTGCATAGGAGTAGGAAATACTGATACGGGTAAACCTAAAGTGGCAGAAACCATAATTAGAGCTTTGCATTTGCTGCTGTCAAGCAGAGTTCCTCACACGGTTCTGTTTTTAACTATTTTTGCTGTTCCTAATCACCAGATAGGTGATTTGGAAGTTTCCCTCTCTGTAGAAACCAGTTTGTTTTCTTTAGATTTCCCACAAAACTTTTAGAACTGAAAGTCCTCAATGGTTGAAAGGTTTATTTCCCTTCCTCTCAGTCAAGTTTGCAGAAATTATAAACAGAAATGCCACAAGTTTAGGTCATTTGTTTTTTAATAATTTTTTTTTTTTTTTTGGTAATGTATGTCAGGACTGAGATTAAGTCCTATTTTAAGGACTGTCTTGACTGACTGCTTTCATTGCAATTCCAGTTACCAAATCCAGTCCTCAAAATCAAGCACAACAGAACGATGTATAGTTGCTTAGGACGATTAGCAATTTAAATCTATAAAAATCTAGTTGGACTAAATATGGAATGGTGCAGAATTTATCTAAACTGAGACCTTTTTAAAGTGAAAGGGGAGACACTAAAATAATCAGCTGATGTTAATTGATCTAAAACCCAGGACTATACCAAACCAGTATAATCACTGACTTTTGGAGGACTCTCCTCAAATCACAACTTAATTTTGGAAAATTCTACACTCCATATGGTGATAACCCTGTGCTCTTACCCCACCACTGTAGTCTCCTGGGTTTCTATTTTCTCCTCACCAAACACTAAATAATGCTAGGCACAAGTGGTTTAGATAAGGCAGTGGTCCAAACTGTGGATTTCCATGGGCTTCCTCAGGTGAAATGAGTATCTAAAGGAATTTAGAGAGTAATTCTATTCTCTGCAGAAACATTCAAGATCACAGATAGTACCATATATTGCCTTTAAAATCAGAAGAAAAAAAAAAAGACTTTTTCAAATTGGCAAATGAAAAAAGGGGCAACAGTCATCTATGCTAGCTTTAATAAATTTGTAAACTCAGCCATTCTGTACTATAGATGGCAGTGTAGTCTGCAGGAACTAATTCTATTTTGCTTTAAGATTCTTTTCAGAAAAAAATACCTGGCCAGTAGAATCAGCAATATGTACAATAGTAAAAATGTTTAAAAAATAAAAAAAAAGAAAGAAAGAAAAGAGAAAGGAAAACACACCTACGTAATAGCCTAAGGCTGCTTCCCCATAAGTTGGATATAATTGACAAAGTTGTTTTTCTTAACTTTAGGTCAGAAGAGATTAATGTGCTATTTTTGATAATACAAACACGTGGGGTTGATTATATAAGTTATCCTGTAAAATATATCCATAACTTTTCACAGAACGCATAAGGTTTTTTGTTTTTATATAATGAATTGCTATGACAGTGTCTTGCTTTTGTAAACTAAAGGTCAAATTAATGTCCTCCTGAAAGATAACCACATATAAAACACAAGTTGAGACACTAAGTCTAAGAGCTGTTAATTTCTGGCTTCAAACAGCAGCATAAAAGAATTCCTTTGAATTTTCTTTTGTAACCAAGTACCCTTTACTAATATCACATCGATGCATATTCCTTCAGTCATTTAGTATTTATTGAATAGTCTACTATGTGCAAGGCACTCACCCATGGCCTGACAGACCACATTCAAGTACAAAGAATCATCAGATCCATTCCAAATCAAAGCGTAAGAACACTTTGAACAACATAGAGTGGTCATAATGATGAAGTAAGCAGAACATACTCAACATACATTAAAAGGTGATCTTTCTAACTTTTGATATTCCTGGGGACAGTACTCCTTTAGGAAGTCAGCTGTGTTAAATTCACGTCCATGGATGGCACTGCTTTTTAAGGCAGAATTCTTCGTTCCAAAGCCTTTCTTTCACTTTGTCAGTACCTTCTACATTTGAGTTTGTTGAATGGAAACACGTTTATCCATTATGCTACTAAACTCAAAATCTATCATTTGCATATTTTTTTTTGACTTCTGTTGTTTTGTCAGGTTATATACAGAATTTTAGCACCACAGAAGGGAAAAAGAAGTTTGGGCTGAGAAGCTCTACTTTACCAAATTATGTAACTTCATACCTTAGTTACTTTAAGGGTGCTCTTGAGAAAGAGCCAGGAAAACTGGTCTGACAAAAAGCTGGACCAGCTCTGGCTGTTGTATAAGTCTAGTTCTGGGAGTTCCTGGCCCAGAACACCACCTCCACCGTGACTGCTGCTTTCTTCCAGACACAAACTGCATAGCTCTGTCCCACCACTAGACAGTGTCTGAGGTTATGACCTTGGGGCAAAGTAAACTCTCCTAAGTCTTGACTCTGTCATCTGTAGTGACAGTTATCCACCTCAAAGGCAGTTGGAGGATTAAAAGAGAAAAAATGGAAGCCCTTACCCAGGCACCTGGCATACAACAGAGGATGAAAGACTAGATGCCTTTTTGACCTATGAGAATCTACCCATAATCTTTTCTTCTTGCCCCACACTTCCAAATTTTATACCCAGTAGCAATTTGATATTGTTAAAATTAGCATATATTTGCTTTACTTCATGACACATTTTTGTGATGTCCTGGTACTCACTGCTATTACCTATCCTTTTCTGAAATAAGCATATTACAAAATACTCTGCGTTAGCGTAGACTAATGGTACTGGTGTCCCATCTGGCCTTCCACTAGTTGAACTTTAAAAAAAAAAAAAAAAAATATATATATATATATATATATATATATTGCTTGTTTTTATATATATATATATATATATTTATTTTTTTTTTTTAAAGGAATCTCTATTCCCAACGTGGGGCTCAAACTCATGACCCTAAGATCAAGAGTTGCATGCTCTACTGACTGAGCCAGCCAAGCACCCCATGAGGAAGCAAAATTTTTTTTTCGTCAATCTTTTTCATTTTTAAATTGTTTTTAAAGTAAGATAACTTTTGAGTAGGCTCCACGCTCCACAGCATGGGATTGGAACTCAGGACCCTGAGATCAGGAGTCACATGCTCTACCCACTGACCCATCCAGGTTCCTGATAAAAACTGTAACATTTGATAGAGAAATGTAGCCAAAAATATTTCCCAGGTTGGCAGATACATACTTACTCTTCTCACCTAACAACAGATGAAAGTGACTGTTAGTTTCAGGTGGCAAAAAATTCAGATTCGAGACTTCATATATAGATAAGTACACCTGTTTCTCAAATGAGCAAATTTTGGAATGTAGGAGGTAGAACATAGTATATAAATATGAAAAGCAAACAATGCCCCTTTCTAAAAGTGAATCCCTTTTCTTCACTGAAAAACATTCTTACACATCAAGATTTCATATATATATATATATATATATATATATATATATATATGTATATATATATATTTATACACACACACATATGTGTGTATATATGTGTCCACAAGCCCTAAAACATCAACATGCAATGACTTCTACTGATAGAAAAAATGTCACAAAACGAATCAAGCAAGAAAGAAAAACCTTTCAACTTGAGGAAAACCCTTTTATAATGCAACCCCAAATTGAGGGATTATAAATAAATGTTTGTTTAGCACTGGAAAGTAAATTCAAAGTTGCCTGTGAGTGGCCACATAAAACAGGATTTAACTGACAAAATTTGGTTTCTAAAATATGTTACATACTTTTATACTCGGGCAAAATCAGCAACAATCTGGTATAATAATTCAAATTTACTGTGGGGTAACTGCTATTGCTTGTATTTGTAACAATATGAAAAAATGGCTCAGAGCCCATTTAGCTTTATCTGGCACTAGACAATCCTAGGGCAATAGTTTTCAAAAACAGTGTAGCTGACAAAGGTTTTAAAAGGCGCCCTACGTAGTGACAAGATGAGTTAAAATGTTACACAGAAAACTCTCTCCTTAATCTCTTTTCCTTTCCTGGTATTTCTCAATCTAACCATATCTACCCTGCTGGTCCTTCAAATACAGGGTGCCTTTATATCCTAAATGCTTTTAATGCCTTTTATCCCCCACCTAAGTTTTCATTTCAAAGAATATACTTTGAAAATGTGGAGGAGGAAAAAGGGAGGGGGGTAGATAAACAAGCTACTTTCCCCCCAGATTAGTATATATTGCAGAAGAGTTTTCCTGTGTTGAAATTAACACTTTTGTTATAGGTAACATCTTAGTGATAGGGTTTCAATAAATGCAGTGTAAATTAATAGAATCTGCCAGCCAGAGAACTAAAATTAGGACTCAGTTACCTCCTAAAGTCTCATTTCTGTAAATAAAAGGGCTGCTTTATCAGTTCAAACTGTTATGCTGGGATTTAACTTTCAGTTAATTCCAATTTTTATATTAAGAGTATTTTATTGCAAAAAAAAAATTTAGCTAATCTCTCATGATCTTCCAGGACAGGAACAAGATAAATTCCTGTTTTCAATAGAAAACAGACCAAAATAGTTAAATGGACTTTAATTCATTCACTGAGACACCCGCAAATGCAAAACTCCCAATGTACACTCTTCTTACTAACCCAGGGAAACAACTTTGTGTGCTTTATCCTTTTTCCATTCAAATTGGTTTACCAAAAATGAATTGAAATTTTTAAAATTATCCAGCAGAAGGTACATAATTTAAAATATCCTAGAGAAATGGTGTGTTACCAGCGATGTACAGGTTAAAAAAACTCAGCCACAAGAAAAATCAAAGCTAAAAACAAGATTTTTACTATGAATCAGTGCTTCTATTACCCTTCTGAAAGAAGTTATATTTTAATGTGATGTAAAGGCAAAATTTAAAGTCTTTCTTTAAATTAACCACCTAATTTGTCCCTAAAATTACAAAGAATCAAAGTCTTTTACAGGTCAAGTGCAGTAAACTAAAATGTCCTTTCAGCACAAAGCAGCACTAGAAAAAGTTATAGATGGGAGTTGACTAGTTTTGCAGTGGCTGCTCCATCAGTAACAGGCAGACGGTATCCATCCAGAGCACAGACACAACTACAGACTAGCTGCGAAGAATGCGTCACACACTTGGCTGATAAATGTCCTTTGTCTTTGTATCTTTCTACTTTGAATGAAGTGGACTTTTTTAAAAGTTTAAATCAGGTCACGTAAGTTGGCTGTTTAAATAACAACATGATGAGGTATGAAAGCTCTGAATATCCCTAACATTCAGCAGGATTTACCAGAGATGCATAATAACCTGTCAGGGGAACTTCCAAATAGTTACATTTTGGGGTTATAATGAATTCTAGAAGAGGACAAGATTAAAGAGGCTTAAAAGGATATTTCTCTGAAACAGAAGTTAGCAACTTTTCCTTCAGAATTCATTTTGAACAGCATATCAACAAAAAAATCTTCTCTGATAGTGTGTCCCAACATTGAGCCAAGATGGCCAACTAGCACCAAGAAGTCATATTGAACTCAGTTGCAGTTCTCTTGGCAATTAAGCTTATATTTTCATTCCAGTCCAAGCACAAATGTGGATCACTGAAGACAGTACTGGAAGCGCCATTTGCAGGTACATTGCAGTTATCATTAAATGAGCCAGAAGGTAGAAACTTTTCATTTTATGGAGAGACTTGACTGGGCAGTACTAGTAGATGAAATGATTAGGGAAAAATTAGGTTATTAAAAAAAAAAAAAAATCCCTGCCCTTATTTAGGTTGAACAGGTCATGTTGAGAAGATGATTATTTGTTTAAGAAAGGATGCTACATTAAAAGGATCATGTGTGTAGCACGAATATATTAAAATCAAGCTGCACTGGGCTATGAAAAAAGGTTTCCCTAAGTAACTTTTAAAAGTATGTGTTATCTGCCAGTCACAGTGGGGAAAAGCACCTAGGGTGAACTCCAATTTAATGAGGACCTTGATCAGGACCACAAAGCCTGAAACATTTGTTTTAATGCAGAAACACAGCCTCTAATCACACTGGTTGAGTCTGGGGAAATTGGAGGGATTTGGGGGGGGGGGTTTGTTTGTTTTTACTTTTTTATACTGAATTACAGGATATTGTTTTGATTACTAAGGATTCTAAGTCTTCATACCAGCATTAAAACTGAACCACTTCCAAATCCTAAGACACATAAGACCAAAGAGAAGCAAGAGCCATACAAATTAATGCCCCTCTCCTTTCTGCTCTAAGGGAATCTTCAAACCAGTATCACATTTAAGAGTCAAAGTGTTAATTCTTCAGCATTCCTGACAACTAGAAAGCACATTCACTGAAGGCTGAAGGTGAGGGAGCGGATGGTTTAACTTTAATATCTGTGAAGAATGGCGCCAATAGAGGAAAGAAAACCATCCAGTCTCAGTAAGGATTAATGCAAATTTGGCTAGAAAAGCCACCAGGTAATCCAAGGGTTCACTGTGGAAGAACTCACGAGAAGTACTCTGAAGTGTACACAACAGGTCTAAACATCTCCCCTTGTTGCAAGTAGTTGTGTGAAATTCAAGATAAAGGTTTAGTCTCATCTTTTAATATCAGTGTTTTTCCCCACTTTAAAGGGAATGAGGAGGAGTCCTCTTTTTCCCCCACAAAGACAGGGAGCCACATTAATATGTGTATAATCCCATGACTCTTATAATATATAAGTGCGGATCTCCAAAGCCTAGGGATTTTCCGTGAGAGTGGGCCGTTCTGGTTACCCTTTTTATTAGAAGGGTATTCCACCACAGAGAGCCAGAGGTTTTCCAGATGTGTATAAGAGAGCAGGTGCGCAAGGCAAGCAAATGAGCGCAAACAGTATTATGGAAAACATTTGAGAAGTTAGCTCCATGAGGACTGTGGGCTCCACAAGAGGACTTGACTGGGTAGCCTGGTCTGACACAGGAACACGAAAGCAGAGTATTGCTTCAAAGCTGGAAACCTTCCATAGGAGCCTCACACTGCTGGAAGATGTACTGCTGCTGACTAAGGTCAACCTGGGGCGCAATGCTGCTGTCCTCATCCTCGGTCCCGAAGTAATGCTCGATAAGATCAAAGGCCTTCTGGTAGATCTCCTGGTTTTCATGACTCTGTAAGAACTCAATTTTATCCAGACCTAGAATGAAGAATAAAGAAAAATCTGTGTCTGTGTACATACATATTCTTTGTATGTATCTGTTGGAAATGCCAATGAAACTGTATTTTGCCATGCCTCCTTATTGTAAAGGAAGATTTTCTTCTCTATATCTTGTTAGTATTTTGTAACAGCATAGAAATTATCACTGGGATTATATCTGAATGCTCTTATTACAAAATGGCATCTTAAACAATGCAAGCAACAATCAGTCCCCAGAAGCAGCAATTTCCTTAACAGTCTTCACATATCACCCAGTGGCTAAGGCCAGTAGCAGAAGTGTTCCTTTTGACCTGTATCTATGACCTAATTAATTCTTGGCTCTAATCCTAAATTCTGAGCTATCCAATATTTCAACAAATGTATATAATACCCTTAAAATAGCCAGAGTCAATTTCTACTACTTAAACTAAGAAGTCGAACTAGAACAACCAGCCAACATACTCCCTTTACTAAGTTTAAGCCCATCTGAGCTAGGTTTTTCTTTTACTTAAGTAAGCAGCCATAAGCAACCTAATCGCTAGAGCAATACTGGAAATAAATGTTAATATTGCTCAAAGAAAAAAATACATATTCATACACATCACCATGTTAAAATATATATACTTCAAAAGATTAACAATAGTTATTTCTGTGGAGAAACATCTCCAGGTACAGGAACTGTCAGGTTTTTTTTTTAAATGGTAATTTGTTAAAATCACTTTGATACAATCAGTTCTGTATTATCTGATAAACGGGAAGACAAACATAGCCTATGATCCCTAATTCCAACTTTAGGAATAAACAAACCCTAGAGTGGTGGTTTTCAACCCTGGGTATGAAAATCACTTAAGGAACAAAAATGTACTTAAGTAACCAAGTTAACACTGAGACTGGAAGAACCAAGAAACCAAAAGGTAAATAGTGACTCTTCAAAATGAGACCTCTAAATCTTACAAGAGAAAAGGAGTAGAATCCTTTACAGTAGATACAGATGTTCTTGAGGCTCAGATGACCTAGTAAGAATATAAGAGGACCCATAAGGGCAAGCAGAGTCTAGGAACTGGGAAGATCCTTTAAAGCCATTTAAAAAATGGCTAAACTGAAGGGTACTCACTTCTCTGCATAATTAATGCATATTCTTTTATAATTATTCTACCTACTAAATGTTATTATTCATAAGAAAATAAATTTTTCATATGAGTTTGTGCTCATGGACAGATATGGACAAGTCAGAAAACCAAGAAGAAAAATATAATTTCAGGACATCTACTAAACACTCTATCTTACCATATGCTTCTTCAATCAAAGCACAGTAAGGGTTAATGCCAGTGCCGTTCCTTTTGGCTTCTTGTTCTCCAAGCCTCAGGATATTTTCCAAGCCATTTAGGGCAACCTGTACAATCTTAGAGTCCATGACCGTGAGGAGATCACAAAGTGGCTTGATACAACCAAGTTCTACGAGGTACCTAAATTAATACAAAGAATAATTTAGTCAAACAAAGCATTTAATTTCATAAAACTTTCATGAAGTAAGTGGGTCATCCTCAAACTGTAGAGATAAAAATAAGCACCCATTCAACCATATAGGCCACATCTTACCACAAAGCTACAAATAAATTAAACAAAACCAATTCTCTAACACCATCTCCCATTTTTCCCCCTCCACAATTACTGGATTCCAAGAAACTGAATACCCTCTTATTCTGAAATATGAGCAACTCATCAAAAAACAGTACACTTCTGACTAATTTCATCTTTGTTTCTATAGAACCACACCTCTAAAACAGGTGCTAAAGGCACCACAGGCCCAACAGGCCAATTCTATTTTGTACAAAGATCTCTTAAAACTCCAAGAAAACAAATAACTCAATTTAAAAATGGGCAAAGGATATGAACATACATTTCACCAAAGATCTAATGGCAAATTAAATATGAAAAGATGCTCAACATCATTAATAAATGTCATCAGGGGACTGCAAATTATAACAGTGATACCACACCTTTTACAATGGCTAAAATGCAAAACAATGGACAATACCAAATGCTGACAAGAATGAGGGGCAACACGAACTCTCATTTTCTTGCTGGTGGGAATGTGACATGGGATAATCACTTTTGAAGACAGCTTGGCAGTTTTTTTACAAAGCTTTCTGTATAATCCAGCAATCATACTGTGGACACTCACCCAATTGAGATGAAAACTTAGGTCCACAGCAAAACCTATACACAGATATTTATAACAGATTTATAAAAAACCAGAAGCAACCAAGATGTTCTTAAACAGGCTAATGGATAAACTGTAGTACATCCAGACAATGGACTATTAGTCAATGATAAAAAGAAATGCATTATCAAGCCATGAAAAGACATGAAAGAAAACTTAGACATGCTAAGTGTATGAAGGAGCAGTCTGAAAAGACTCCATACTATATGATTCCAAACACATGACATTCTGGAAAAGACAAACTTTTATAAAGACAATAAAAAGTGGGGTCCCTGGGTGGCTCAGTTGGTTAAACATCTGACTCTTGATTTCAGCTCAGTCCTGGGCCAGGTTCCCTTGGCATGGAACCTGCTTAAGATTTCTTCTCTGCCTCACCCCCTGCCCCTCTCCCTTAAAAAAAAAAAAACAAAACAAAAAGTATAGTGGTTGCCAGAGGTTATGAGCTATGGGGGTAGAGGACTAGTGAGGAATAGGTGAAGCTGACGGAATCCTACTGTAGAACTATTCTTTTTCTTTTTTTAAGTAGAACTATTCTGGGGTGGCTGGGTGGTTCAGTGGGTTAAGCCTCTGCCTTCTGCTCAGGTCATGATCCCAGAGTCCTGGGATCGAGACCCGAGTCGGGGGGGGGGGGGGTCTCTGCTCAGCAGGGAGCCTGCTTCCTCCTCTCTCTCTGCCTGCCTGTCTGCCTACTTGTGATCTCTGTCTGTCAAATAAATAAATAAATCTTAAAAAAAAAAAAATCTGTTTAAAAAAAATAGTATAGTAGAACTATTCTGTCCTATTTCTACCATTCCAATACCTATAGAATTACACAACACAAAAATTGTATAGAACACAAAAAGTTTTCAGCTCTCATCAGGATCTCAGGATCCTGGGATCAAGCCCTGCATCAAGCTCTGCACTCAGTGGGGTGTCTGCTTCTCTGCCCTTCTCTACCTCCGCCCCTCCCCTTACTCGCACTCACTCTCTCTCTCACATAAATAAATCTTAAAAAATAAAAAATAAAAAATAACCAAGCCTATTTTACAATTATAAATGTTAGTTACAGATTTGAAAAACAGAAAAGCATAAAAAGTACACAGAAATTAACCACCACTATTATAACCTACTATTGCTTCCTCTGTGTCCTAATTAAATACACCTACCATTTTCCCTAGTTACCTTGGACTCTTCCTTTTCCTTGCTACTTAAAGCCTACCAGCAAGTCCTACAGATCCTTCATTCCTGCATTGAGACTCATTATCTCATGCTACAACTATTAATCCTGGCCATACACTAACTATTGTAATGGCATCTTAATTGCTCTTTCCTCCTCAAAATATTATGTTCTTCATATTACTCTCAAGGCTAAAGACAGAGTCTTCCCAATACTCAAGACAAAGGCCTTCTGGGGCGCCTGGCTAGCTCAGCGGTTAAACTTCTGCCTTCGGCTCAGGTCATGATCCCAGGATTCTGGGACTAAGCCCCACATCAGGCTCACCGCTCAGCAGGAGACCTGCTTTCCCTCTACTACTCCCCCTACTTGTGTTCCTACTCTCGGTGTCTGTCTGTCTCTCTGTCAAATAAATAAATAAAAATCTTAAAAAGAAAAAAAAAGACTAAGGCCTTCATCCCAGTTTCCAAAGCCCTTTGATTACTTAATTCCTCATCTTGCAAAAGAACAATTTATAGAAGGGTGCCTGGGTGGCCCAGGGTTGAGGATCTGCCTTCATTTCTGGTCATGATCCCAGGGCCCTGGGAACAAGCCCCACGATGGGCTCTCCACTCAGCAGGGCATCTGCTTTTCCCTGTCCCTGTCCCTCTGTGATAGCTCTCTCTCGAATAAATAAAATCTTTTTTAAAAAAAGATTCTTTTTGTTAAAAAGCTTTAAATCTTTAGGCTAAATATAATCAAATGCTAATCTACAGGTTCTTAAGAATGACATTTATTCTTTATATTTAACCTAAAATTATGAATATTTCCTAAGTTACTCTAGTTGGTTCTTGCATCTAAGTCTTGTCTACTCAATAAGAATAAGCAAATCCACACAGATGTCTTTTATCACTGATAAAGTCAGTTTATTTTCTATAATTTGGACTGTAATATTTTTCAAGATAATTCTTCATCTGGTTAAGAAGAAACTGCTAGGAGATTGAAAATGAGCTTCATTAATATAAACAGCTATGCTGAATTTTAAAAAGGAATAGTTAAGGAGCCTTTCTATTCTTCTCTAACAAAGCAAAATACCCCTGAACACTTTCTGATGAAATCTACTACAGTATTTTAAAAATGTTTTAAAAATATGTGTATAGGGGGACGCCTGGGTGGCTCAGTTGGTTGGACGACTGCCTTCGGCTCAGGTCATGATCCCGGAGTCCTGGAATCGAGTCCCGCATCAGGCTCCCAGCTCCATGGGGAGTCTGCTTCGCTCTCTGACCTTCTCCTCATTCATGCTCTCTCTCACTGTCTCTCTCTCAAATAAATAAATAAAATCTTAAAAAAAAAAAAGATTAAAAAAAAATATGTGTATAATTTAACCACTTCAGTTAAGAAACCATATTATAACTTCTGCAGTACTTCTACTATCATCACTGAGATAAATGTCATTACCAGTGGTGGCATACTTAAAATCATAGTACCCCAGAACCAGAATCTTAGGAGGTTAAAAAAGACCTTAATCTCATACAAAATGCCTCTGAAGACCACTTAGTCTTCCTTGAAAACCTTTCCATGAAGAACTTTACCAAAACAGCTATCTGCAGTGTTAATTTATTTTATTATTTTAGGTACACAGCTACCTTCTCTACCTAATCAACTTCTGAAATGTTAGGACTACCTTTTACATTCCTATAGAGACCTAAAAATTAGTATTGGTTAATTAATGCCAACACTTAACCCACAAAGCAACAATACAAGAAGTAGCTGTATCGTTCTGATAGTATATATAAGGAAGGGGTTATAACTTCAACGTTCATTTAAACTCACCTTCCCCCTCATCTGAATTCCCCATAAAGAAAGTTAAGGCAGGCTAAAGAAGAATCTAAGTACCATTCTTATATTCATCATTAATCTTTTAATTGAAAAACTGTCCATAATTTAACATTTAACTATATGATGTTTTCTTTGAGGAACTGATTCCTGTCCATATTTATGCCCTCTCTAGCCATTAAGATTATAAACCACCCAAGGGGCCATTTAAGTCTCAAGCTACTACAGCTCTCTCCCTTTACTGAACATTACAGGAATTTAGGATCCACTGACTCTAGTGAATTTGGCATTTTATTCTCAGATACACCTCTCTTTCAAAGTCTGATCGAAATTATGACATCTAAACTAAAATAGCAAAAGTTAAATACCAAAGTTGGACTCTAAGGACTCTACTAACTTTCTAGACTACCTAAGATTTTTCTGATCAAAAAACTCCAGATTAGGCTAAAGCCGCCCCATAAATACTTCTTTTCTCTCAAACCTCAACTGTGCCTTACTTCTATTATCCTGGAATTATTTCAGCTGGAAGGAATGGGAGAAAAATTAAATACACATTTGAGTCTAGTTATGAAACTCAGAACAATCTTCTAAGAGGTTAGAACTGAGCATTCTAAACTAGCAGACCTGATTTTTCCTTTAATTTACAAGATGCTACCTAACTAGTACTTACTTGATCTGTTCAGCTGATCCTCCAGAAGTTGCATTTGTGATGGCCCAAGCTGCTTCTTTCCTTGTCCGAAACTCAGCAGTTTGTAATATACTAATGAGGGCTGGAAAAATGTTGGCATCTATCACAGTCTGAAATTAAATGAAAAGGGAAATTACAAATTTCAAAAATGTTCATGATGCTAATTTTAACTTTATAGCTGGCTTCACTAATAACACCCCTCCCCCTGTTAAAAATTAACTGGAAGGAGTTTAAATTCTCTTACCATAACCTTTCAACCATACTTGGTATCACTGGTAACACTCCCTGGAGTCTGGGATCTTATAATCTCTTGGTTTTTCCTTGAGTTCTTTTCTCTTTGATTGTCCTCTCTTGTTCCACCCACAGTAATAGATTACAAAAGTTCAATTTTCTGTTCCTCTGCTAGTCTCATTTCTTTCACAGCATCCAACTCTGACATGTGTACTGTAATCCTCCAGTCCTCACTTCTGGGTGCCCCAGCCCATGGTGGCCAACAGCTTGCTTTAGATTTGCTAATCACTTTACCTCATCCACCCTCTACATAAGGTCTCCTCTCAAACCTTTTTTTGTATTTACAAAGGCTCTTTTTGTATTTACTTATTCTAAATATTATCAGTCACTAAGTCTCCTTTACATTCTATATTTAAAACATCCCAATCCTATTCCAACCTACCACCTCCCACCCAGATTACCAGCATAGCCTGTAGTTGGGACAAAGCACTTTCACTCACTTCCCCCTCATATATTTTTCTCCTAAGTTAAAAAACCTAAAATGGGTTTTGTATCATTTCCTCTATCAAGAAACTGAGAAATTCTACAGGAGAGCCTGATCGTAGCAGGCAATCAACTACAGCTTAAATCACCTCGTATGTACTGTTAATAGCTATCAATCTCAGTCCCTGGCAGCATTCTGGGGATGACTAACCATGCTTTTTTTTTGTTTTGTTTGTTTCAAGTTTTTATTTAAATTCTAGTTAGATAACATATAGTGTAATATTGGTTTCAGGAGTAGAATTTAATGATTCATCAACCACGGTTTCCTGATCAAGAACTCTGTTATACTGGTGAAGAAAGTCAGCAAAGTTAGTGGAAAGACACTTCATCTCGATCCTGTCATTTACTAGGGATGTCCTTGAGCAAATCACTTTCTCTGATCCTTAGTTTCATCCTTAAAAGAGAATACTGGAAGAGATAACCTCTCTGATTCCACTCAGCTCAAAGTCCCATTGGTCTGTGTTTTATGTTTCATAACCAGTTGTTTAGCCTTTCTTAGGACCTATGGTGACCTTCAGCCCACTGCTTGCTTTATCTTCCACTGGGGTTACTTTCCCACCTAATAGAAGAATAAAATGAAAAGGCAGATAACCATTTAGAGAAAAGTGGGTCCCCAAAGGTTTTATAAGAAACTGAAATTACCCAATACATGGGTCTACTAGAAAAAAATTTTATTTGGCAAGAGTAAAGCTAAGCTGTTTAATAAAGACCATCAAAACCTTTCGAAAATGTAAGACACTATCTGTTGGGTCTCGGCAAATCATCAAATATTGAAGGCAAAGGAAAAAAAACCAAAGTTTCAAAATTCTGTACTTTTGTAAGGTAGGTTAAAATTAAAAAAAAAAAAAGTAAACTAAACAAGACAACAGTGTTGGAAGTTCATGGTCTCCAAGGTAGTAACGAAAAAAAAATTTAAGGCAACAAAAAAAACTAAAACCTAAAAATAAAAATAGAAGAAAAAAGACAGATGCTATGGGATTACCTGAATCTGTGCTCTATTTCCAGCTGTGATATTAGATATTGTCCAACATGCTTCCTTTTTGATAGATTCCTTTGGGCTACTCAGCAAATGCAATAAACTCTGCAGAGCTGAGCAATTCAAAATTACCTAAACAGAAAAGTTTGAAACTTACTCTCTACTGACCAAACAAAGGTAAATCTTTAACTCATTTATTTTAGGAACAATATAAGCAAAGAAATAATGTCTCCCCTTGAAATTTTAGTAAGAAATAACTTTATATATGTAAAAAAGTATTCAGTGCCAGTAAGTATTAGTTTCTAAGATTATCAAAGCAGTTTTGTTATACACATTACAATTGTATAACTGCTACCTCATAAGGCATAATAATGTATTAGTCCTTCACCTTCCTATCCTAATAGGAATGAAAAAGTCTTTTGGGTGGGTAAATAGATCAAGTGGCCAGAAATTCAGAAGTGGTCTCAGATTTTTAAGTCTTCTGGTAACACACAATCGACAAATACCCACTTACTGAAGTACACGAAGTGCTTCAGAGGACAGAAAGGCAGGATATGTCTCCAGCTTTCAAACAGCTTACAAAGGGGAGGGAGAGTAAGACAAAGACACATGAAGGAGATCTAGTCTACCAAAACTAAACTCATAAGTTACAATGACTGAAAGAGTATGTGGTAGGCTCAAGAATCAATCACTGAGTAATAGTAAAAGAACAGGCATCTAGTCTAGAAACTAATACAGGTCTTTATAAGGAATTAAATATATAATAAAGTTCCTACAGAAGTTAACTAGTTGGAAAAACATTTTTTTATTTTTAAAAAGTATTTTTTTAGAAAGTCCAATTCTTAACCCATTACCAAAATAAACCCACAACTAATTTAAAGAGTACACATACAAACACACCAAAAAACAAAGAAAATATCAGTAAATAACTGGTTTGGGGATAATGAAGGACTTTACAAGCATAAAAACAATGAAAGAAATTACAGGGGAAAATAAAACTTCATCAAATATTTGCATGTCAAAAATATATAAAAATTAAAATGCACACTACATAAAAAAAATTTCAACAGATAAAAGGATTGCTGTCTTTAATACGTAAATTGTTAAAAGAAACAATTTTAATAGATTACCTCCCTCACAAGTAATGAAAGAAATGCAAATTAAAACGAAGCCATTTCTGCCTATCTAATACAGCTCAAAAAATAATAAAACATGTGGTTAAAGAAACACAATTTTAACAGTATAAAAGATACTACAAAGCAATTTTTTAAATACCAAAGATGTGATTTCGAAAATACACATGCCAAAAAAATAATAATAAACCTGTCACCAGTTAAAGACAATACTCTCAGAGTGGTCAGGAAAAAAGACTTTGTGGGGTTGGGGGAAGTGCCTTGAAACGCAGATAGGATTTCATAAGCAAAGAAGAGGGAGGACACAGCAGAGAAGAAAGGCTGGCAATGAAAAAGTGCTGAGACAAGCTACCACAAAGTACCAAAATAAGGAAAGAATAGAGCAGTAAGGCTTTATTAAGGAAGAGTTCATTAACCCCAAAATTAACAGTAGGCTACAAGAAAGAGACTAAAATCCTGAAGTACAAATTCTTTAGTCTTTCAAGATTCTTTATCCCATAATCATTAAAGAAGTTCACTGTTTTCAGAAGGTAATGTGAACAAGGTTGTTGTAGGAAAGATTAAACTATTACTAGGAAGAGTCAAATGAGAGGGGTAAATGCTGGGGAGACTAGGAAGATAAATCAGGTAGGTACAGCAGTGACCCTTGTGTATGAGAAAACATAGACCAAACTAAGGTAATTAGATGAAGATACTGAGACACTAAGAATCAACGAGAGATGGAGACACCAGATATGACTGCAAGGTTTCGGGGGGGAGGGCAGTTGAATAGTTACCTCATTAACTGAAATGGAAAAAGAAAAAAAAAAAAAGACTTGCTACCAGACTTCTGCAGGGAAGAAGATAAACTGTGAGAGATACAAATGTGAGACATGCAAGCAGAAATATCTAATAGGCTATTGGAGACCCAGAAGCAGTACTTGAGGGACATCAGAACTAGATGTATAGATATAGAACTTCCTTCATTCAGTAATTTTTGAGTCCTTCTACATTGTGCCAGGAACTATTAAGACTACAGAAGGGCAAAAATGACCAAGACAGACACCACCCCCTTTCTAGAAGCTCACAATCTAATAATTAGGTAGTTAGGATACAATGTGGCATGTGCTATGATGGATGAAACAAAAGAAGGCACACCTAACTTCAGAGTCTGGTAGCAAACAAGGCCTCTCAGAGAAAATAATATTAATGGGAAGACCTGAAGAATGAGAGAGGACATTAGTGGCAGAGTGTGGATTCATGTGCGGGAGTGGTTAAGAGCGGGGATGGGGATGCAAGCCTATGTTTGTTGCAGAGGGAAGCAAGTGTGTGTTAAAACTTAGGGCTGAGGGGCGCCTGGGTAGCTCAGTGGGTTAAAGCCTCAGCCTTTGGCTCAGGTCATGATCTCAAGGTCCTGGGATCGAGCCCCGCATTGGGCTCTCTGCTCAGCAGGGAGCCTGCTTCCCTTCCTCTCTCTCTGCCTGCTTCTCTGCCTACTTGTGATCTCTGCCTGTCAAATAAATAAATAGAACCTTAAAAAAAAACAACAACCTTAGGGCTGAGTATAGTCATAGCGAATTCAAGGAATAAACATGGCATAAGCACAGAGCATGGTATGGGGAGGGAAAGACAAACTTTCTATGAGCAGCAAATAAAGGACTACAGAGGCAAAAGCTTCCTTTCCATTCCTGTACCCCAGCAACCCAGGTCTCCACATATAACCAATGTTACCAGTTTCCTGTGTTTCCTTCCAGAGAAATTTTATGCAATTATAATCAAGCATATATGTTGGGTTTTTTCTCCTCTCCACCCTGCCTCCTTTTATATAAATAGTAACAGATTCTATGCACTTTCTGCCTGTTTTTCTTTTTAAATGATGTAACCTGGAGATATCTCTGTATCAGTGCTTAAGAGCTTCCTCATTCTGTTACACAGCATTCCATTAAACAGGTGCGCCACATTTTAAGGGATCTCAAACACCCTCAAAGGACAACAGAGGACCATAAAAAGATTTTAGGTAAGAGAATGACCTGATGAAGTTTGCATTTTGCAAGCATCCTTCTGGTGATATAAGAATGGAACAAGAAATGTCTGAACTAAGCACTGCAAAGGATGAGGAGGATGGCACTTAATGACTAATGAGAGAGCTAATGTACAGGTTTTGGACATGGTCAACTGTTGGGTGTCCTCATTCACTGAGAGAGGTAACATAAATAAGCAGAGGTCCAGATATACCAGGGAAAATAATGAGTTCCCTTCCAGACAGCATAAATTTAAAGTAAGTATTAGAACTGGAAGACCTTCAAGTACAAATCAAAATTTTAGGGATTAGAAAAGTGTAGGCATTAAATTTGCCTTCCTGCGAGTCAGGACTGGCTAAGCGCTAAGGCGAAAACCTGAGTCTGAGTTCTCAATCAAGCAGCACCAGGGTGATGGCTGAAGTTATAAGTAAGATCAATGAATAATTATCCCCCTCAGGGGATAATCCCACAAACAAGAAAGAACAGGAAAAGGAGCTTGCTACAGAGAAATGGTCAGTGAAGCAGGAGACCCAAAACACTTAAACACCATGGAAGCCTAGGAAAAGAATGTTAAAGACAAGGCCAATGCATATGAGGGATAAAGAAAAATACCTAGAAAAACCTACTGTGAATATATCTTGATACAAAAGCTGAATGGAGTGGGGAGGGGTGACATTAAGAACAAGGAAGACTCCTCATCACACTGGAGATTTACCATGTGCAAAGAAAAGGAAGATATTAAAGACGAAATGAAGATGACAGAGAAAAGATGTTACTCATATAAACTGAATAACCAAAGGGGAACCCAAAACTGCTGTAATAGCAATAGGTCAAAAGAGAGCCAGTGAGGGTACTGAAAGTAGCCAAGGCAACATTTTTAACAAACATTAATGAAACAGTGTCAATTCTCCCTAATAATATGGAATTAAATACTCTTAATAGGAACATAACCATGGGGTTCAATGTACTGTTTCTGAAAGAAAAAAAAAAGTTACCACTTACTCATACCTGCGTCTGAATATCATCGCCTGTGACAATGTTTCCCACAGCCCGCAAAGCAGGAGAAACCACCTTATAATCATTATGCCTGCAACCATAAAAAGAAATATTAATCCAACAGTTCTATCCTTAGTCTCTTTTCCTTAGGGCTGAAATCCAAACCAAATAATGCGATGTAACTTTAGAGCACAAAGGCACCTGTCTGTGGGGGTTCTCAAGGGAACCCTGTGAGGATGGGTTTGGTATTCCCTGGGAGAGCTCTGCCTTTACTATTTTTGGATAAAAACTACAAATCTTTCTTAATAATCTTTCCCAGGTATTCAATCACCTGGATTATTACTTTTCCCTCTCATTAATACAGTTTTTACTTCCTCTTTACTTATTTAAACGGGGGAGGGCAGCAGAGGGTGAGGGAGAGAAAATCTTCAGCAGCCTCCATGCCCAGTGCACAGCTCGACGCAGGGCTCATCTCCCCACCCTGAGATCGTGACCTATGCCCCAATCAAGAGTCGGTCATTATTTAACTGACTGAGCCACCCAGGTGCCTCAGGATCGACTCTTAAGTGGCAATATGCCTTTTGCCATCTATCCTGAGGCTGGGCTCAGGTCATTAAACATTAGCTTAATTACACAGATGAGAGTTTTCCAAATGCTCTTGTTGAAAGACTGTTCGCAGCAAAAGAAAGAGCTGTTCTTTATATAAGCCTCAAAACAAACAGACTTGATATCAATATAAGTAACAAAAGAGAGCAGCCCAAAGCACAGTAAATCAGTATAACGTATTAATATTTATCAATATCTAGAAAACTAATAAACTAATACAAGGACAAAAGAATAGACACACTTTAAGATATCTTACATCAACAGCTCCACAAGTCTCCTACATACTCCAGCATCAATGACGGCTTGGATTTTATCATTAGGTCCATCCGATAGATATGAGAGGGCCCAGCAGGCATCAGCCAGTACATCAGTGTCACTGACAAATAACAGCCAGGAAAGCACATTCAGACAGGGGGAAACCTGTAAGGGAAGATGATATGATAATATGAAAATTTAGCAGAACAAAAGCTAGAAGTGAGGAGAGAAACTCCAAAAGGCAATCAGGCACACAGATGATAACTTCTGGGGTGATTAATACTTCTAGAAATAGAGTAGCAAATGGCCAAGTTGCATTTCCATCTTTGGGAATGCTGTCAGTGCCCTGCAATTTACTTTGATGAGGTGGTCAGAGACTAAGGAAAATAATTTCAAAGATGGAAGTATATACCAATTTTCAGAGTGAGGTTCCTTGTTGAAACACACTCTTTCTGGACCAAAGAGGTAAAGAAACTTTCACAAGTGGTAGAGCTAAAAAAATTTTTGTTTTAGATACTTTGCTATAAATAAAAAATGCTAGGTTTTAAGATTAATTTAGAGCTTTTTATGGTCAGTGAAAATTTATCCCAAATTAACATCCCCCCCCTCAAAAAGTCCTATTTCTCCAGAAACAGATAAAATTCCAACACTTTAGATTTTATGAAAAATTATCACCTCTTTCTGTTCACATTAAAATTCGCTGCTACATTCTTTTAACTGTACTTTTTCTGCTCATTTCCCACAAGCATAATCCTTACCTTTGCAAATTCTGGAGGTGGACTTTTCCCTCTACAGAGATTAGACAGAGCCCATACTGCATTCCGGGTCATGGTCAGGCGGTTTTGCTTTGAAAATAACCTGTAAGCATGATACAATGATAAACTATATAATGAACATTAATTTTCTCCTAGCATAAGATAAATATTAGAGCTACTGATCAACACATGTCTTTAAATAGCTTTTCTCCAGAACAATAAAGCTGAATTAATTCTAATAGCACTAATCCCAAATTTTGGCACTGGAGTAAGACAAAATGCCTGAAGAATGATCTGAACAGGTTAGTAAGAAAGTATCTGTAATAAAAAATAACAACAGAAAATCCAAAATTATTTCTAAAGATGCACTACTTTCTGAGAAACTTCCATATTTTTACTACTCAAAAAATAGTAATAATAATAGAAATAAACTTACTGCAGAAGAGGGGGAAGAATATTGCAGTCTAAGACATAGTCCCTGCACATGGTACTATCTCCAGCAATGTTGCCAAGAGCCCAGACTGCCTGAGAAAGAATTATTCATTAATGATAGGTTGTGTAGTATAATTCTCTCAGAAAAGATGTCAAAACAACCACAATAACTCTTTACAAAATTATATAGTAATTAATCAACATACACATAAGCACTATTAATACTTCTCATAGAAGTTCATTATCAGGGAATCAAATGAAATAGTTGTGGGATTGAGGGAAGAAGATCCATCATACTATAAAGTATATATTTGAACAGTCATGGCATAAACTTATTAAAGGGAGGAACCAGTTCTTATATACTCAGCTGGTTAAAAATGTATTTTAAGCTTGCTTACAAAAGAAAACAGTGAACAGAGATTTTAAAAGCAATCAAAATGCAGAAAGCTGTCAAACTTCTGGGGGTAATGGATATAGATCTTGAATGTGATGATGGTTTTATGAGTATATACATATGTCAAATCTTATCAAATTGTACTTTTTAAATATATGCAGTTTTCTGTAAATTATACCTCAAGCTGCAGAAGAAAATCATACGCATTTAGCAATGATTTAGATTTATGAATTTGACAAAGTTTGCAGTAATAAAAAATAAATGTTTTCTAGGTCCTTTTCTACGCAAATGTGGCAAAGACCTGCTCCTTCCATCAACACTAGAGATCCGTATAAGTAAATGCTCAGTAACTGCTTACATGATCTAAAAAGTATATAGGGCTGGGGTGCCTGGATGACTCAGTCAGTTAAGCATCTGACTCTTGATTTCAGCTCAGGTCCTGATCTCAGGGTCTTGGGATCCAGCCTTTCATCAGGCTCCACATTCAGCAGGGAGTCTCTGCCTGGGATTCTCTCTCTCTCCCCCCACCACCTCCCGCCTTTCCTCCAACCCCTGCCCTTGCTCATGTGCTCTCTCACTCTAAAATAAATAAATCTTTAAAAAAATAAAAAGTATATAGGGCTCAGGGTGGCTGGCTGGCTCAGTGGGTGGAGCATGCAAGAGCTGATCTCATGAGTTCAAGTCCCCACACTGGGTATACAGAGTACTTAAAAAATAAAATCTTTAAAAATAATGATAATAATAAAATAAAAATAAAAAGTATATAGGAATTTTTTAAAAATTCAGGGTCAGAAGGGGAAAATGGTTTTGTTTCCAGAAGAGATTCTGCCGGGTGCCTGGGTGGCTCAGTGAGTTAAGCTGCTGCCTTCGGCTCACGTCATTATCTCAGGGTCCTGAGATTGAGCCCCGCATTGGGCTCTCTGCTCAGCAGGGAGCCTGCTTCCTCCTCTCTCTCCGCCTGCCTCTCTGTCTACTTGTGATCTCTCTCTGTCAAATAAATAAATAAAATCTTAAAAAAAAAAAAAAAGAGATTCTGCCTACATTCACTATGAAATTTTCTATTTTGGTTTAGATTTCTAGAACGCTCCCTGTGATGAATCATGGATTATCAAGGCCAGGTGGTGAAACAGGCCCTGAATGTAAGACCAAAGGAAAAAATTGTATTCTTTCATCTGCTTCTCTGCTTCATTTTTTTACCTGCTCCTGGACATCTTCAAACTCTGAGCTGAGCAACTCTATGAAGATAGGCACAGCTCCTGCCTGAATCACAATCCGCGTCTGAAGAGAATTTCCTGAAGCAATATTTGTCAATACCCAAGCTGATTCAAACTATAAAGATAAAAATAATTTTATTATATTATGAGCATTTAATAGCTTGTTTTTAGCTATAACAATAAGGTTTTCTGTACGTGAAGAAAAGAATCTGAAATCATTATTTACACACAATCTATCAGATGGATTCTGTATCAATTTTAAATGAAGAATTCCCAGTACAAAAACCTTGATCTAGAATATTCAAACTAAAATTTGGTCTAAAATTTCAGACCAAAGTAGAGCTGATATAATACTAAAAAAAGAATGACGGACTGCTTCATATGCTGCCATAAATGATCTCCCAAGAAACAAATGAAAAAAAGGAAACAAAAAAAAAAAGCCTAATAGTGTACATTAAGATAGCATCATACTGTATTTTCTAAAAGGGTTAAGAAGGAATATATGCATTAATTTACCTATGGTACAGAATATCTCTGGCACGAGTCATAAGAAACTGCAAATACTTGTTAACTACATGGAAAGGTAAGGGTGAATGGGAAAGAAATCCTTATGTATCATTTTGGCCTTAAACCATGTATATTATCTAATAAAAAAAAGTAAATAATTTCTATAAGATGGACACAGAGAAAAGTTGAGAGGATACTAATGGAAAATGTGTAAGACATAAGGACAGTGAAAAAGGCCAAAGATATTTTAAATGATAAGTGAGCCAAAAGGAGCTAACTGGCATTCAATTAATAGAAATGGCAACATTAGAGCATAAGAGCTTCTGACAAATGAGAGGGCTCCAACTAAAGTACAGAGGTAAGATTTTTTTTAAATTATATTTATTAACATATAATGTATTATTTGCCCCATGGGTACTGGTCTGTGAACTGCCAGGCTTACACACTTCACAGCACTCACCATAGCACATACCCTCCCAATGTCCATAACCTAACCACCCTCTCCATACCGGAGGTAAGGTTTTTAAAAAGAGCATTCTTTAAGCCTGATAAACTGGTAAACAGAAAGTATGAAAGAAATCATGGCCAACAAAAAGTACAGCATTTTACTAATCTGTCAATTTGCGCAGTAATTTGATTCTACCCTAAAATGGAGAAATCCAAGAATGAACTCATAAATTCTATTTACTTAAAAGAGTTCTTATTCTTACTAAACTTTAGTTTTGTTTCCTTCTTCTGTTCTTTCTATTTATCCCTTAATGAAGCACATACACAAAAAAAAATTCAGTGGCATGTCCCTTCAATGAGAGATCAATAAAAAGTCACTGAAAGACAGAGCTGTGACTCTTCTAAAAGCTTTTGGGTCAACTGAAAGGCAGCTGTCATATGGAAAACTAAATCATCAGTCATTGGATTTGGGGGAAGGAAAACAGAAGACATGGGAAGACAATCTGGTTATCATGATCCAAAGCATGTGAATGACAGCAAATTCACAAGAGAAGATGCCTAAAGAAGGGGACATTCCAAGAAACCTATGAAAGTGATAAACACAAATGAGGACAAAGGTTAGGCAGCCTAACTGGACAATGATATTACAGTAGCAAGGAGGTCCAGACCAGGAGCACCACAGGTAAGGGGAAAATATTTTCTTTTTGATAAGTTTGTTAAAAGAAGTTCAAGAGACTTCTAAACACTGGATACCATAAAATAAAAATTCCATTACATACCATATTCATAACTGAATCACTCCTGAAACCCATGCTCAAAGCCTTTTCAATCTGTCTGAATTGAAACCTTACATTTGTTCAGTACTTTGTATTTTCAAAGCATTACTCACATATATTTCTCACAACATCCCAGAGAAGTCTGGCTTGGGTAGTTTATGAATGAGGAAACTATTAGAAAAAGGGCCAATAATCTATTTATGTTATGCAGCCATTCAGAGAGAACTAGATTACAGCCTCCCAATAGAGTATGCTTATGAAGCCCAGCCATAGTCTCGTCTCAGACACACACCTGTAACATTGAAAAGAATCTTTCAATTCCTTGAGTTTTGCTATCTACGCAAGAAATTTCAAATAATGATATGCAGATTATTTAGGGGATGCTAAAAAGAAAACAGTTCACCTAAAATGCAGTTTCTTTTGCTTTCTAGGAAAACTAACTAGCAGAGTTAAAACTAAGAGACAGATGATGTGAATACAAAAGCAAACCTTCCTACCAGACGGCAGGCTCCAAGTTGAACAAAGAATCATGAGATACTGCAGAGACCAAGTCAAAGAAATGACAACTGTGAGGAAAAGCTGTGTATGAAGAATGAGTGAGATGGGCATACATACCAGTATACCAGTCTCTGTCAAAGAGAAAACAGACTGCGATGAGATTCTGATGTAAATGAAATGACAACAATAACCTGCATGGATAAAGGCTTATTAAAAAACTACCAATGAGATAAAACTAGAATAGTCATTGCTGCCAGAGTTGAAGCTGCTCTCATTCTTATGAGGTTTAGTACCAGGAGTCTCACAGGAAGTGAGAGGGAATTCCAGAAGCTACTGGAATGAAATGGAAAAGCAAAACAGAGTGAAAATGAGTAAGAAAATAGAGAATAAGTGAAAAGGGATGGAAGAAAAAGGGAAATTAGGCTATCTCAGCAAAAGAAGAATGTACCAGAGTCATGTTTATTACTAAGAAGTACATAGTGATGATAATCTCCAAAAGCAAGATTCAAGGCCTCCGCTGGTAAGAAGAGAAATCAGAAAGCATCAGGGACAGAAACAGATGAGTACCTTATAACTAGAGAGCCAATGAAAATCCTATTCATGCATGAACAAGGCATTCTCTCTTTCACGTGCACGCGCGTGTGCATGCGAACACACACACACACACATACACAGTGTTTACTTTGATGTTTACCCTGTAAAAACTCATCAAGCTGTACTCGTGCAATTTTGTACGCCCATCTGTGTATTTATGTAAAATGTACATATGTAGATAGGAGAGAGGAGAGAAGGAGGAAGAAACTATCCCCCCCCATCATACATGCCCCTGTTAATAAAGTGCTAAAAGAAACAACTTTCGAATGTTGTTTAATATGGATGTTTTTTAAAATCAGGGTGTACTTCAAACTAACCTCTCTTTCAGACTATTGCCATCACTGTGTTGTTGTTAATGTTTTGGTTTTGGGTCCCAGATTTGAATTTAACATGCAAGAGAGCTAGGAAATGTGAAAGTCCAGAATTGACAGCAAAAACGACTGCATAAGGTTATGAGAGAAATGGCCAGAAAAAGTAATTTAAGTAACCATGAGACTCAAAAAATCGGTAACATGATGAATGAAGCCTAAGAACTGGTATCACCTGAAGTAAATAAATGGCAGCCAAAATTACTATGATCCTTACTTCCTCTTTTTTGTTTTAAACTACTATGTTTTTTAATGTTCCAAGAATGGTACCATGCAAGGAAAACAACCTGTCATGCTGTGATTACTTATAAATTGTAACTCCACTATTATTTTTCACTGTCCAGACTTGCTAAAGAAGGCTACAGTTGAAATCTGAAGGTCACACTGGAGATTTGGTATTTTCTCTCTTCCCTTTCTCAGTCTCTACCTTCTGGTGCTCAGTTCCTTAAATAAGGAAAATGAGAATCCAAAGCTGAAGTACTTCTGACCTCCTATCAAGTTTCCCACTCCAGGTTGAGGTACGCCTGGTTCCCTTTCTCCATTTGGATCAGGACTCTGTTGCTGGCCACTTTGCCGGGTCCACTCTGGCTCCTAGCAAATGCCAGGCTCACCTGGAGAGCAAGTGAAAAGAGAGGCTCACATCAGAAAAATAAACCCAGATATCAAACTCTGCAGAGAACAGTGCCTGAGTCATCTGAGCAACCTTTCAAGAAAGGCAGAGGGATCAATGAGGATGGGAAAAGGCACAGGGGGATGAAGGCTTACTGCAGTTTATCACATTAAGCTTTTATATGGGACAAGAAAGGCAAGAATGGGGAAACTACACCAATTTAATCTAAATTTACAATTTAAAGAGGAGTACCTAATGAATGGAACTAGGATGTAATTTACTTACTTCTAGCTATTTTCATAATAAGCTTCCATAAGAAGGTGTGAGAATGCAACATCTCAGCACTACAAAGGACAGTACAAACACACAGGGAATAGACTCCAAAAACAACAACAACAATAACAACAACAACAACAAAGCAGGCCCAGGGAATACACCATAAGGCAGACCAATGTCATATTAAAGGTTGAATTTGTCTGAGGCCTACATGTCACTGAGCTTGAGAATGCTCTTAGCTAGATGGCATTATCTGCTGCCAAAATCCTAGATTCCACCCCTGTTCATCTCATTTGAAGGCAAATGAGCAAAACAGGCATCATCTCCCTGTTGTGAGGTACCTCACTGATTTCAAGCATACAGAGAGCCAGAACGTAAGTGAAGAGAGCCTTCACTAGGATTCACAGTTTTTTATCTATGGAAAGAAGAGATTGAGTTTGTCCACAGGATTTATCAATGAGATAAGCATAAGCTATTATTATGACTATAAATTATTACACTCTTTCTGGAAGAGAATTGGCAAAAGCCCCATTCCAAAAACACACTACTCATATTTCTAGTAAGCAGGTAGGAGAGTATCAGGAACAGCTTACATCCTAGTGCTCTCCAAAAAGATAGAGGAAGGAGTACCCTCCAAGCTTCCCAGAGCATGTCTAATTATGTGGCACAAAGCCGCCTGGTTCTCCCTCAAAATATCTGTTCTTTCTGTTTTGTTTCTGGAGTGGTTGACATTAGCCACTAATCACAATGGAGAAAGAATACCATGTTGTACTTAAAATGTACGCAAGAAGAAAAGCTGGAGATGATGACCTTTAGATAATAAACAGACTGGGTATTTCTCAGTCTTTGGAGAACTAAGTTGAAAATCATAAGATGCTCACTTCCAAAGGAATCTTTTCTCAATCTTTCAGCCTATTAGTTTACACAAGGGTGGAATCTGAGACTTTAGATAGAAGCAAATTAGAGATTTCCAAAGGCTTTCACCTTCAGAAGATCCAAGTTCTAGGATTACAGAATCAAAAAGATGTAGAATTTACATGTGGTAGCCAGGAGAGGGCACTGTCTGAAAGAACATACTGCACTCTTTGAGGTGCACTGGAAAATGCAAAGATGGGGAAAAGCCCATTTCACCTTTTTCATTTTAGGCCAGTGAGGTTATACCATCATTCTTTAAGAGATTAAGGAACTGGACCTCTGTGACCACCGACTAGAAACTGCTAGATCCAGGAGTAAATTCAGTATCACTCAAGTACTCTCATTGTCAGAGATAGGATACAAACATATTTTCACATGACCAAAATAGTAATTTTCCCTACCTCCCTCTTCCTACAAAGCTTTTCAAATGATAAACTGCAGTAAGGCTCTTCATTTGGTCCCTCTGGTTCTCTTGGCAGGTTGCTTAGGGCTCAGGCTCAGTACTCTGCAGTGTTGGTTGTCTGGATTTCCTTTTTTTTTTTTTTCCTGATAAAAGTCTCTTTCCTTGCTCTCTAGGTGAACCTGATTATTTTTCAGGTGTCCGACGATCCTGGCCTTAGATGGGGACCAGAATTACAATCCAAGAGGCAGCTAGCAAAACAGAATCTTAATTCAAATGAACTTGGGGATTAGTAAATATCAAGCTGGAGAAGAAAAACTGATGGGACTTTGAAGTACTCTACCTTTTCTGGATTTCTTGTTTTTCTTCTGGAAAGAACTCATCACCGCAACAAAGAGAGTAAAAGGAGGAAAAAGATGGGGTGGGAGGAAAGCAGAGAAAATATCAAGACAAAGCATCAGGTCTTATGAATCATCTACAATCCTCTGGACAGTAAAGAACCTGGGAAGAGGGGTTATTACCATTTACAAAAATGCCCCACTCCCTACAGCCTTAGAGAATAAGGCAAAAAAGAACAAGAAGGTCAAAAGTTATCTTTAAGATTAACTTGTTATTGGCAAATTTAGTTGGAAAGCTAACCTCATTTGTGATCTACCTTGCACCTAACCCATTTTTATAGTTGTAGTCTCTCTCCAAAGGGCCTGAGCCCTTCAGATTACATCCTACAGTAAGTGAGAATTTAGATATCACAGGTACTGGTTAAAGAATAATGCAGAAACTGATAAATTGGTTACTCCAAGGAAGCATAGCTCCTGAAAAATTACCAGTTTACTAAAAATCCAACTTCATTCAGGAGAAAAACAAAACCAAACCGTATTTTTAAATTTCTAGGTAACCACTAGGATGAGTCAGTTGACAGCTGGTTCTTTCTACTATGAAAATTATACAACCCAGAAGCTGCAGAATTTCCTCCTAGAAACCCTATATAATACAGTACTGACAGACTAAATTTACCTAGCACCGATCACCAATATTCACGACAAAGCTATCTACTTGTCAGCTCTTGCGGGGAAGGGGAAGGACTGAATTAGGACCAGGTTTGGGGATTAGTGAGTCTCTAACCTAGCCCATGTTACAAAGCCTTGCAAAGCCAACAAAAACAATCTAAAAATTCTTCAAAACCAAATTTTATATAGCCCACACTTAGGTTCTACCTATAAGGACTCCTCTACCACACACTATTACCTATTAAATAAGTATTATCCACAATCACCATAAAATAATCTTTCTCGTGACTAAAAATGACAAGAATTCTGAAGAGTAAAACCAGGGCCTAGATGTTAACAAAGCTACCAAAGCTGCTTGCAATGTGGTTGTCAGGAACACCATATCAAAAATGAGCCCCGTATCAAGAATGAATTCCTTGTATAAATTAATATAAGCAACAAATCTGTATATAAATTTATATACAAGCTTGCAAAGGGAATTAAAATAGGAGGCAAGAATTGAAAATGGTTCATACCTGCAGTGTACAGTTCTCTTTTCGTTTGAGGAACTCCACAAACCTGGCCACTACTCCTGGTGTGCTGATGACTTCATCAATAGGAGGATTAGGTTCTGTCTCCCCATAAGATGAAAGGAAAGAAGAAAGAAGAAAAATAATCTGGCTCAAAGTTTTTATCAACCATTCAGATAACACAACAAATAAATTTGATGATGGTAATAAAGATGAAGTAGTTAAAATGCCAGATTATAGAAATTACATATAGGAAGAACAATAACCTGAAGTTGGCAGGGAGAGAGCAGGATTGAGCAACTGAATTTTTAAAAAAAAATTTACAAGACTTTACAGACAAAACCTAAAAACAGTACATGAAAAGAGGTTCTAGGGAGCTTAGATGGGTGCAAATAAAGTGAACCATTACTGTGCCATGAC
This sequence comes from Mustela nigripes, assembly GCF_022355385.1. Taxonomy (NCBI): domain Eukaryota; kingdom Metazoa; phylum Chordata; class Mammalia; order Carnivora; family Mustelidae; genus Mustela; species Mustela nigripes. Next base: position 97,958,924 of record NC_081558.1, read on the forward strand.
TAACAAAATAAGCGATGGTATCTTAGAGTGCACTCCTGGAATGTATAGCCTCAGGACCAGAAAGGCAACCTCTCCCCACACCTTACAGTAGTAAGAACACATCTGAAGCACTGTATTTTAGTTATCATATTTTTAAGAGGGATGGCTGGCAAACAATCCAGGCAGAAAAGCAGTAGAGAGCAATGGAAGGTCCTAAAAAGCCCCATGGTATGAGAAAGGCAGCAGACTCAGCATGCTGAAAAGAGACAAGGGGAATGGGGAAGCTGTACATGATAATGGCCTTCAAATGATTAACTTGTCACACAAAAAATTGTTATGTCACACCAATTTTGTTATGTCTATATATTATAGAGGCTCTTATTCCAAGTCCCTCAAGGGATATATTATCACTTATGACTCCAAAAAACAATACCTTACTCCTTGAGGGAGAGGGGTGTGTGCTGCTAATTTAATGTCAATATTTACTATCGACATTTTAATGTGGTTCAGAGTTCCACAGTTCTTTTTACTTGTCCAGAATGTCAAAGTTATCATATTCTAGTCTACCCCTAATTATACAAAAAAAAAAAAAAAAAAAGTAATTACCCTAACCACCAATAAATCCATTCTTAAATTTCATGATAAAATGACAACATTAAAACCAACAATTACTGATATTTTAAAAAAAGTTTTCCTTGGGGCACCTGGCTGGCTCAGTTGGTAGAGCGTGTGACCCTTGATCTCAGGATTATGAGTTCAAGCCCCATGCTGGGTACAGAGATTACTTAAAAATAATAAAATCTGGGGTGCCTGGGTGGCTCAGTGGGTTAAAGCCTCTGCCTTTGGCTTGGATCATAATCCCAGAGTCCTAGGATCGGGTCCCACATCAGGCTCTCTGCTCGGTGGGGAGCCCTCTTCCTCCTCTCTCTCTGCCTTTCTGCCTGCTTATGATTTCTGTCAAATAAATTAAAAAATAAATAAAATTTAAAAATAAAAGTAAAATCTTAAAAAAAACAACAAAAAAGTTTTTCTTAAAATAAAAGTTTCTTTATCTGAATTAATGTGAAATACTGACTCCTGTTCTTATCACTTTAAAGGTCTTTTCTAAAATAGCCCAGAAACGAAAAGAATGCTGCTTTCTGGTCCTGGTAATTGCACAAGGTAATTTCTGGTCCTGGTATTGCATAAAGAAATTCAGAAGTTAGCCACGGCTCATAATTACATATATATCTTTGTGTGTCCCTTTGTTTTGTTGATAGACACATTCCAAAGCAATTTATCTCTGATATGAAAAATAGATTATGGGAAAGTAGTACTTTTTAAACTAAATGAAAAGATACACAGTTGACCTCTGAACAATACAAAGGTTGGGGTGCCAATCCCTGCACAGTCAAAAATTCTTGTATAATTTTTGACTTCTCCAAATCCTAGCTACTAATAGCCTACTGTTGACAGGAACCCTCACCAATAACATAAACAGGCAATTAACACATATTTTGTATGTCTAGGTATTACATACTGTATTCTTACAATAAAGCTAGAGAAAAGAAAATGTTATTAAGAAAATCATAGAGAAGAGAAAATACACTTACAGTACGGTACTGAATTTAATGAAAAAGATCTTCAGCCCTGTCACTCAGGAGCCAACTGTACTTTAAGATACTTAGAACTCACCTTTTGAAAGCAATTTTCTGAATTTCTGTGTTGCTGAAAGCTGTTGCTCTGGACTATTGGAAAATATCATTTCAATCATGTCAGAAGTAATAACACCACCCTGGGAACACAAACAAAAGCATATTTATAAAATTTTAACTTTAATTCAAAGGAAAACAAAGACAGTATAGTTGTGACCACATTATTAAGTTAATCATATTTATCTAGAGGATTTACAGAAAGGCAGGATAATCTTTACACGAAGAAAATGTCTGAGATGATTAATAATGTGATGAAGCCAAATACTTTGTCTATCATTAAGAAGCTCATGACAATAAGAAAGTAATCTTAGTAGTAAATATTAAGACAAGGTGTTTATTACTCTTCCTCCCTTGCTCATCACTCGCTTGGTTGGTCCTTGTCATTCAGGTTCTAAAAGGCAGCTGGCTCCTTAAGACCTCTAAATCTACAGCAGCCATTCCTCTCTATATCACCCTACTTTAATCCTGTCCCAGCCCTTTTCACTCTCAGATATTTTTTCTCAGTTATGTGTTTAAGGCCCAGGTTCCTCCAGTATAATTTAAGCTTCTTGAAAGCCAAAGACCCAGCCCATCTTCCCATTCTATCACTGACAGTTGGCATATAACAGATGCGCAACAAGTATTTACTGAGTAAATATAGAATAGTCTTGTATAAATCACAGATTCTAGCTACTATCAAATTCTACTGACTCAAATTTATTTAAAATTTCTATTTTCTTTATTAAAACTTTTCAGTTTTCCACTATTTTCTTGCTTTGTTAGAACTTTCCCATTTTCTACAACCCATCTCCAATATTTAAAGTTAACCTGCTCAGGGTGACTTGTCATAATGAAATAAAGTTCTCATCGTTTCATGAAGGGTTAAAGTCAACAAGATGAACTGTTACAAAATGGGTTATAATAGAAAACTCCAACAGCTGTGATGTGGAATCAATTTTTTAAATCATACAAACATGCCCAATTTGATAAATGAATAGCAAACTGAATTTCCTTTAAAGTATCCCTTGTTATTTAACTTTTAAGGAATAATTTTGTAATTATATTTTTTAAGTTTTTTAAAATTTTTTTTTATTTTTTAAGTTTTAATAGCTGAATTAATCTTCATAATTTAGTTAATTCTGTTTAATTGCATGTTATTCAAACTATAACAAACATCTAATGAACCATGAGATTAAGTATATGGCTTCTTTTTAAAAATGAAATGCCAAGGTGCCTAGGTGGCTCAGTGGGTTAAAGCCTCTGCCTTCAGCTCAGTGGGTTAAAGCCTCTGCCTTCAGCTTCATGATCCCAGGGTCCTGGGATTGGGCCCCACATTGGGCTCTCTGCTCAGCAGGGAGCCTGCTTCCCTTCCTCTCTCTCTCTCTCTCTGCCTACTTGTGATCTCTGTCAAATAAATAAATAAAATCTTAAAAAAAAGAAAAAAGAAAAGAAATGCCAAGTACTTTCTATAACCATCTACTAACACCTTTTTAAAAAACCAAAGTAGCAAGCGACACCTCCTTGTCTTCTTCAGAAAAACACTAAGAAAGAGTTCCTTTCATTATCTTACTTACTGGTGCCATCTCCATGTTATTAATCTGAGCCTCATGGAAGCCTCCATCCGACATAACTTCTTCTTCTGTTTCTTCCTCTGCTGTAGCAACATTTCTTCGCTTAAATAACTGAAAAACAAAAAAGACTGTGACTCAAGTATTCTAATACAAAGAAGTCCAACATGCAAACACTAGGAACCCCATTTAAAAGGCAATAAGGAAGGATGGAGTTTTTTGAAAATCATTTTAAAACTTCTAAAGGCTGTGCCACCTCTGACCTTTCCTGATGAGGAACTATTTCAGAATTCTCCAATCTTATAATCTAAAGAAATTAACTATCACAATACGCTGTTACCAACACTTGATGTGATAAAATTACTGAGAGAAGCCTGACACTGCATGACACATAAAAAGGATAAGGTTGAAAAAGGAGTTTGGGTATGCCTGGCCATTCCCCTCTTTCCTCTATGTTAAGATGGTGATAGCATAGTCTTACCAATACATTAGGGGAAATGATAAAAATGATGTCAGAATGACTTAATACTCCCTCTTAACGCTCAAAGTTTACGAACTTAGACTTCCAGACCTTTCCAACCTGCCCAGCAATAAGCGATAACAAGTGACCACTGTGTGAACACTACCTTTAAAGCTTCTATTAATTTGTGTAGGCAAAGAATAGTTCCTTCCAAAGGCAGCCCACTAAGGTGCCTTCGTTCTATCTTTAAATATAAACAGTTCACTTTTTCAAGCAATGACGGAGTAACAATAATTTATCCTCTCATCCTACACAACTCTAAAAGCAGACAAAATCCATAAAATACTGGGTTTTAGCTAATCGGTAACAGGCAGCCCAGGCAGTGATCCTTCAGAAAAGAAAAGAAATAAGACTGGCCCCATGATTAGCTCAGATTATTGCCTGGACAGAGTTTCCATGCTGTAGCGTAGGGAGGGCAAAACCCAAGCAGGGCCTACAGGCTCCCTGAGCTGAGGAGACAGAGTTTAGAAATGAGGAGGCCAAAGCAACTAGAATCCATAGGTAAAGTAAAGAAGAGAAGAAATAAACACAGAAGGAACTCTTAAGGCTCGGCAGAAAATTCCCCATGAGTCTTTAGCTTCATACTACAAGCACAGGTGTATAAGGGAAAGACAGCTGGGAAAGGAACCACCTCCAACAAACATGCAGAATAATTTTGGAAGTTATATGGGTCAAGTATTATTCATGTTTCAACCATACAATAAAAAGGATTTCCTAATATATATAGGGCATTTAGTAGAATACTCAAGAAGGATACCGATTCCGAAGTAAGGCTCAATTAGTTCTAGGTTAAAGGGTATTAAAAATCCATCCCAATGAAACATAAAAACAAACAGGTTACAAGTAATTTACTAAATCCAAAGACAAATTCAGAATTACATATATATTAAAAGATATAAAAACTCTAAGAATAAGCAAGGTAAAATTCAGAATGCTTGGAATTCAACTGGAAACTACCAAGCATTAAATAGCAGAAAAGACTACCCATGAGGAAGGGATAAATAAATAAATAAATAACCAGCCAATCAAAATCACCTAGAAATGACAAAAACGGTAGAAATAGAAACACTAAAATTGTTGTTAAAAATATATTCCACATGTTCAAAAAGTAGAAGTATAAACACTAGGAGAGATAGGAAGAGATAAAAGGACTAAGCAAATACCTAGATGTGAAAAATACAATTTTTCAGGTGAAAAGTACACTGGGTAGGATTAACAGCAGATTATATATTGCAGAAGAAAAGATTACTTAATTTAAAGACATAGCAATATAAACACTCCAAAATTAAAGACATGTTGAAAAAAAGGTGAGAAAATAGGTACAAAATGTAAGTGACCCACTATACAGGTACTGGAGCCCTAAAACTGGGGTGGGGGAAATATATTTGGAAAATGGCCAAAAGTTTGTTGTTGTTTTTTAGTTTCAAGTTTTTATTTAAATTTCAGTTAACTAACGTAATACTGTAATGTAGCTTCAGGAGTAGAATTTAGTGATTCGTCACATATAACACCCAGTGATCAACACAAGTGCCCTCCTTAATACCCATCATGCATTTAACCCATCCCTCACTCACTCCCTCCATCAACCTGTTTGTTCTCTATAGTCAAGTGTGTTTTATGGTTTACCTATCTTGTTTTCCTATGTTCACCCATTTCATTTCTTAAATTCCATACGAGTGAAATCATATGGCACTTGTCTCTTTTTTAAAGATTTTACTTATTTATCAGAGAAAGAGAGAGCATGAGAGCACAGGGAGGGGAAGCAGCAAAGAGAGAGGGAGAAGCTGACTCCCCGCTTAGCACAGAGCCTGACACAGGGCTCAATCCCAGGACCCTGAAATCACAACCCGAGCCGAAGCCAGACACTTAACCCACTGAGCCACCCAGGTGCCCAGTATTTGTCTTTGACTGGCTTACTTAGATTAGCATAATACACCCTAGCTCCATCCACATCATGCAAATGGCAAGATTTCATTATTATGGCTAATAGTCCATTGTAAAGAAGTACTACTACTTTTTCCACAGGCTCTTTCCATTATTTGGCTATTGTTGATAACGCTGCTATAAACATCAGGGGGCATGTATCCCTTCTGATCAGTATTTTTGTATCCTTTGGGTAAATACCTAGTGATGCAGTTGGCAGATCCTAGGAAACTCCACACTGTTTTCCAAAATGGCTGCACCAGTTTACTTTCCTACGGTGTAAGAGGATTCCTCTTTCTCACATCCTCACTAATATCTGTTGTTTCCTCCATTACTAATTTTAGCCATTTTCACAGATGTGAGGTGATATCTCATTGCAGTTTTGATTTGTCTTTCCGTGATGATAAGTGATACTGGGCATCTTTTTGTGTGTCTGTTAGTCATCTAGATTTAGAGGTCTTCTTTGGAAAAATGTCTATTCATGTCTTCTGTCCATTTCTTAATAGGACTGTTTTCTGGGTGTTGAGTTTATAAGTTCTTTACAGATTATGCATACTAACCCTGTACCATACATGTCATTTGCAAATATCTTCTCCCGTTCTGTAGGTTGTTCATTGTTCCCTTTGCTGTGCAGAAGCTTTTTATCTTATTAGTCCCAATACTTCATTTCTGCTTTTGTGGGAATTCCCTTACCTCCAGAGACATGTCTAATAAGAAGCTGCTACGACCAACGTCAAATAGGTTGCTGCCCGTGTTCTCCTTTAGGATTTTAATGGTTTCCTGTCTCACATTTAGGTCTTTCAACCATTTTGAATTTATTTTGGGGGATGGGGTAAAAAAGTGATCCAGTTTCATTCTTTTTGAATGCTGTTTCCTAACACCATTCATTGAAAGGACTTTTTTTCATTAGATATTTTTTTCCTGCTTTGTAGAAGATTAGTTGACCACATAGTTGTGGGTCCATTTCTGGGTTTTCTATTCTGTTCCACTGATCTACTATATATATATATTTTTTAAGATTTTATTTATTTGTCAGAGAGAGAGTGCACACAAGCAGGAGGAGTGGCAGGCAGAGGGAGAAGCAGGCTCCATACTGAGCAGGGAGCCCAATGTGAGACTCAATCCCAAGACCCTGGGATCATGGCCTGAGCCAAAGGCAGGCACTTAACTGACTAAGCTACACAGGCATACCAGTATCATACAATCTTGATCACTACAGCTTTATAATATAACCTAAAGTCCACAACCGTGATGCATACAGCTTTGCTTTTCTTTTTCAAGATTGCTGTGGCTATTCAGGGTTTTTTGTGGTTCCATACAAATTTTAGGATTGATTGTTCTACCTCTGTGAAAAATGCTGGTGGTATTTTTTTTTTAAGATTTTATTTATTTATTTGACAGACAGAGATCACAAGTAGGCAGAGAGGCAGGCAGAGAGAAAGGAAGAAGGAGGCTCCCTGTCAGGCAGAGAGCCCGATGTGGGGCTCGATCCCAGGACCCTGGGATTGTGACCTGAGCCGAAGGCAGCGGCTTAACCCACTGAGCCACCCAGGCGCCCTGCTGGTAGGATTTTGATAGGAATTGTATTCAATGTGTGCACTGCTTTGAGTAGTATAGACATTTTAACAGCATTTGTTCTCCTAATCCATATGCATGGAATGTCATTCCATTTCTTTGTGTCCTCTTCAATTTCTTTCAAATTTCGTTCTATAGTTTTCAGAGTACAGATTTTTTTTTTTTTACCTCTTTGGTTAGATTTATTCCCAGGTATCCTATGGGTTTTGGTGCAATTGTAGATGGGATCAATTCCTTGATTTCTGCTGCTTCACTGTTGGTATACAGCAATGCAACAAATTTCCATATGTGGGATTTTATATCCTGCGACTTTACTGAATTTATGTTATCAGTTCTAGCAATTTTTTGGTGGACTCTCTGGGTCTTCCACATAAAGTATCATGCTGTCTGCAAATAGTGAAAGTTTGTCTTTTTCCTGGCCAATCTGGATGCCTTTTCTTTTTGCTATATGACTACTGAGACTAAGACTTCCAGTTCTATGTTAAATAACAGTGATGTGAATGGACATCACAGGTCTCATTCCTAACCACAGAGTAAAAGCTCTCAGTTTTTTTCCCATTGAGAGTATTAGCCACAGGTCTTCTGTATATGACCTTCTGTGTATGATGCTGAGGTATCATACATACATCTTTCTACCCCTACTTTGTTAAGGGTTTTTATCATTTTACTTTGTCAAATTCTTTTTCTGAATCAATACTGAGAGAATCATATAGCTCTTATCCTTCCTTTTGTAAATATTGTGTACTGCATCGATTGATTTGTGAATACTGAACCACCCTCACAGCCCAGGAACAAATCCCACTTAATTGTGGCGAATGATTCTTTTAATGTATTGTTGGATTTGATTTGCTGGTATTTTGTTGAGAATATCTGCATCCATGTTCACCGTGATACTGACCTGTAATTTTCATTTTTAGTGGGGTCTTTACTGGTTCTGAAGTTAAAGTAATGCTGGCCTCGAAGAAGGAGTCTGGAAGTTTTCCTTTCATTTCTATTTTTTGAAACAGTTTGAGAAGAATAGGTACTAACTCTTCTTTAAATGTTTGGTAAAATTCCCCTGGGAAGCCATCTGGTCCTGGACTTGTGTTTGTTAGGAGATTTTTGATAACTGATTTAATTTTTCTTTGCCAGCTATCAGTCTGTCAAGTTTTCTATTTCCTCCTGTTTCAGTTTTGGTACTTTATATGTTTCTAGAATTTATCCATTTCTTCCAGATTGCCTAATCTGTTGGCATATAGTTTTTCACAACATTCTCTTGTAAGTATTTGTATTTCTGTGGTGTTAGCTCTGATCTCCTCTCTTATTCATGATTTTATTTGGGTCCTTTCTCTTCTGGATAAATCTAGCTAGGGATCTATCAATTTTATTAATTTTTTCAAAGAAGCAGCTCCTGGTTTCATTGATCTGTTCTACTATTTTATTTCTACAGCATTTATTTCTGCTCTACTCTTTATTATTTCCCTTCTTCTGCTGGCTTTAGGCTTTACTTGTTGCTCTTTTCCTAGCTGAAAAAAGCAGAGAAAGGTTTGAGTGTGTATTTGAAATTTTTCTGCTTCTTGAGGTAGGCCTGTATTGCTATATAAGTCCCTCTTCTGATCCCTTTTACTGCATCCCATAGGCTTTGGACTGTCATGTTTTCATTTTAATTTGTTTCCACATAGTTTTAACTTCTTCTTTAAGTTTCTGGTTGACCCACTCATTCTTTAGTAAGCTGTTCTTTAGCCTCCTATGTATTTGTGGTCTTTCCAAATTTTTTCTTGTAGTTGACTTCAAGTTTCAGAACACTGCAGTCAGAAAATATGCATGGCATGATCTCAATCTTTTTGTACATGCCGAGGCCTGATTTGTACTTGCCGAGGCCTGATTTGTGACCTAGTATGTGATCTCTTCTGGATAATGTTCCATGTGCACTAGAAAAGAATGTGTACTGTGCCACTTTGGGATGAAATGTTCTGAATATATCTGGTTAAGTCTATCTGGCCTAGTGTGTCATTCAAAGTCATTCTTCGTTTCCTTGTTCATTTTCTGCTTAGACGATTTGTCCTTTGACATAAGTGGGGTGTTAAAGTCCCCTACTATTCCCGTGTAATTATCAATGAGCTCTTTTATGTTTGTTACTGTTTTATATGTTTGGGTACTCTGAAGTTGGAGGCATAAATATTTACAATTGTTAGACCTTCCTGTTGGATAGACCCCTTTATTATGATATAGTGATCCTCTTCATTTCTTCTTATAGTCTTTGTTTTAAAATCCAGTTTATCTGATGTTAAGTATTGGTACTTCAGCTTTGACATTCACTGCATGATAAATGGTTCTCTATCCCCTCACTTTCAATCTGCAGGTGTCTTTAAATCTAAAATGAGTCTCTAATAAACAACATGTAGATGAGTCGTGTTTTTTTAACCCATTCTGACACCCTATGTCTTTTGATTGGAGCATTTACATTTAGTCCATTTACATTCAGAGTAATTATTGACAGATAAGAATTTAGTGCCATTTTATTACTTGTTTTGTCATTGTTTCAGGAGATTTTCTCTGTTCCTTTCTAATCTTTGTTGACTTCGATCTTTCTTTCCCAAAGAGTCCCCTTTAAAATTTCTTGCAAAGCTGATTTAGTTGTCACGAACTGCTTTAGTTTTTGTCTGTCTGGGAAACGATCACTTCTTCTACTCTGAATGACACAACCTTGCTGGATAAAGTATTGCTGGCTGCAGATTTTTCTCATTCAGCATGTTGAATATATCATACCACTTGCTTCTGGCCTGCCAAGTTTCTGAGGAGAGATCTGCTGCTAACCTTATTTGTCTTCCCTTGTAAGTTAGCGACTTCTTCTGTCTTAGCACTTTTAGGACTTTTTTCCTTACCTCTGTGTTTTGCAAATTTAACTATGATATGTCTTGGTACTGGCCTGCTTTTGTTGATTTTGATGGGAGCTGCCTGTGCCTCCTGGATTTAGACGTCTATTTCCACATTAGGAAAGTTTTCAGCTATAATTTCCTCAAATAAACCTTCTGCTCCCCCACCTTCCCTCTCTGCTTCTGGGACTCCTATGATACAAACATTATTACACTTTATGGAATCACTGAGTTCCCTAAGTCTACATTCGTGATGTAATATTTTTCTTTCCCTCTTCCTTTTAACTTCATTAATTTCTATAATCTCTCTATCACTTATTCATAGCCCTGCTTCTTCCATCCTTGTGGTCATTACATCCAGTTGGCTTCAAATCTCCGTTATTACATTTTTCATTTCAGCCTAATTTTGGGGGCTTCTATCTCTATAGTAAGGGACTTTCTAGAGTCTTCTATGCTTTTCTCAAGCCCAGCTAACATCCTTATGATTCTTCCTTCCAATTCTAAATCAGACATACTATTTCTTTTTTCTTTTTTTTTTTTTTTTAAAGATTTTATTTATTTATTTTGACAGAGAGAAATCACAAGTAGATGGAGAGCAGGCAGAGAGAGAGAGGGAAGCAGGCTCTCCGCTGAGCAGAGAGCCCGATGCGGGACTCGATCCCAGGACTCTGAGATCATGACCTGAGCCGAAGGCAGCGGCTTAACCCACTGAGCCACCCAGGCGCCCAGACATACTATTTCTATCCGTATTGATTAGATCCCTGGCCATGACTTTTTCTTGTTCTTTCTTTTGGGATAAATTCCTCTGCCTTGGCATTTTGTGTAGGTCTTTGTTTTCTTCTCTGTGTTAGGAAAGCCTGTCATGTTTCCTGCTCCTATAAGTAATGACTTTATGTAGAAAAGGTCATATACTGTCCAGAGTCTGGCACTTAGAAGTGTCTCTGGTATATGCTGTGTACACTCTGCTGCTGTGTTTTGGCTGCTCTTTTCCTCAGGTCAGTCCTCTGTAGTTTCTCCTTGCCTGCAGTGGGGAGTGTCTGGACCTTGGCCAGAGTGTGGTGAGTTTTAACTAGATGCGGTCTGGTCCACTTGTTAAAGACACTTAATGCTATTTCCACTAGAGCCGAAGCTTTGCAGAACCCTATGGTCAGCAGACATGTTGTGTGCAGGGGTGTGTGCTAGTCTTCTGGAGGAGAGGCCTGCTATTCTAAGGCCTGGTGTAAGCAGTTTAGGCCACTATTGTTGGCCTGTGCTGCTTACTGAAGTGAGTTTACGCTAAGTGAAGAGGGAGGAAAATGGCGTCAACCCAGCTCCCTAGTCCCCAGAGAGGAGAGTCTGCATACACCACTATCCAGGAAGCCATCCCAGAAGAGCAAACAATCTCCCCTCATATGTCCCAGGCATCCCTCAGCTTGCTGTTTTCACCCTGTGTGTGTTCCAGCCATCGGTCTGTCTGGACGGCAGTGCACCTACTATCCCAAGCAGGCAGTACTGAGTTTTGAAACTCCAAACTTTAGGGACCTGGCATGGCATGGGCCTGTGGTCTTCAAGGGGAGGGTCTCATTGCACCGGGACTGATGCGGGTTTGTCCCAGAGGGGCAGTCTGCACCAAAGTGCAGGTGCATGGAATTTGAAATAAAGCACAGTAAAAAGCCATTGTCCAAGTTAGTCATCCTCAGCAGGTATCTCTGCACCTATGATGAGGGGTAAGGGAAGGAAATGGTGCCCACTGACTCTTTTGTCCCTGTCACCTCTCCCAGATGAGCTACAAGATTGGGGAACCATCTCTCCCGGTGAGTCCCATGGGATTCTAAATATTAACAATGAACAATCAAAAACTGAAATTCAAAAGATACCATTTGCAAAAGCATCAAAACTACACAATACTTAGGAAGCAAATCTCACAAGAAAAACTGCAAATCAGGGCACCAAGGGTAGCGCAGTCAGTTAAGCGTCCAACTCTTAGTTTTGGTTCAGGTCCTGATCGCAGAGTCTTGAGACTGAACACCATGTCAGGCTCCACACTCAGCAAAGAGTCTGCTTGAGATTCGCTCTCTCCCTCTGCGCCTCTTCTCTCTCTCTCTCTCTAATAAATAAATCTTTTTAAAAAGGCAAACCTACAAATCCCTGAGAGATATTATAGGTCTAAATAAATGGAGATGTGATGCTTATGTATGTATGTGCTCACAAGAGGGGCAAATGAAAGTCTCATACACTGTTGATGTGAAGATAAACCCATTTTAGCAAACAGCTGAATAGTGTACACACCTACCATACAACCCAGCCATTCTCCTCCTAGATATCCATCCTGGAGAAATGGAAATACACGTCCATACAAACAGCTGTCCATGAATGTTCAGAGCAGCTTTACTGATAATCACCCAAAACTGGAAACAATCGGAATTGCCATCAACAGGTGAATGAATAAACCACTCGCGGTTTTATCTTTACAAGATAGCTACTCAACAGGAACACGAATGAACTACTGATACACACAACATAAATGAATCTCAAAATGATTACGCTGACTGAAAGAAGCCAGACAAAATAGAATATATATTATAAGTCATTTATGCAGTCACATTCAGTGGTGACTGAAAACAGAATAGAAATTGTTTGGAGATAGGTGAGGGGTGGGGAAAAGGTACTACAAAGTATACCAGAAAAATTTTGAGAGCAATAAATATGTTCACTACCTTAATTATGGTGATGGTACATATGTCAAAATTTAACAAACTGTACACTCTATTGTATGTCAACTATACAGCCATAATGTTTAAAAACATACCAAAAAACAGCTGAAATAAACTGCAATACATCTATTTTAACACTATAAATTCCTAATAATATTAAAATTCACACATTCCTGTTCCCTTTGGAGGATGCTAAGAAACCAACTCATTATTTTGAAAATGAGGAAATGAAGAAATTCAAGTATTTCTTTTTCCTCATTTGATTACTAATTAAGAAAAACTAAAAACTGCAGTTTGGTCAACCTCTTGGATCTTGCTTTTATGCTCTGTTAGGGAGGTCTGGGGCAGTAGTTTGTCTATGGCTAATTAATCTCCAATACTGAGGCAAGAGTCTCCTGAATACACTACGTAATGTCCTGTGGAAGATGACTTTTTCCAGTCTGGCTAGAAGAACAGGCACTATTCTCAGCACTGTGCAAGGGCCAGGCAGTGTTCCCTCTAATCTATCATCTGTGGAGGGCAGTTTCTCTAGCCTTGTGCAGTCTCCTCAAGCACATCTGCTGGTCAGTGCTCTGCTGAATATTCAAAGAAAAACTCTGAAGATCTCCAGGCTTCTTTCTCTGTATACAGTTCTCTCCCTTTTGGTATTCCCTCCTGTAAATGGATGACCTGATCTCGTCTGACTCAGCTCTGTCTCTTCAACACAGGAAGGCTGTGTTCTTTAGTTCCCTTTCCTTGTGTTGCGACTTGGAAACTCTCTTGGGCAGTAAGGGGTTAACAATCATAGGGCTCTTCTCATTGGTTTCCTATCTCTAGAGATCATTGTCCTTCACTGGTTAATGTCTTGTGTCTTGAACTGCTGTTTCATGCATTTTGTCTGATTATTTCTAGTTTGTTTCAGGTAGCACGGTAAATGTGGGCCCTGCTATTCCACTTTGGCTGGAAGCAGAAGTCCTCCAAGTGCCCTTTCTAATACTCAATATATCCCACTTACGGCTAATGGGAGCCTGTTCAAGCTATCTCCTGAGTCTATTCAACATAAGCTTTGATAATCTTAAACCTCCTTGCTCTATGTTATGAAAAAATACTACACATTCACCTTGAATATTCCCTATCTCTAATCGAGAATCAGGTGTTTTTTCCAAGAAGCCTTGATCCCTTGAGAGAAAAATTCTCTAATGGCCAATATCTCAGGGTGCTCAAAGTGCTCAGTGATGTAAGATATTTTGCTATTTCTAAGCCTTACTAGGACAGAACTGGGTTTTGTGTGTGTATGTGTATTGCAAGAAAATACCTCATGAATCCCTATTGATAGTACCTATTCAAATTTACCTAACTTCTTTGATTTTATATTTTTATTCTTTCTTAACCTAAAAAATCTAGGTTCCTAATATTAACATAGTTATTTGCTATATACATGGTTTCTGGGGCACCTGGGTGGCTCAGTGGGTTAAAGCCTCTGCCTTCGGCTCAGGTCATGATCCCAGGGTCCCGGGATCCAGCCCCACATCAGGCTCTCTGCTCAGCAAGGAGCCTGCTACCTCCTCTCTCTCTGCCTACTTCTCTGCCTACTTGTGATCTCTGTCTGTCAAATTAAAAAAAAAAAAAAAGACTTAAGAAAAGGAAGAAAAACAAATACACATGGTTCAGAATCAATCTTGTATGATTACTAAAGCAGTTGAAGATTTGTTTATACTTCTTTTTGTCCTTAAAATACTGCCCAGTAGAGAAAATTAATTATTTGCCACATTTTAAAGTGTATTAAAGTACTGCCTCTCAGTGTGGTTTAGCTACAAGCATGACACACAGTTAGGGCCATTTAATTCCTCGTTTATTCTTAAGGATTTCTTCCTTCATTATTACTTCTTTTTGTTTCACAAATACTTAAAAGCATTTGCATGACTCCAAAATCACACCTAGTAACTAAAATTACATCCCCTGTATTGCAAAATTTACATCCGTAAGTCGTGGTCTTTAATATGGCAAGATACAATTATGATTTGTAATACAACTGCAGATCAACAACTAGAATTTGAAATTGGAAACACCATACCATGTACATTATAAGGATGATGACATGATAAGACCTGAAAAATACTCAGCAGAGGGAAGTCCTAAGACTACAGCTATCCAGCCAGAACAGAGGATTAACAATTCTGACTGGTGCAAGAGGACAAAAAATGTAGGGTGTAGGTCTCTAGCAGAAAAAAAAATAGAGCTGAGAAATTATCTGAGAAGTTTAACCACACAGAAAATTAGATAAAAATTACTTGAAAGAGCTGTAGAAGAGAATTGAAAACAAACAAACAAACAAAAAAGACAGTTAGGAATATGAAGCCAAGCAGGTAAAAAAATCAGACAACTCCAGTAAAAACAAAGTATAAAGAAAGGAAATGTAACCACAGTATACTATTCAGTTCAACAATAAATAATACTTATATACTGTAGTATAACTATACTGAGAATACAAGCAAGGGAAACATAGTGTAAGAGCTTAAATCTTCACCTATCATAACAGAACATCAATAGGTAATATTTTTAAATTGATAAATAGTCAAGAGGATTGAAAGTGGTTTACCTTGGGAATGAGACCAGGAACACTGGTGGTTGGGTTTCAAGTATTATAGTATTATTTAATTTTTTCAAATGTGCATGTCTTACTCAGAGAAAAATAGGTTTTAAAAAAGAAAAAACAGGGGCGCCTAGGTGGCTCAGTCGTTTAAGCAGCTGTCTTCAGCTTGCGTCATGATCCCAGAGTCCTGGGATCGAGTCTTGCATCGGGCTCCCTCCTCAGCAGAGGGTCTGCATCTCCCTCTCCCTCTACTTGTGCTCTAATAAATAAAATCTTTAAAAATAATAATAAAAAAGAAAAATCTGCCAAAACAATCATGATCTATACACCTTAACTACAGGCTACATGTTAACTGAACTTGTCAACCAAGTTAATAAATGTGGAAAGTTGCCTGTCCACAAGTTTATCAACTTGCTCACTTTACAAAATATTTCTTTTAACTAAAAACATCAAGCAAACCTCCATTCATCACCATAATGGGTTTTATGAACTTTCAGCAGCACTAGGTTACCTATTCACTATGAATTAACAAGAGTCTGCTTAATTCAAATTTACAAGTACTGGCTTAATCAGAATGACACCAACTAGTATAATTTTTGCCAAAAATAAATTTTAGATTGGTCTGTGAGGGCCAGATGGGTAGAGGTCACTTATCCTCTATCCATTAAGTGTTCTATCCTGTAAGTGTTGCCTAGATATAACAAAAATTAAATGTTAGTCTGATAAAAGGACAGCCCTCAAGATGCAGTTAGTTATCTTTTGAGCACTTGGCAACATTAACTCCTGCGCTACCCTCACATCTAGCTTGTCAGCTGGCTTAAGCCTGTGACTTTTCCCGATAAATGACAAAGCAACTGTGAAAGATAAACGTACCTAAATGAATCTATATTTTACTAATATTTACTATTTTACAAATGAGGCATCAAATAAGCACTGTTATGATATTAAGAAGCCTGATTGCTTTTACCAGTTCTCTCTATATAATAAAGGATGAAATAAAAAAATTAAGATCTGAAATAGAGCAATATTCCAGAAACTTATTAAAGCCTTAGTACAATTTTAGATCTCATACAATGAACATGATAGAACTTCAACTACAAATATTTTCAGTTCAATATATGGGGCCAAACTTGATATATTAAGGATACAGAGCATTTGTCTTCAGGCAAGTAAGTGAATACGAAAAATTTATTTTATTGATATAACATGGCATCACCTATCACCAAGAAGACAATAAAATGAACACTGTTAATAGCAGAGGGTCATTATCACATCTTCAAATGGCTTTATGCCAAATATGATGCATAGGCTGGTGGTTCTATTCAGACCTACACTTGGGCTCATGTGTATATATTCATGTATTCACATTCACATACGGGAATATAAATATGTAACAATGTTATGATTTCTGAAGTTTACCTCCACAATAGAAGCTACTACAAAAGTTCAATGAAAGGTTCCACTTCAAATAAGACACAGAGATGAAAAAAGAGATAAGAAACCCAGAGAAACTCATCCTTTTAATTTACTCTTAATTTACTCCACTTAATATAAACTCCATTATAATATTATAAATTCTTTGCCCCCAAAATAATAGTATAATGACAGTGTTTAAGTCAAACATCTACAGCCCTAACAAAAAAAACACTGGGGTTGTAATGTACTCTTGGACTTTAACTAACTGGATTCTGCAGTGCAGTGTTACCCAAAAGAAGAGTGTATTTTGAGACCAGCTCACTATAAATGCAAAATATTTATGACAGATTACTTTATTTCTCATGTATGAAAAATTCTGACTCATTCATTTGTCTTTTATGGAGCTTTTGTACCATGGGGATCAAATGGTCCTTCCAAGCTCAAAAGTCTCTCCTTAGCAAAAAAAAAAAAAAAAAAAAAGTCACCTAAGTGTCTTTAAATTTCTTTGCCAAAAGGGATATACCATTCATTCTAGGCATTTTAGGAGGAAGGTAAAGTGACAGTGACTCCCAAATCCTCCTGCAGATGTTCAGACATTGTCAGTTAAAAATGACCAAAAATTTTTTAAAAATAAAAAAATCAATGTCCTAATGAATCATACAGAATTAATTTAGGGGTAAAAAGACATATTCCTGGAGATTTTTGTTTTAAAATACTACATAATAAATGTAAAGACAGACACGAAGCAAGTACAACAAAATACTGACAATTACTGATTGCAAACGGGAATTTATGAAGTTCACTATTAATTTTGTATGTTTACAAATTTTCATATTAAAGATGATAATGAAAAACAGCATTTTACTGATCACTTGAGAATTCATTAACAAACATGCACATAAAACTTAAGCAAGTTGCAACTTTAAAAAAATAAAATACACTAAAAACAAACAGGCTGAAATATTAAACAGTGGTTGTATTGGAAATATGAGAACTTGAGAGATTTCTTTATTCTTGACTTTTCATCATTTCCTCTTCCCAATTCCAGAAACACATAGATTTTATGACAGGGGCACATATCTACACACATATACATATCTAACAAAATCAAAACTGAAGTAGTTTCAGGCTTAAAATGGAAAATTTAGTTCTTTAAAATAAATTAATAAGGATAAAGGATTTACCTGCTCTTCTCTTTTCTGCTTGCGTAACTGCAATCCCTCTTCCTCCCTCCTTCTGCGCATCTCATCAGGATTCAGGGACTTATTTTTGTAACTTTTCAGGCGAAAGTTCTCTTTTCCTGGGGTAGTCATGATTTCTACAAAAATGAGAAAAAGGAAGAGAACAAATGAGGTTGGCTCATGGTAAAGAGTTCTGTTATTCTAACAGCACAGCTGAAATCGTTATTTTTTTTTAGGAGATTTATTAAAGTGTACATGTCAATAGCTTTCATATTTTCACATCTATGTGCAAACCATTACCACAGTCAATTTTTTAACGTTTTCATCACCTCAGAAAGAAACTGTGTACCACTTGGGTATCACTCCTATCCAGGACATTTCATACAAACAGAATCATACATATGATCTTCTGTGCCTTGCTTCTTTCACTTAGCATATTTTTAAAGTTCATCTATGTTGCAACATGTATCAACAGTTTATTCCTTTTTATGACTGAATACTACCCCATCATATGGATATACCCCATTATATTTTATATCTACTCATCAACTGATAGACATTTGGGGTCTTTCCACTTTTGGGCTTCCATAAACATCTTGCTTCCATAAACATCTCTGGACAGGATTTTATGTAGATATATGCTTTTATTTTTCTTGGGCATATACCTAGGAATCAAACTGTTAGGTCACATGGTAACTCTGTTTAATCATTTGAGAACTGTCAAACTATTTTTCCAAAATGCTGAGCTATTTTACATTCCTACCAGCAGTGTAAAGGGGCTGCCAATTTCTCTATTATCATAATTTTTGATGTTTGCTGTCCTTTCACATATTTTCTAACTGTATATCCTCCCTAAAAAGTCAATTCAGATTCTTTGCCCATTTTTAAATTGTTTTTTTTTTTTATCATTAAGGTTATAAAAATTCTTTATATATTCTAGACTGAAGTCCCTTATCAGAGTGGTGCCTGAGTGGCCCAGTTGGTTGAGCATCTAACTCCTGGTTTCAGCTCCTATCGTGATTTCAGGGTCATGGAATCAAGCCCTGCATTGGGCTCCCTGCTCAGTGTGGAGTCTGCTTCCCCTTCCCCACTCAAGTGCTCTCTCTCTAAAAATAATGGACTGCTTTAAAAAAAAAAAAGAAAAGTCCCTTATCAGATATACAGTCTTTACATATTTTCTTCCACTCTACAGGTTTTCTTCTCACTTTCTTAATGGTGTCCTTTGAAGCATAGTTTTTCCTTTTGATGATGTACAAATTAATCTATTTTCCTGTTGCTCATGCTTTTAGTATCATACTTTGGGATTCTTAACCCTAAGTTTCCTTCTAAGAGTTTTAAAGTTTTAGCTCTTACATTTAGGTCTGTCATCTACTTTGAGTTAATTATTATTCATGGTATGCGGTAAGGGTCCAACTATATTATTTCACATACAGCTACCCATTTGCTCCACGCACCATTTGTTGAAAAGGCTATTCTTTCTCCACTGAATGGTCTTGATACCCTTGTTGAAAGACAAATTAACCACATCTATGTGGTTTTATTTCTCAACTCAATTATATTCCATTGATCTGATCTGTATGTATATCTTTGTGCTGATTCCACACAATATTGACTACCATTTTTGTAGTAAGTTTTGAAATCAGGAAGTCCTCCTATCTTAGTCAAGATTATTTTGGCTCTTCTAGACACCCTGCAATTCCATATGATTTTTAGGATCAGTTTGTCAGTTTCTACAAAGAAGCAAGCTGGGATTCTGATAAGGACTACACTGAATCTGTAGGTCAATATGCCATCTTAATGTTAAATCTTCCAATCTACAGACAGGATATTTTTCTCTTAGATCTTCTCTAGTTTCTTTCAACAATATTTTATAGTTTTCAGTGTTTCATAATTCTTTGTTAAATTTTTTTCTATTTTAATTTTTTTGATGCTATTGCAAATGGAATTTTTCTTGATTTCACTTTTGGATTGTTCATGACAAGTCTATAGAAATTACAATAAATTTTTGTATACCAATTTTGTATTCTCCAACTCTGCTGAACTTGTGTATTAGCATTCTAGTATTTTTTAGTGGATTCCTTAGGATTTTTCTAAGTCATTTCATACAAAAATCATATCATCTGTCAGAGACAGTTTTCTTTCTTTTCAATCTTTGTGTATTTTTCTTTCTTTTCCTTCTTTTTTTTTTTTTTTCGAAATTGCCATAACTAGAACCTCTAGGTAGAAATGGAGAAAGCAGGCACTCTTGTCTTATTCCTGATTGCAGAGGAAGAGTGTTCAGTTTTCCCCATTAAGTATGATGTTGTCTTTGAGTATTTTTTAGGTGTCTTTATTCATATTGAAGAAGTTCCATTCTAGTCCTTGTTTTTTGGGTGTTTTTATCATTAAAGGGTGTTAGATTTCATCAAATTTATTTTCTATTATGAGAACAATGTGACTTTTGTTTATTTCCTGATATGTTATATGTTATATTAATTGGTTTGTGCACTTCACACTAACCTTGCATTTCTGGGATATTATGCCACTTGGTTGTGGTGTAAAATCCTTTTTATATGTGGTCAATTAGGCTTGCTAGTATTTAGAGGATTTTTGTGTTCATCTTTGTAAGGTGAAGTCTGTAGTCTTCTTGTGATGTCTCTGGTATCAGGGTAACACTAATACTAGCTTCATAAAATAAACTAAGAAGTGTTCCCCCTCTCAGTTTTTAGGAAGAATTAGCATTAATTCTTCTTTAAATGTTTGGTAGAATTTAGCAGTGAAGCCATATGGGTCTGCGCTTTTCTCTGTGGGTAGCTTTATGATTAATCCAATCTCTCCACTTGCTATTTAGGTCTATTCGGTCTGTCTATATAAGTCAGTTTCAGTATCCATCTTTCTAAAAATTTGTCCATTTGGGGGGCACCTGGGTAACTCAGACAGCTGGGTGTCCAACTCTTGGTTTTGTTTCAGGTCTCATGATCTCAGAGCTGTGAGCTCGAATTCTGTGACAGGCTCCAGAGCAGGAAGTCTGCTTGAGATTCTCTTTCTCTCCTTCTACCTCTTTACCTCCCTCCCCCTTGTGCTCACTCTCTCAAAAATAAATAAATAAATCTTTACAAAGTTGCCCATTTTATCTAAGCTATGTAATTTATTGCCATGCAGTTGGGCATAGTATTCCTTTACAACCCTTCCCATTTTTGTAATCCCAGTAGTAATGTTTCATCTGTTATTTGTACTTCAAGTAATTTAAGTCCTCTTTTTTTCTATGTAAGTGTGGCTAAAAGGCCTACCAATTCTGCTGATCTTTTCAAAGAACCAGTTTTTGTTTCCTTAATCTTCTCTATTTTTTTCTATTTTCTAGTTTGTTAATTTCTACTTTATTATTTCCCTCCTTCTGCTTGTTTTAGGTTTACTTTGCTCTTCTTTTTTCCAGTGACTTAAGGTGGACAGTTATTGATTTGAGATCTTCTTTCTTTATATAAGCATCTCTTACTTGTTATTAGTTTCCCTATAAGCACTGCTTTAGCTGTATTCCATGTTTTCTTAAGTGGTAACTTCATTTTTACTTATCTCAAACTATTTTTTGATTTCTCTTTTCATTTGTTCTTTGACCTACTGGTTATTCGGAAGTATGTTAATTTCCACATATTTGTGAGTTCCCCAAAGTTTTGTTAGTGATTTCTAGTTTCTTTCCACTGTAGTGAGAGGACAACTTTTGTATTATTTCAATCCTTTTAAGATGTTTTGTGACCTAGCAATGGTTTATCCTTGAAAATGTCCCACATTCACTTGAGAAGAATGTATATTCTATTGTGGCTGGGTGCTGGTGGTGTTCTACAGATGTCTCCTAGCTCTAGCTGGCTTGTGGTATGGTTTCTTTGGTGATCTTATGCCTAGTTGTTTTGTCCATTACTAAAGTGGCATAGTGCAGTCTCCCAACCATTACTGCTAAATTGTCTATTTTTCTCTTCATTTCTGTCAGGCTTTGTTTCTTGTATTTTGGTGCTGTTACTAGATCCATATATATTTAAAACTTTCACCTTTCTAATGGGTTGGCTCTTTCATCCCTTTCCCTCTAGTGACATTTTTTGTTTTAAGGTCTACTTTTTCTGATATTAGTATAGCCACTTCACGTTTCTTGTGGTTGCTGTTTGAATAGATATATTCTCATCCTTATACTTTCAATGTATTTGTATCTTTAAACTTAAAGTATATCTCTTGTAGAGAGCATATAGTTGGACACTCTGACATCTCTGCCTTTTATTATATAGTTTAATCAATTCATGCTTAATATTACTTACATAGTTGATTTATGACTGTTTTTTTCATTTTCTATGTGTCTCATGTCTTTTTTGTCCCTTTACTACTCTTTGACTGTTTTCTTTTGCATTAAGTGACTACTTAATACAGCACTTAAATTTCTTTAATGACCTTTTCACTGTATTTTTTTGTTTTGTTTTTGCCCCTAGGGACTGCTCAAGGGCTTACGATACACATTTTAACTTCAGACTTACAGCAGCTTTAGACTTATACTAGCTTAATTCCAGAAAGATATAGAAATGTTGTGCTATATAGTTCTATTGCCTTTTCCTCCATTTGACGGCATTGTGGTGATATATATTACATTTAATGTTACAAATCCAACAATGCATTATAATTATGACTTTAACACCTATAGTCATTTTCTTAGTTTGACATAGCTTTGCCTCTACTCACCTCCTATGTGCTGCTATTGACAGATACATTACAAATATACTACATTTCTACACCTTACAGGCCCAAGAACACATTATATTATTTTATACAACTTTTTTAAAAAGATTTATTTATTTATTTCAGTGGGAGAGAAAGAGAACAAAAGCTAGCACAAGCAGGAGTGGCATGGGGAGAGAGAATCTGAAGCAGACTCCAGGTGAAGCACAAGCCCAACACAAGGCTCCATCTCATGACCCTGTGATTGTGACCTAAGCATAACCAAGAGTCACACACCTAAACAACTGCACCATCTACACACCCCCAAAACTGCTTTTTAAATCAGTTTAAAGTGAAAAGAAGAAAAATATACTATATTCTTTTATTCTTATATTCGTATTCTTATATTCTTTTAAAATTACCTTTACTGGTATTCTTTCCTCATATGGATTCAAATTACCATCTGGGATCACCTGCTTTCAGCCTAAAGAACTTCCTTTAGCATTCTTGCAAGGGTCTGCTAGTAATAAACGCTCTCAGTTCCTGTTTATCTGGGAAAATCTTCATTTCACTGTCATTTTAAAAAGAGAGCTTCGCTGGATATACAGGATTTTTGGTTGACTGTATGTATTTGTCTATGAGTACTTGGAATATATTATTACACTGCCTCTGGCCTCCATTGTTTCTGCTGAGAAGTCAGCTATTACTCTTATCTGGGATCCCTGGTAAGTCAATTCCTTGAAGAGATTAAGAGCTATTTTCTGACAGACTTTTCCCCCTAACTACCCAACCAAATCTCTGACCCAGAACCCCAATGTGGGAGTCCAGGCAACAGCACACTTCTCTGAGAGCTCCCCTTTTGGAGTGGAGTTATTTTGTTTAGGGTAGGTGGCAGCCTGAGGTCTTACCAGCTTGCCTCTTCTGACATGGAATCACCACCTTAGAAAACAGAAAAGATACCTATTCCCCAGTACTCCCACCAGCTCTGCACCCAGGTAGAGCTTCTGTTCCACATTGGGAACTGGATAGAAGGTAGTCCTCTGCCTCTCTACCACATATCCCCAGAACTTAACCTAAGCACCAGGCAGCTAGGCGTAGGACAAGAAATCCTGATATCCTGCTCCTCCCAAGAAAACCTTCTCTCCAACTGGAAGCTCTTCATTTACTGTATGCCCTAGGATCACTTCCAGAAGCTTTTAATAGTTGTTTTTCAAGTTTCCCCCAATTTTACTAGGGAGTGAGGCTGTAGAGCTCCCTGTACTGTCAGGCTGGAATTCATAAAACAATTATTTTTAAGATGATTTTACTCCAAGCCTGGATTGAGAATCATTTGATTTATAACATGCTATGTTGCAACATCTATTTTACCTGAATCTATTAACAAGCATACAAGGCAAAATTATTCTCATCCTTTACAGTTAAGGATTCAGGATGCTAAAAAAGGTTAAGTGACTCAGCCAGGGTTACACACTTAATACAAGACACAGCAAGGATATGAACCTAGGTTCCTGATTATAAACCTGATGTTCTACTGTTATGGACTGAACTGTGCTCCCTCCTACCAACTATAATACTAAAGCCCTAAATTCCATAACGACTACATTTGGATACATGGCCTTTAAGGAGGTAAAGTTAAATGGGTTTGTAACAGTGGGGTCCTAATCCAGCAGGATTACTGTCTTTACAAGAAGAGAAAAAGACACCAGCAATACCTTCCCCCATCTCCCCCTGCCATGTACACACAAAAAAAAGGCATGTGAGGAAAGACGGAGAAGGTAGTCATCCACACGTAAGGAAGATAAGCCCCACCAGAAACCAACCCTGTTGGCACCTTGATCTTGGACTTCTAAGCTCCAGAACTGGGATAAAGTGAATTCTGTTGTTTAAGCCACCCAATCTGTGTTATTTTTTATGGCTGCCCAAGCAGACTAATACATACATTCAGTGGTATTTTGTTTTTGAAAGGCAGAGAAACTGCAGATGAGAATTTGAAAATAATTATGAAGGAATCATTTAACGGTGCTGAGAAATGATCTAGAGAAAAAAGCTGGATTCCTAATGCAAGCAGTATTTTGGCTCTGAAGTATCACGGTATAGCATTATAATAGCAGTGTTACAATGATGACCCAAGTTCAAGAATCAGAAGTTTTAGGCCAAAGAAAGGAGAAAGACTATGGCAACAGGCAAGACCTAGATAAAGTTTAACCATACCAAAAAACAACTGGGCTTCAGTAACTGCAAACCTGTACTCAACATGGAGCGGGAAGGGCACATAATTAAGGGAAGGCAATGTCAGGAATACACATATACAGAGAGAAAGAGTAAGTGATAAAACAGATGGAGTTAAAGGTAAAATGAACAACTGAGGAGTGGGGTGAAGGGTAAAAAGAGGACCTTTGTACACTCCTTAAAACTCCTGTAAGCTTGAAATTACCACAAAAAAAAATTTTTTTTTAATTAAAAAAAATCTAAAAGGAAAGAAATGCTCATATAAAACTACTATTTACTTGCTTCCTTTTATTACAGTGACATAAGAAGCTAGCCCAGAGAAGAGGGCTGGCCTTGAAGTCCTGTTTTCAAATTTACTTCTCAGCACAGTGATGTAGAAAAAATACTAAATTCTGTCAGCCTTGGTTTCCTCATTTGCACAATGGGGGTATTACCTTCTAAGGTGAAGAGAAGATGAAAGCATACTCCCACTGTCCAGCCCATATATAGCTCACACCTGATATTTGTGTAATAAAGAAATGGCTATAAATAGTTCTAAAGGTTCAAAAAAAAACCTCTTCTGACTAAAGTGATGGGGTATAGCTCCATTAAGGAGATGGTGTTTCAGCTAGGTTTTGAAGGATAGATAAAATTTCAGCAGTTGGAAGTTAAAAGAGAAAGACCCACAAAACATAAGCGTACAAATTAAAGGACAGACGTTAGAAAATACAACTGATAAAGAACAGCAGTAAGTAGACTGGATTAGAAAAACTGCTCTTCAAAAGTACACAGACATGAGAAAAGCAAGCACCCGTTTTCTTTCTTTTTTTGCTAAACTGCAGTATCCAAGAACTCACAAATGGCTCTAATGCTCAAACTAATAATTTCTATCATCCATATAGTGCATTTGTGCCTTTGAAATATTCTTCCCTTTTAAATTACAGAAAGGCTCACATTAAAAAAAAAACAATACGAAAGGGTATAAACAGAGAAATGAAAATGTACCCCCGCCTAAAGGTAACCACCATCAAGCTCTCTGCATATCCTTTCAAAAACTGGTTATACAACTATAAAACCTTTTGGTTTTTGTTGTACACTGATGGGAAATTAGAAACACAATTCTGCACTTTTGCTTTAACTCTGGACAATCTTCCATATAATGCCCACAGAGCTAAATTACTTTTAATATACTAGTTTTTATACCATAATGACCAGACCCTAAACATCACTGACCTTTAAGCTTATCTCCAATTTTCTATTACAAACAATGCTGTAACCAGTATTCTCCTTCATGTATTTGCACATATTCTGCAATTATATCCAATAATGAATTCTAAACAGTGGAACTTAAGATCTAAAGTATGTGCACTCAAAATTTTGATAGTCCAAGTACGCCGTAAAACAATGTGCTTAGTGTGCCAATGTACACCAGTGAATATGAGTGCATCAGTTCCCCACCACCATCACTGTTAACTCAAGACTGATTCAAACTTTTCCACATTTGACTGTATCATATGTGAAAAAATGCTTCTCGTGAAAACGATTTTTGTAATACTAAGATTTATATATGGTATTTTTTTTTTTTTACTTTCACGCCTAAGCTTTTCAGAAGCTTTATTACATGATGACTTCATCACTCTGACACCTAATAGAATGTGTGCTATGTATTTCTGTTCTAAAATTTTGTTTTAATTTCTGGGGCGCCTGGGTGGCTCAGTGGGTTAAAGCCTCTGCCTTCGGCTCAGGTCATGATCCCAGGGTCCTGGGATCGAGCCCCGCATCGGGCTCTCTGCTCAGCAGGGAGCCTGCTTCTTCCTCTCTCTCTGCCTGCCTCTCCGCCTACTTGTGATCTCTGCCTGTCAAATAAATAAATAAAATCTTTTAAAAAATAAAAAATAAAATAAAATTTTGTTTTAATTTCTAATACAGTAAACAGTAACAAATACAAAAAAGCATCATAAACAAAAGTTCTCTGGGGTCTTCAGTAAATTAAGAGTGTAAACAAGTTCCCAGGCCAAAAACTTTAAGAACCCTTAATCCAGTCATTTTTGGTTTTTTGAAAGATTTATTTGTCAGAGACGGAAAGAAAGAGAGCACGCACGCGTAAGCAGGGGAAGCAGCAGGCAAAAGGAGAAGCAGGTTCCTCGCCAGGCAAGGAGTCTGATTCAGGACTCAATCTCAGGACCCTGGAATCATAACCTGAACTGAAAGCAGACACTTAACCGACTGAGCTACCCAAGCGTTCCCAATCATTTTTGTCTTAAGGAAAAAATAGTCATTAGACATTCAGATAACATTCTAATCATAGATTAAGGAAATTCAACATCTTTAAAATACTGTCTTCTTGGTCAGGAATTAAACATGTATTACACTTATCTTTTTTATTGCAATGATAAATGTAAAATTTCCTTCCAATATATTCTAATCGGCTACTGTCTATATATGAAAAAATTACTATACATAAATTTTTTAATCCAGCCAATGAATTAAATCAGCTACTGAATTGTTTCTGACACTCTCAATATTTAATATCTCTAAACAATTGCAACTTCTGCCTCCTCCATTCTAAAGTTAGTATTCCATTTCACTTCCTATTTAAAAATATTTAACTATACTTCCAGGACAAAGTTACAATGTTAATTAAGCAACAAAGGTTAGAGCAGGCAATTTTATCTCATTTCTGGTTTTGATCTATGTCTAATATTTTGTTAACTAAACATGATAACTAGGGTATTTTTTTTAAGTCAGGTTTACTGAGGTATTATTTATAATTTACATAAAGTAAAACTTAACATTTAAGTAAATACCACCACAAACAGAATATTTTCTTTACTATGAAAAAGTTCTAGAAGGTCTCCTCCTAGTAAATCCACTCCAACACTTAACACTTTAACTCTTTAACACTTAAAGCACTTAGTGATTTATTTTTGTCCCTAAGTTTTGCATTTTCCAGGAAGTAAAATAAATGGAACCATCCAATATGTAACCTTTGAGTGTGGCTTCTTTTAGTCAGTATCAACTAATTTAATATTCATAATGTAATTCATTCTTTTTATTGCTGAATTGTATTCCACTGTATTCCACACTTTATTCACCACTTGATAGACATTTGGGTTGTTTGCATTTTCTGGTGATTATGAGTAAGCCACTATAAACTTTCATATATGGTTTTTGTATGAACAAGTATTTTCATTTTTCTTGGGTAACAACCTGCAGTGACACTGCTGGGTCATATGGTAACAATATGCTTACTTTTGTAAGATTGTCATACTGTTTTTCAAAATGGCTGTACCACCATGCATCCCTAACAGTAATCAACGAGCTCCAGTTGTGTTGCACTGCTGTTCTGAGATACTTTTTTAAAAAATGACATCTACAAAGGGCTGATATCAAGATCTATAAAGAACTTCTCAAACTCAACAGTCACAAAACAGATAAACACATCAAAAAATGGGCAGAAGACATAAACAGACAGTTCTCCAAAGAAAACATACAAATGACTAACAGACATATGAAAAAATGTTCATCATTAGCCATCAGGGAAATTCAAATCAAAACCACATTGAGATACCACCTCACACCAGTTAGAATGGCCAAAATTAACAAGACACAAGTGTTGGAGAGGATGTGAAGAAAGGTGAACCTTCTTACACTATTGGTAGGAATGCAAGTTGGTGCAGCCACTTTGGAAAACAGTGTGGAGATTCCTTAAGAAATTAAAAATAGAGCTACCCTATGACCCTGCAATTACACTACTGGGTATTTACCCCAAAGATACAGATGTAGTGAAAAGAAGGGCCACCTGTACCCTAACGTTGATAGCAGCAATGGCCATATCGCCAAACTGTGGAAAGAGCCAAGATGCCCTTGAAAAGACGAATGGATAAAGAAGATATGATCCATCTATACAATGGAGTATTATGCCTCCATCAGAAGGGATGAATACCCAACTTTTGTATCAACATGGAGAGGACTGGAGGAGATTATGCTGAGTGAAATAAGTCAAACAGAGAAAGTCAATTATCATATGGTTTCACTTACTTGTGGAGCATAAGGAATAACACATAGGACATGAGAGGAAGAGAGAAGTGAGTTGGGGGAAATCAAAGGGGGAAATGAACCATGAGAGACTATGGACTCTGAGAAACAAACTGAGGGTTTTGGAGGGGAGGAGAGTGGAGGGTTGGGTGGGCCTGATGGTGGGTATTAAGGAGGGCACATATTGCATAGAGCACTGGGTGTGGTGCATAAACCAATGAATCCTGGAACACTGAAAAAAAAAATTGAAACAAACAAAAAATGACATCTAAGTACCAGCCATCCATACCTATTATACTAGGTTTTTTAAAAGATTTTACTTATTTATTTGACAGAGAAACCACAGCAAGATAGAGAACACAGAAAAGGCAGTGGGAGAGGGAGAAGCAGATTCCCTGCTGAGCAGGGAGCCCAATGCAGGGCTCAATCCCAGGACCCCGGGGATCATGGCCTGAGCTGAAGGCAGATGCTTAATGACTGAGCCACCAAGGCGTCCCTACTTTACTAATTTTTAAAACCTGAAATGTGTGTTGAATTTTATCAAATCACTTTTTGGTGGTTATTAAAATGATCAAATTTATCTACTTTGACATATTAAATATGGTGAAATATTACTAGATTTCTTGATATTGAAAGACGGATTCTTTAAATAAACACACTTGGTCATGGTGTATCATCCTTTTAAACTCCATGTTAGTATTTTCTTAAAAACTTCTATACCACAAATCAAAATTACAATGAAATATTACCTAACACCTATCAAATCTGTATCAAAAAGATAAGAAATATCAAGTGTTGCAGAGGATGTGGAGAAAAAGGAACCCTCATGTACTGTTGGTGCAAATTCAAATTGGTGTAGCCACTACAGAAAACAGTACAGAGGTTCCTCAAAAATTAAAAATAGAATCATCAAATGATCCAATAATTCCACAATGGGGTATTTACCCAAAAGAAAAGGAAACACTCATTTGAAAAGATATATGTACCCATATGTTTATTGCAGCATTGTTTACAACAGTCAAGATATGGAAGGAACCTGAATGTCCACCAAGAATGAATTAAAAAGACATGGTGTATATATATATATACAATGGAATATTACTCTGCCACAAAAAAAAAAGAATCTTGCGACTTTGCAACAACATGGGTGTACCTAGAGGGTATTACACTAAGTGAAAAAACTCAAAGACAAATACCCTAAGATTTTAATTATATGAGGAACCTAAAAAACAAAGCAAACAAGCAAAAAAGCAAAACCAATCCAAGAATATAAAAAACAAACTGGCGGTTTGCCAGAGGGAAGGGGAGTAGGGGGATGGGCAAAAGAAGTTAAGGGAAGCGGGAAATACAGACTTTCAGTTATGGAATGAGTAAGTTACAGGGATGAAAGTACAGCACCTTCTACGGAATACAGCCAATGGTACTCTAATAATGTTATAAGGTGACATATAGTAGCTACACTTATGAGCACTGTACAGGTATAAAATTATAGAATCAGTACCTTGTATACCTGAAGCTAATGTAACATTGTGTCAACTATACTTCAATTTAAAAAAAAAAACCCATAAAAGAAAAATTTCTAGTATCCATAATTTCCAGGAAAAAGAAAAATTTCCAGTATCCATAAATGAGATTATGTAAAATAACACCATCCTCCCCGCCTTTTTGTGGAGGACAGGGTATATGTCACATTGAGAATGTTTTGAAAAAACATGTGGGTATGATTCCAATTATATGACATTCTCAAAAGGCAAAACTATGTAAACTGTTAAAAGATCAATGGTTGCCAAGTGTTTATGGAGTGGGAGGGATGAAAGGCAGAGCAGAAAAGATTTTTAGGGAACTGAGAAACTATTCTGCATGATACTCTAATGGTGGATACCTGTCAAAATACATTTGTCAAAACCCATAGATGTACAACATGAAGAATGAATATAAACTTAATGTAAACTATGGACTCTGGATGATAACAATTTATCAGTGTTGGTTCCATTAAAATAATTGTAACAAGCTGATGCATATGTTGATGGTGGGGAAGATAGTGGGATACATCGGAACTCTACTTTCCACTCAATTTTGTTATGAACCTAAAAGTGCTCTAAAATAGAAAGCCTGTATTAAAAAATCTTAAATATGTATTTACTCATATTGGTAACTGAGATTGGTTGGCTGCCCCTCCTTGTGGGTTCAAGAGGGGATTTGATCTGTCACATGGGAGAGTTTTTTAAAAAACATATCTCAACTGTCCTTCCAAAGAATTTGATTAGTAAGCCTGAGGCACATACTAGGTCTCTGGTGTTTTGCTTCTTCTTTCAAAGATTCCCAAATATATTCTGATATACATCTGCAGTTGAAAAATCCTATAGGGGTGCCTGGGTGGCTCAGTGGGTTATAGCCTCTGCCTTCGGCTCAGGTCATGATCTCAGGGTCCTGGGATCGAGCCCCGCATCGGGCTCTCTGCTTAGTGGGGAGCCTGCTTCCTCCTCTCTCTCTGCCTGTCTCTCTGCCTGCTTGTAATCTCTGTCAAATAAATAAATAAAATCTTAAAAAAAAAAAAAAAAAAAAAGAAGAAGAAGAAGAAAAGATAAAACTATAAAGGAGCAAAATCTTTACCAAAAACGCAAAATTCAGCTGAAATGTGGGCTTAAGTTGGATTGAAAGGAACTCTGGTAACAAAGAAATGAAACAAAATCTACAGAGGATTACAGGAGAAATAACAAAGTAATAGCATGAAAATTTTCCTAATCCTAATCAAATATTTTTATATTATCACTTAGACAATTAATTAAAAATCCTAAATTTCTGTTAATAACTTTTCAAAATACCTTCTCAAGAACAAGAAGCCTTTAAAATTAAAGCCATTATGCCTAATTTTCCATGTTTTCTAGGGAAATAAAGCTAAGAAAGCAAAAAATTAAAAGCCAGATGCAAACTTGGTGGTAAATATAAATGCATTTCTCTTCCGAAATGAAATCTTCCACTTGCTTCTTCATGTTCATTTAGTTATCAAATTTTCCTTATTAGTCTATCCAAAGTGTTTGACTTTATCTGCTCCTGTGTATTCCACCAGTCTAGTCCCGGTCCTTGTCAACCCTATATCCACAGAACTGCAAGAATTCTAACCCACCCTTCCTTAACCTCTGGCTCTCTGCTCTTCAAGCCATCCTTCACACAGCTCTCTATTAATCTCAACACCTTTTTCACTGTATTACTTCAATGCCTAAGGATCTAGGAATGAATCTTTAGCACATCTTAAATCAAATTTGAACTTCTTTGTCCTACAAGATCCCTTGGCCTTGACTGAGTCAATAAATACTCTCCATCCTACATCAATCTATACCCAACACACTGAATGTCTATCTTTTTATATTTTATTATATTCAAGATAGTACATATTTAGGGTGCTGAGTCAATCCACCCAGTTTGTAAATCACAAACACACACTAAAAATTCTGAATATTTAACATTCACCATATTCTTTGTGAAACACCATGAAACGCTAATACAGTTAATTTACTTACATATAAACCAAGCATAACTGTATTAGAATACATGACCACAAGAAAGTATGACTACAAAATAAGTTATGGACCTATAAATATAAGCATAAATGAATTTAAGTATAAAAAGGTTTTAAGTTCATTTGCGACTATTAATTACTCATTTGCCACCAACTTCTAATCAAATGGTAGCAGGTCCTTTTAAAAGATCTTAATAAATTATAGAAGAAAAGTAAAATTGAAAATATCCAACCCATTTCCTTTCCTATAAAATAATTCAAAGAGCTCCTTTATTTTAGAGATATTCTAGTGGGGGCAAAGTCTGAAAAACATTGCCTTAAGTCTCTCCTATGAGACCTCAATGCTGCAGACATGATTCACTGTACCATCTCTGGTTACATCTTGGAGTTCTAACCCCACTAATCTAATAGAAATACCTACTTTCTTTCAAGTCCCAGCTTCAAACTTTCTTCCACTGAAGAGCTGACTGTAACCTCTGACCCTAATATTGACCTCACCTTCCAGTATCTCAAGGTTCCCAACTTGCAGTGTTCTCCAAAGACCTTCTCAATAGCAAAACATTTAAGGGAAAATATTTACTAAGGATTTTAGAAACCCATACCCTAGGATTCAGTAATTCCACTTTTGGAATATACCAAGAGGAAATAAAATTAGCAGTAAGTATAAGACAGTTTGCTGCACTGTAATTATTAGT
Organism: Mustela nigripes; assembly: GCF_022355385.1. NCBI lineage: Eukaryota > Metazoa > Chordata > Mammalia > Carnivora > Mustelidae > Mustela > Mustela nigripes. The sequence goes on from NC_081558.1 coordinate 97,992,011, forward strand.
GAAAAATTGTAAACCTAAAAATTCCAAAATGAGGATATTAAGGAAGTGACATACTGAGAAATGAGAAAAATAATACAAACATATGAAAAAATCTGGATGTTGGGAACAAAAATCCAACCAATATTATTCTCTATACCTTTAAAACATTCATAATTTAAAGTGGTATATAAAAATTTCAAGAGCAAGTTCATATTTTTCTCTATCTTCCAAATTTTCTACAGTAAGCAATATACTATTTATACAATAAGAAATACTTTCAAACAGTAGAGCTGAAAGCATATTATTTACTACAGTGAAGCTTCCCAGCCTACCTAAAACACTGAAAACTACGTTCTTCACTTTCGCCTAGAATTTTATCAACTCAATGTTCTGCTATTTCATCAAAGTTCTAATTGAACACTTTAGGTCTTTAAAAAAAAAAAAAAAACCACCTCTTCCTTTATATATGTAGTTGGAATTTTTATTTTTATTTTTTAACTTTTCTTTAAAGATTTATTTATTTAAGAGAGAGAAGGGCATGTGGATGGCTCAGTACATTAAGCATCTGCCTTCGACTCAGGTCATGACCCCAGGGCCTGGATCTGGTCACTTCAGGTTCCTTGCTCAGGGGTTAGTCTGCTTCTCCCTCTGCTTCTTCCCCTTCCCTTCCTCATGCTGTCTCTCTCCCTCAAATAAATAAAAAATCTTTAAAAAGAGAGCCCGCAACTGCATGCCCATGGGGGCCAGAGGAAGGTAAAGGACAGAAGGAGAGAATCCTGGAGAGAGCAGACTCCTCTCTGAGTGCAGAGCCTGAAGCAGGGCTCAATCCCAGGACCCTGAGATCACGACCTGAGCCAAAATCAAGAGTCTAACACTCCATTCACTGATTGAGCCACTCAGGACCTTGGATTTTTTTTTTTAATAAATCTTTCCTCAAAATGGTGTAATGCATGTAAAGCGTTCCTTCATGTGAAAAAAGAAAAACTGCAAATCTGCCTTAATCCAATTCATATTCATTACTGAAATTAATAAGTTCTGTAACATATCTACCACATAGGGCACTTATGAGGGTTTTCACATTCCAAAATAAGCAGCACATACAGGATGTAACCTTCTTCCCAAAATATATTAACAACTCAGAAATATATTAACAAAGCTCAGAAATTTTAATTTTTTAAGATTTTAATTTTAAGGGATGCCTGGGTGGCTCAGTAGGTTAAGCAGCTGCCTTCAGCTCAGGTCACGATCCCAGGGTCCTGGGACTGAGTCCCACATTGAGCTCCTTGCTCAGCAGGGAACCTACTTCTCTTTCTCCCTCTGCCTGCTTGTGCTGTCTCTCTCTGTCAAATAAATAAATAAAATCGTTTTTTAAAAAATTTATTTTTAAGTAATCTCTACACCCAACATGGGACTTGAACCCACAACCCTCCAAAAAGCTGCACACTCCACCAACCAAGCCAGCCAGGTGCCCCCCAGAAATTTTAAATTTTAATCTTCAATATTAAGTATAGGACTAGGCATATAGCAGTCCCTCAAATGTTATGAAAAGAATGGACGTTCCAGAAAATAAAGTTTATGTATTAATGTAGTACTGTGTTTCAACTAAACTCAAATTTTTTTTAAAAAGTCTATATAAAGAAATAAAATGGTAAATATGGTAGACCGATTAACACTAAAATTTTAACTTTTTTTTTTTTTTAAGGAATGACCCACGGGATAGAGAGAAAAGGACAGAATCACATATAAGATGTCAAAACCTTGTCAGAAACTATAAAACAGATGGTCAAGTGATATTATACTAGCAAAGTGGAGAACTCTAAAGCCTAAGCACCTGCAAAGAAGCTGATTCACACTGTCCACAAACAGGAGTCCTCACAGTACTCCCATAACCCTCTGAAGGGTTAGGGAGGAAAAAACCCAGAAGGTTAGTTGGAAGTCTACAAACTAGTCATCACAGCCAGATTTCCTCCCCCACTGCTCCGAAGTAAGCAACCATCCCTCCTAACCCTACAATTGTGGAGATTACTCTGAAGAAACCAAACTAAAGAGACTCCAAAATGGAGGTCTCCAGTACAGGTAAACTGAGAGTGATATGCCACACAGAAAACAGGATTACAAGAACACAATGAACAGCGAGAACTCCAGCTCCTTTTCTAAGTTCTCAAAACATAGCAGCCAGGTGTACATAACCTCCCCTCAAGGGACTGGAGGCTCTCTTTCTCAAGGAAACTGACCAGCCCAAGAAAAAGACCTAATAGTGTCCCCTCCTCCCATAAATGACCATCTTTAATAAGCCGCACCTACAGAATTTTCAGTTCAGTTTTTGGCACTTCACTCTTAAATATGAATGGACAGCCATATATGATTATGGCTGGGGAAAGCCTCTATACAGAAAAGACTGCAATAGAAACAACAAAAAAAGGAACTTAGAAGAAACAGAACAAAGAGGGAAGAAAAAACAAAACTTAAAAACTATCATTAAAATCTTCAAAAGAATTATAGTGTCTATGAAACAATATAAAGATACTATAACACAGAATGAGTTCTAAGAAATAAAATGTAGACAGAAATTAAAAACTCAATAGAAAGGTTGGAACATAACACTGAGGAAATTTCTTAGGAAGCAGAACAAAAAGACTAAGTGATGGAAAGAAAGGGGGGGGGGGGAGAAAATTAAAAGAACAACCTATGAAAGTTGCCTAGGTGGCTCAGTCAGTTAAGCATCTGCCTTCAGCTCAAGTCATGATCCCAAGGTCCTAGGATCAAATCCCCCATCAAGTTCTCTGCTCATCAGGGAGTCTGCTTCTCCCTCTCCCTGCCATTCCCCCTGCTTGTACTTTCTCTCCCTACCAAATAAATAAAATCTTTTAAAAAGACTTAAAAAAAAATAAAAGAACAACCTATGAGTTCCAATACCCAAATAATACAAATTCCAACAGAGAACAAAAGAACTGATGAAGAACATACTATCAAAGAAACAAGGTATCAAATTTAGAATATCCATTCAAGGAAAGACACTAGAGACAAAATTAACAGAGAGACAATATCTTAGAGAAGATATTTTCCAAGCCTAAAATCAACAGACCACTCAAAATTAACCTCCACAAGGAATTTCCGCAAACCAAAAAGAAAAACAGCAACCCAAAGGAAAAAGAAACTAAGGGCAAAACTGACAGTTTTCAAAAGGGAAAACCTGAATGAATCCAAGAGGTGCTCAAACTCATTAGTAATCAGAGAAGGTAAACTGAAGCAATGAGACACCTACTTTATATCCATCAGACTGGCAAATACTAGAAAGTTGAATAAAACCAAGTACTGACAAAGATGTGGGCAAACAACACCCTTCTGAAGTTCTAGTGAGCACATAAATTAGTGCTCCCTTTCTATGACCCAGGAATTCCACTCCTAGGTATATATACCCCAGAGAACTTTTCACACAGGTCCATAATAATATACAACTAAGAGTATATTTACTACAGTGTATTTCTGATGCCAGCAAGGTGGGACAGAAAAAAATGTGGTAGATGCATATTATGGAATTACATTATATACAACTATATGTACACAAAACAGAACAGAAAGGTCTCCAAAACAATGTTGAATAAAAAAAATAAGAAACAGAACAAGGTCTATAATACATAAACTAAATACATACACACAGACACAAAATACAACATATTTCACAATGATTCAATGATTCACATAAATCAAGAAACCTATCAATCACAATGCAGTGGATACCTGCTAAAAAGGGCAATGGGGAAGTAGGGCTTAGAAATGGAAGGAAAATTTAAAGAACCCTGTACAGCCTCATGATAGTACATCAAGAACTGAGAAGCATAATTAACTTTAAAACCCTTTTTACCTAAAGTCCAAAACATAATAAAAAATGTTTTTCCAGAACTAAAGGACATAAGCTTCCAATTTGTAAGCATCCATGGAGTTCCCTTAAATTAAACAAAATAAAACCAAAAAACCCTACGTAGGCACATTATCATTCAATTTCAGGGGTTAAAAATAATATCGAAAAGTTTCTATAAGATGGCAAGGTCACAAACAAATAATCAGAATAGTTTTGGATTTCAACAGCAACAATGGAATGCAAGAAACCAAGCTATGACTTCCAAACTTTTTAAGCCTACAATTTTATACCTAGCCAAATTACTGATGAAATGGTAAGAGAGAATGGAGATTTATTTCAATCATGCATTCGAAAGTTTTTACTTCCCAGGTATCCTTTCTCAGGAGGCTAAAGAAAATATGGGAAATAGAAGACCCATTATAGGAGAAAGGCAAAGAGAATTTTAAGAGTGATGTAAAGAGAAGTTCCAGGGTAACAGGTGGCAAGTAGGCCTAGAAAATAACCAGTCCAGACAGCAATAAAAGCACGGCAAGTTCCAGGACAGCTATCTCGGGAAATGAAGGGAGGGTAAAAAAAGGTATTAACTCCTGGAAAAACACAAACTGGTTAACAGAAGAAATGACATCATAATAAAGTACATGGTGCAACTATGAATATTTACATGGCTGTAATACTGTAAACACTTTGAATATTGACTTAATAAAGAACTATGTCAATTATACTGGGAGGATGGGAGAGGCAATGTGTACAGAGGAAAGTCAACAGAGAACGCCTGAAATTGCTATATCAAGAAAAAAACAGAAGCAAATTATTAATTAATATGAAAGTAAACAGCTTAAAAAAAAAAAAAAAAAGAGGTAGGGGCACCTGTGTGGCTCAATCATTTAAGCATCTGACTCTTGATCTCAGGGTCATGAGTTCAAGCCCTGCATAGAGTTCCACACTGGGCATGGAGCCTACTTTTTTATAAAAGGGGCTGGAGGGGAGGGTAGGCTCTAAAAGTGCAGGGGCTGGGACAAGGGACAGTTGTTTTTCATACAGTATTCTAATTAAAAACCTGTATTTTTTTTAATGGCAATATAACAAGGACTTGAACAGTCTTTCTTCCCCTGTTAGCAAATTAGGTCTTCACAAAATCATTTCATGATGCTAAAAGAACTACACCTAGTTTGTTCTGCTCTAGAGAGTGAACTGCAAACTAAGACAAAAACCAAGCTTCAATGGTTGATGTGAACATAGTACAAATAGCCCTGTCTGAATTCCAGCTCCATCACATACTATGTGAAATAGGGCAAGTTACCTAATCACCCTGTACATGAAACTACCTCCTCAAAGTGGTTTTGCAAGGATAATTAAGTGAAAATACTTAATGTAATGCCTGATCCATCAATAGATGTTAGTCCCTCATGCCTGTCTTTCTGTTCCCTAGCTACAAGCCCCCATTCTGGCCCCAAGCTGCGTTGTTGGTCAGAATACAGAGACTCATGGACTACTCAGCACATATCCCTCCTCACACTGGAAAATCAATCACGATGAGTAAGCAGACTTATCTTTGTATATGAAGGGCAGTATTATTCTTGTTATGTGAAGAAGATTATCCCTATTATCCACATTCTGGATTATTGCCTGCTTTCAAGAACTGTCCTAATTAATCTACCTCACTAGGTCAGAAACATTTTATCACTTCACAGTTCTTTGTGGAGTTGTAACAGCTTAAAAAAAAAAAAAAAAAAAAAACAGAACAGTAGGTTCCATCAGTCTTCATCCCTGCTCTTCCACTGCAGGACCTCAAGTTTCTAATGCAGGCCCCCCATTGGCCAGGGGCCACCTCCTGCTTACTGCAGCAAGAACAGAATGAAATCAGCCCCAATCAGCTAATTGAATTGTTTACCATTTCCAACGTTTTCTTCCATTATTATGGCTGAATTCATAATATCTGCAAAGTACAGCAATCTTATAACAAAGACTTTGAGTAATAGGGAATTACCTTTATCACTAGGTCAGTCACTTTTACTTGCATGACCCAAAGTCTCAAAACTGATTTTATACAAAGTATTCTCACATATTTCTAAAAAACAATGTGACAGACTTAACACAAACATCATAAATCATCATGACAATCATTAATTTAACAAACACTATGCTAAAACAACTGAAGCTAAAAACAAGGTATAATCCTTAATCTCAAATGAAAGGGAAAAGGTAGAAACTAAATTGAGAGCAACAGAGAACAAAGAAAATAGACCAGGAAACAACTGACAGAAATTCCAAACTATCTGGTATAGTTTATAACAGTTGAGGCTAAAGAAAATTATAAAAACAGGGGCGCCTGGGTGGCTCAGTCATTAAGCATCTGCCGTGGGTTCAGATCATGATCCCAGGGTCCTGGGATCAAGCCCCACATGGAGCCCTACATTGGGCTCTCTCTCTCTGCCAAATAAATAAAATCTTAGAAAAGAGAAGAAGAAAGAAAGAAAATTATAAAAATTGGACACAGCTCTGAACCTCCTGACAGCCAAAGTGTAAAGAGCAAGAGGAGGGCTTACAAAACACAAATGACCTAATAAAATCAGTCACTTGTTTAAAATAAAAAAGTGTATCAATTTGTCTTAAAAAGAATTTGTCTCTAACTTATCTCCTTTATAAAGACCAATAAATAAATGAGAAAGTGTTTTGGATGGCAATGAAGATTTTTTATTTTTGTCCTTTATTATGTACCAATCCTAGATAAAAGCCAATGCCCGTAATATTAAATCACAGGTCTACGAAGAGGACCTAAGTAACAAAATGCAAGTATACTGACTTCAGGAGAGGTTTTTACTTCTGTCATTTAGTTTATTCTATGTTTTTATATGTTTTGTTTCTCTACTAGACTGTAAATTCCTCAAGGCTCATGTCTGATTCCATCTGAACTTCCTCTGCTGTTTACTAGAGTATAGTTTCTGCTCAATTATAAAGACTGATAAAATGCCATGCAGTTAATACATATATTCATTACATTAGATTATCATTTCCATGACATAGTAAAGTGTTTTGACCAGTTGTGTCCCTAGTCTCAGCACAGTCAGTAAGTATTCACTAAATGAACAAAACAAAAAACAAAAAACAGAACAAAACATGAAAGAAGAGGAGAGATTTTTATTTTTTTTATTTTTTTTAAGGAATAATTCTTAAAATGGCAGTAATCTTCGGTTCTAAGGCTGGTTCCAACAAGAGCTATATAACCTTGCTTAAGTTACTTTTCTGGCCTTCAAAGTTTTATCGGTAGAATCAAATAAATTAACATCTACTTCAAAGTTACCATGAGGATTAGATGTTTTACTATACCTAAGGGATTCAGCACAGTATCTGGAAAGGAGGGCAAATTTCATTCCTTTCTCTCAAGTCCTCCATCTTACAATCAGGTATATACAGTGCCCTCCAAGAATAAATGATTTCAGTAAAACTACAACAGACTTCATTATCACTTTCCTTTGAAAAGTTAAAATTAAAAAACAAAAAAGTTAAAATTTCATCTCCTCAATTTTTAAGGGGGAATAACTCCTGAACCCGTTTCAAAATATTACAAACACAAGAACAAGTTACTGTCAAGAAAGAGCCTTGAAACAACAAGAGAGGGGAAAATCACTTACTCATCTACCGCTGAGAAATAGGGGTTTTGAAGAAACTGTTTCTTAAAGAAAAAGAGGACGGGGAAAATTAAGAATAGAATTTATTAGCATGTTCTAGAAAAATAACTTCAAAATGTTTATTCCGAATTTAAAACCTAAAAACCCCAGAATTCTGCAATCTTTCCCTGAGAAGTGGCACATTAAATTCTTTCCTTCGAAACGACTTCCCTGACTCCAGTCATCCTTGGGATTTCCCCTCCCATTTTGCGCTTCATCTCCTACTTCGCTGTTTCCCTCGCATCACCCCTCACACTCTGAGCAGACGAAGTTCAGTCATTCCTATAATTACCACACCCCGGTCAGCCGCTTCAGGCCCGTGTTGTTATGACATCTGTAAACTGCAGTCGTCCCTCTCCACCCCCGCCCCTCTCCCTCCCAACCACCGGCTCCGGCTCGGGCTCTAACTTGTGAATTGCCGAGACCGTCCCTTCCAGCCCCGATCAGGATTTCCACCCGCGCCCCCCACTCCCTTCTGCCTTAGTCCCAGCACTCTGCGCTGCCCACCCCCGCCTCCCGCCCGCTCACGCCCGGCCGCCGCGCAGACTCAGCGCTCGCCTCCTCTCCGCCCCGCTGCCTCGGCGCCCCGCAGTCCCCAACGCCGGTTCCAGCCCCGCCGCCGCCCTGCCCCGCCTCGCCTCGACCGGCGTTCCCGATGGCAATCACACCAGCGCTCCCCACCCCCACCTTCCCCTCCGCCGGCCGCGCGGCCGTTAGGACAGCCGGGCCCGTGACGCACGGACGAGCCGCGAGCGCCCGGGCCCTGGGACTCGAGCTCGAGGCCGACCGGCGCCCGCCCTCGCCCCGGGGCCTCTCCCGGGTCCCGCCGAGGACTGCCGGATCCGCCAGCGGGAGGGGGAGGGGCCGGAGCCACGGGGCCCCGCACTCACCAGGTTCAAGGCAACCGATCCCGGTGCCGATGCTGGGGTGAGGCGCTCGCTCGCTAGCCGGCCCGCCGTACCTCTCCCGCGCACAAGCTCCAACAGCCGGCCAGCGCCGGTGCTCACCAGGCCTCGCTCTCCGCCGCCGCGCACCCAGCAGTGAGACCCAGCTCAGCGGGCGTTCGCAGAGCGCCTGCGCGCGGGGGCCGGCCCGCACGCCTGCGCGTTTTCTTCTGCGGCCCCGCTGCAGAGGCTGCCGGGAGTTGTAGTTTTCCACCCGCCTTTCACGGGAAGTCCTAGCGGCTAGGGGGAAACCGGTGAATAGCGGGGGATCGGGAAGGTCTCGATGAGGAGATTGACAGTCAGTGGCAAAGGTTGCAGAAACGCGGTGGAGTGACCACAGGACGGTACTTAGGTTGAATTGCAAAATTATGTCTACAATTATGTCTAGGTGAATTGATCCTCGCCTCACCTGCCTATAACTAGCCTCTAACAGAGCTTGTACCTAATACACATTTATTGAATGAACGATGGAATGAATGAAGGCTGAGAGAGTATTGCAAAAGTGTCAAAAGTCAATGCCTCGTGTCTAAAGCATTCACAGGCAGCACGTGTGAAAAGGCTTCTGGGTATTTTGTTGCTGTTCTCTCCCTTCCCTTTTGCCTGATAACGTATGAGAAGTATCAAAAATAATTAAGAAATTAAATAAAACATAAATCGTTGCTTCACTCTCAAGTGCTCGCAAACAAATTTTGGACAAATAATGTTACCGTTAAATTTGATGGAATTCTTTTTGAACACTGCTTTCCAAAGAGGAAGGACTGAAGCCAACCAAACAGAGGTCACAGAATAGAAGGTCTCACATGTGACATGGTTTATCAGATTGATTTAAAACACTGGCAGAGAAGCAACGTGGAAGAAATCTGGTAGCTGAATTCATTTACAAGTGTGGGAGGGAGGACCACTCACTACCTGAATCCTAGGCTATGAAATATTCATTTGTCCTGCATCTCTTCCTGCAGCATCAGCATTCTCCATTGGTGGATGGTATGTTTTTTTAGGATGAATTCAGTGTGAGCAAGGGGACTGGGGAAAGGCAAGGTGTTCTAAGGGAGAAATTTGGGGGCAAGTATACCTGACCACAGCTAAACTGTGGAGAGATCACTTTATTCCAGTCAGAACTAAGATTATTCAGAGCTGGGCTTTGGTCTTTGTGAAAACTAGATTTTTTCCAGTTCACCCTTACTCCTAGCTGGGGGCCTTCTTCCTTGGCCCCGCCTCTCTTTCTGGGCCCAGCTTCCTCAGCCCCATGAGACAGCGAAAAGCTCTCCTCAGTTTTTCAGCCACTGCTTTCAGACTTAACAATCACCTCAGGTGGAAAAGTGATGGCAAATGTCAGGCTTTCCTCTAATGGTTTCTGTTTTCTTCCAGATCTGGGACACACAAATTCTCACTGTCTTGGTGGCTCCTCCATGCATTAGTATTTTTATATTTTGTCCAGTTATTCTCAGTGCTGGGAGGATTTGCTCGACAACAATAGGCCATTGATGAAGCAAAATTCTTATATATATGTTACTTCTACAAAAATGTTATCATACGACACAACAGATTTTATTAATGAATATTTCTCTGACTTTATCTTTTTGTAGTTTGAGAAATTTTTAAATTGTAGAAGAATAATTTTGCTATTACAAACAATACTGCTATGAACATTTTTATACACATCTTTGTGTATATAAAGAAACTGCTAGATCCTAGGATACTACATCTTTAATTTCACTAGCCGTGGTAGGCAGAATTCTAAGATGGCCCATGATCTTTGTCCCCTAGTGTTGTGGTATTAATCCCTACCCCTCAAGTGTGAGTGGGACCTTTGACTTAATTCCAACCAATAGAATATGGCAAAGATAATCGGACGTGAGTCCCTTGATTACATTTCATCTTAGCAGACTGGGACTAGACATGCTCCTACTGGGCTTGAAGAAGTGAGATGTTATGCTATGAGCTGCCTAAGAAGAGGGTCACAAGGCAGGCTTCTAGGACCTGAGTGCCTCCAGCTGACAGCCAATAAGAAGCCGGGACCCTCAGTCCTACAACCAGGAGGAAATGAATTCTGTCAACAACCTTAGAGAGTTTGGAAGTTACTCTTCCCCAGGCAAGCCTCCAGATGAGAAGACAGCCTGACTTATACCTTGATTGCAGCTTTGTGAGACTATGAGCTGATGAAACAGTCAAGCTGTGCCTAGACTCCTAGGACACAGAAACTGTGAGATAATGTGTTTTAAGCACTAGGTTTCTGGTAATTTGTTACACAACAATAGAACACTAATATACTAAATACTGCTAGATGATTTTACAAGGTGGCTTTATCAATTTATATCCCACAAGCAATATATTAAGATTCTCTTCTCTAAACATCTTACTAACATTTGGAAATGTCTGGTTTTTTAAAAATTTTTTGTCAATCTGGTAGATGTAAAAATAAATAATAGTATAATTATACATATATGTTATTACTTTAATATAAAAACATCTATTTACTTGAATTTATATATACTGTTGTATTTCTTTTCTGAGGCATTAATGCTGTTACTTAAAATAGCAATAGGACTAGGTGAAAGTGGCAACTAGTAATAACAGGAAGACTAAATATAGTTAAGCAAATAACATATGTGAGAAAATTAAAACAATTTTTGAAAGAGGGGGAGGGGCAGAGGGAGGAAGAGAGAATCTTAACCAGGCTCCGTGCCCAGTGCAGAACAGGACATGAGGCTTGATCTCACAATCTTGAGATCATTATCTGAGCTGAAATCAAGAGTTGGGCATTTAAAATTTTTCTTACTTTTTTTTTTTTTTAAGATTTTGTGTATTCATTTGAGAGAGAGAGAAAGCGCATGCACAGCACAAGTTAGGGCAGGGGGCAGAGGGAGAGAGAGAAGCAGACTCCACTAAACAGGGAGCCTGACACAGGGGTTGATCTCAGGACCCTTGGATCATGACCTGAAGGCAGACACTTAACCAACTGGGTGACCCATGCACCCCAATATTTTTATAACATGATTATCTTTATGTTCTTTTCTGTCCTCTGATACAGCAATTTATTTTAACTGTTTTAACTCTTTTTTGCATATTTAAATTTTGCGGGCTATATTATTCTATATTCTTTTTTTTTTTCTTTTCAGCGTAACAGTATTCATTGTATTATTCTATATTCTCTCAATGAAAGCGTTTGAACACAGAATACTTAGGATTTTATTTATTAGCACTGCACATTTCTAAATTGTAGGGTTTTGTTTCCAGCTCCCTAAAGTGTCTACCTACTTCGTATCTACAGACTTGCTTTGGTAAGCCAGATGTTTGTCAGTGAGGTTCTTTGCCTCTCTAAATTAACCAAGTAAGTTATCCCTATCCAAAATGCTCATTGTTCTAAAAACATTCTGAAGCACATTTTATGTCATCATACGTTAAACCTCTCTTTCCTAGGGAAAATGATTTTGAAGCACAAAAGTAATTTAAACTTGTGAAATTGAAGTTAGCTTCCAAGTAAGTTTACAGTTTCAATAAAGACATTTCGAACGTTCTGCTAAACGTGGTTGCCTTTTTTTAGAGACTTCTTTTTTCCCTACGATTTACTTGTTTATTTTAAAGAGAGAGAGAGTGTGTGTGTGTGCAAGCAAGGAGAACGACCAGAGGGGAAGGGAGAGAGAGTCCAAGCTGACTCCTCCCAACAGGGCACGGAGCCAGACCCAGGGCTCCATCTCAGGACCCTGAGATCATGACCTGAGAGGAAAGAAAGAGCTGGGAGCTTAATCAACTGTGCCACTCAGGTGCCCCTCTTTAGGGACTTCTTAAAAAGTTTTGAAATAATTTATTTCCCCCAAATTCATCTTTTTCTTTTTATCTGCTGGAGTTTTGACTCAATCTAACATAACACTGAATAACTCAGGTGCAGTTGGTTCACCTTTTGCTAGATTCCTCGTGCCCTCTTCAAGGATTGTCAGACAGTTTTAAAGAACCAGCATGTTATTTCTTTTTTTTTTTTTTTAAGATTTTATTTATTTATTTGACAGAGAGAGATCACAAGTAGGCAGAGAGGCAGGCAGAGAGAGAGGGGGAAGCAGGCTCCCTGCTGAGCAGAGAGCCTGATGCGGGGCTCAATCCCAGGACCCTGAGATCATGACCTGAGCCGAAGGCAGCAGCTTAAGCCACTGAGCCACCCAGGCGCCCCAGCATGTTATTTCTGTTTCACTGTAGTCCTCTCCATTCTCATCCTCATTATATTTCCAAATTGAAGCAGGACAATCTTCTTGTTTTATACTTTGAAAATAAGATTTTATGGCAGGCCATGATTTTAACATGTTTTCTATGGCTAGCAACAATGATAGTCATCTTTTATATATACATATATTATATATATGTATTTGTATTTATGTGTATATATGTATACATATATGTGCACATATATATGTATGCATGTATAAAATGTGGTTTTATTTATTTACTGACTTATTTTTTTAAGTAATCTCTATACCCACCTTGGGGTTTGAACTCACAACCCAGCCAGGCAACCCCCACTGACAATCATCTTGTAGGCCCATGTTTCAGGTAGCTATCTCCTTCCATTTCTATAAAGTCAAAATTTAATTAAATGCTTCTGCACATTTTGAGGAAACTGAAATGACCAACTACTTCCATTATGGAAACCTCTGTTTCCCAGGTAAGAAAACCACACCTTTTTTCTTTCTTCTTCTTCTTTTTCTTTTTTTTTTTTCCCGGTAGTGTTGTGTATAAGGTGTTATGCAGATGAGATTGTTTCATTTTCTTTGGAAGTTTAGAGACTGAATAGAATTTGTCAAAATTAACATTTGTACTGAAAACAGATAAATGAGCCAAGTCCACTTTGTCTTTGGACAAAATAGAACACCATTTGTTTTGTGTGTGTATGGTTTCATTTAGAATTTTAATCAACATTAGGAAGCCAATTTGAAGCTCCCATTTTTCAGGTCAAATTGCCTTAGGAGCTAGAGGGGAGTTTTATTTTGTTTTGAATCAGGAAATGTAACCTTATTCAGTTCCATAGAGCAGTCAAAGGTACATACATGCATGCGCACTGGTTCATGGGATACCCCAAGTTGACACCGCAGCTGCGCATTGGTGTCTTTGAGAAGCTAAAAACTTTTGACTGATTCTGGAGTCCTTGTCTCTCTTATCCCAGATTTGGAAGATGCGGTCTCCATATGCGCTGTCACAGCCTCTTCTCCAGAAGAGCCAATCCGAAATTCTTCTCTGCGTAGTGCGCAGTATGCCCTATTTCTGTTTGTTCTCTCCCTAATCCAGTTATACTGTCTTCCACTGGTCATCAACATTACAGAGTTGTTTAGCTTTCTTTTGCAGTGATGTCTGGGCCATGCTGCTCCTGCTTTAACCATAAAATATGGTCACTACATTGACAATGTTTAAAAAAATTCATCTTGTATGAGGCACACCAGTTAACCCACAGGCAAAGCCAAAGATAGACTGCTGATGCTTCTGATTACAGTGCACTTAAACTGCACCCTTAACTCAGATCCCTCAGAATGATTTAACAGTGGATGACGATTATCATAAACTGCAAACCATGGTTACCAGTATCAATGGCCAGGGGGAAAAAAAACACCAGCAGTAACTACAGACGTTAGAGAATCTATGCTTTATCTATTTGACACTCAAAGCAGGGTGGTTGCTTTCAGACCCTATTTTTTGGGCTGTTGTATGGATGGGTTTAGTACTTTCCCCCCAATCTTCCACACCCATCATGGATGAGGATTCTTTGGTGTGTCCTGCAAGGGTTTCCCAGGATGTGGGAATTTTTGGAACCAAAACCTGGAAAGACAGGCAAATCAGAACACTTGTCACTCTTCCCTACCTGTATTGAAGTCAAATGAATTCACGTCATCTAGCTGGTATCCCTGTTCCCTAACCTGATATGAGTGCTGGCAGATAACTTTCATCTGCCCCCTTTTCTGAAGAAGTATAGGCCTCACAGGAGCCAGCTTGCTAGAAGGCTCCTACTCCTACCCGCGGAGGAAGGACAGAGGAAGGCCAATAATTGACATCACTTCAAAAGACCAACTGCTGTTACAATGTTCAACTTAGTTTAACCGTGCAGTTTGTGCCCTAGTGATTTCCCTCGGAATTATACTGAAGATCATCTTCAACTGAAACCATACTCCTGTTAGCTTTCCCCCTGCCCTTTGCTGCCTTTAACCCCCTATTTCCGAAAGCAGTCCCCCAATAAGTCACTTGAGCAAGAATCCCCATCTTAGGCCCTGTCTAGACCTAGAACAAGATCCAAATCTATGGTTTTCCATGTTCTTAACCAGTTGTCTAAGACCATTTATTGAGACTGGTCCATTGTTTTCCCAGAAATCCATAGTTTTTACCTCTCTCATTCATATATCTACACACTCTCAGAGCTCTATTCTGAGAAAAGTATGTATGTAGTCACATGATACTTAGAAAGTGAGAAGAACTAGTGAGCAAAAATGTAAGCATCAAATAGCCAGTTTTGACTTGATATGGAAAACTTGAATAAGAAATCAACTGTATTCTGTATCATGCGAATTCTGACTTTTGAAATTTTTTTTTATTTGTTTGTCAGAGAGAGTGAGAGCACAAGCAGGGGGAGTGTCAGGCGAAAGGAGAAGCAGCATCCCCGCTGAGCAAGGAGCCTGATTCAGAACTCGATCCCAGGACCCTGGGATCATGATCTGAGCCAAAGGCAGATGCTTAACTGACTGAGTCACTCAGGCTGAGTTCTGACTTTTAAATGGCACTTAGCTTCTAATTGGAAATATCTGCTGCAAAATTTTATAAATGTACCATAAAAATATTGACACCATCAAACCTGCAATGTGAAAAGTTATGTCACAAATATTACAGAATATATAATTTTAATAGTATATAATAGTATATATCTATAGTATATAATTTTTATAATATATAAACTTGAGAGATATATTTCTCAAATAAATATATTTATAAATTTATATGTATTTTATATATATTAAACTAATATCTATTAGAGAGAGATATATTTGAGATATATATGTATGTGGATATATATCCAAGTATTCTCAAGTTTCTACATGGACATAGGTCTGTTTTGGAGCTTTCTATTCTAGCCAGTTGGTCTGTTTGCCTATTCCTGCACCAATAACACATCATAATTACTATAGATGTATACAAGTCATGATATGTTATAGTCATCTCTGCCTGCCTCTCCATCTACTTGTGATTTCTCTGTCAAATAAATAAATAAAATCTTAAAAAAAAATAAAGGACTTAAAAAAAAAGAGAGATGTTATAGTCAAATGACCTCTACTTTGTTTTTCTTCTTTAAAATTAACTTGGCTCTTCTTTTTTTTTTTTTAAATATTTTATTTAATTATTTGACAGAGATCACAAGCAGGCAGAGAGGCAGGCAGAGAGAGATGAAGGGAAGCAGGCCCCCTGCTGAGCAGAGAGCCCCATGCGGGACTTGATCCCAGGACCCCGGGATCATGACCTGAGCCAAAGGCAGTGGCTTAACCCACTGAGCCACCCAGGCGCCCCAACTTGGCTCTTCTTGAGCCTTTAGATTTAAGATAAATTTGAAAATTTCTCCATCAATTTCTATGAAGAAAATGTTATGGTTTTGATTGAAAGTGTATTGATAAGATTTATTTTTGGAGAATACAAATCTTTATTATATTGAGTCTTCTTTTTGATGACAATATAGTATAGCTCTCTGTTTATTTAGGTCTTCTTTATTGCCTTTGATTAATATTTTGTAATTTTTTAATGGAAGTTTTATACATCTTTTGTTAAACTTATTTCTAGTCCCTCTATTTTTTTGATATTGCTATTGTAATGGTAAAAAAGTCATTATCTTTATTCTCATGTATAAGAATGAAATTGACTTATTTAAAACTTCTATTTATAACCTTACAGAATGCTCTTATTCATCCTAATAATTTGTCTCCAGATTTCCTTGGATTTTCTATAAACAATCATATTTCCTGTGATTAATGACATTTTTATTTTACCACCACTACTTATGTTTTTCATTTGTTCTTCTTTACTGTGTTGAACATGTGTCCTAACTCATTGCGGAAGGTTAGTAGTGATAGAAGACATCTGTTGTCTCATTTCTGATTTTGTAGGGAATCATTCTAATGTTTTACCATGAAATATTATGCTTGCTCTAGGTTTTCAATATCCTTTTATGAATCGCTTATTAAATGACTTTTCTCTGTATATTGAAGAGAGCATACTCTTTAATACACTAGTGAGTTACATGGTGTATTACATGGTGAGTTACACTAGTAGATGTTCTTAAATAATCATTGTATTTCTGAAATAAACCCAACTTGACCATGATTTACTTATTTATACAGAACTGAATTATATTTATTAACAGTTTGAGATTTGAGCTTTATGCATCTATTTACATAAATGAATCAGTCTATATTTTTCTTATAGACACTGGTTGTCCATTTTTGCTATCAAGTTTAAACTAGCCTTGAAAAATTCATTGGGGAATGTTCTCTCTGATTTATTAAAATTTTCCATGAAGATTTAAGATTTTATATGAAATTGGAATTATCTTTTCTTTGAAGATTTGGTAGAAGTCACTAGCAAAATCATCTTAGCCTGTTGTATTTGTTTACTTGGTAGGTAAAACTTTAATTGTCAATTCAACTTAATTTTTTTAAAGATTTTATTTATTTATTTGACACAGAGAGAGAGATCACAAATAAGCAGAGAGGCAGGCAGAGAGAGAGGGGGAAGCAGGCTCCCTGCTGAGCCCAGTGCGGAACTCGATTCCAGGACCCTGAGATCATGACCTGAGCCGAAGACAGAGGCTTAACCCACTGAGCCACCCAGGTGCCCTGATTCAACTTATTTAATAGACATTAGAAAATTCAGGATTTCTAGTTCCTCAGTCAATTGTGGCAGTTTGTATTTTTTTAACAAAATCTCTATTTTTTCTAAATTTTCAACTTATTAGCACGAAAATGTTTCTAGTATTATCTATTATCTTGTTACCTTTAGATCTCTAATGTATTTTAGTTACATCCTTTTTTATTCCTCAAATTCTTTATTTGACCTTTTGTTTTTTTATCAATCTTACGAAAGATTTGTCCATTTTTAAGAATCTTTACAAAGAGGGTGCCTGGGTGGCTCAGTGGGTTAAGCCGCTGCCTTCGGCTCAGGTCATGATCTCAGAGTCCTGGGATGGAGTCCTGCATCGGGCTCTCTGCTCGGCGGAGAGCCTGCTTCCCTTTCTCTCTCTCTGACTGCCTCTCCATCTACTTGTGATTTCTCTCTGTCAAAAAAATAAATAAAATCTTAAAAAAAAAAAATCTTTACAAAGAGACAGCTATTGACTTTTTTATTTCTCTCTGTTGTATGTTTTTGTGTCTATTTCATTATTTTCTGTTTTTAACCCTTCAAGTTTACTCTGACTTTCTTAAGTTGGATGCTTAGCTAATAATTTTTACCTTTATTTTTTCTTAATACAACTTTAAGTTTATAGATAATTTAAACACTATTTTAGCTTTATGTCACAAACTCACACACAGCCTTGTGACCAACTCAGCCTTCATGTCTAAGCTCCATCCCTGCAAACAGTCACCCTTTGGCCATTCTTGATGCAGACTGTGGGATAATCCACCTCAAGAGGACAGACCCAAGAAAGAGACTCAATTTAGGCCGTGGAAATAGACTTGGAGCTGTTTAGGCAGGAAATTGGGGGGTTCCAGCTACCTAGTAGGTGGTTTAGAAGTGAAGTATGTAGGCTTCAAATGGATATATTCTCTTGATCCTATAGACTACTCACTTTGTAAAGATGAGAAAACCTGGAGGAAGGCCAGAGTGGGGCCCTCTCAAACTAGAGGTTCAGGTCAGGGCCTCTCTTGTCCATATCCAAAGACAGTACTATATAAGACAGGAAGCAAGCTTTTTTCAAGAGGAAGAATGCTGCCACAGAAATCAAATAAGAAAAGGAAATAAAAGTTATCCAAATTGGTAAGGAAGAAGTAAAACTTCAACTATTCACAGATGATATGATACTATATATGGAAAACCCTAAAGACTCCACTAAAAATCTATTAGAACTGATAAATGAATTCAGTAAGGTTGCAGGATACAAACTAAATACACAGAAATTCACCAAATTTCTATACACTAATAATGAAGTATCAGAAAGAGAAATCAAGAAAATAATCCCATTTGCACTTGCATCAAAAAGAGTAAAATATTGGGGCACCTGGGTGGCTCAGTGGATTGAGCCTCTGACTTTGGCTCGGGTCATGGTCCCGGGGTCTTGGGATCGGGCCCCTCATCCGGTTCTCTGCTTAGCGGGGGCCTGCTTCCCCCTCTCCCTCTGCCTGCCTACTTGTGATCTCTCTCTCTGTCAAACAGATAAATAAAATCTTTTTTTTTTAAAAGTAAAATACCTAGGAATAAATTAAACCTAGGAGGTGAGAAACCTCCATTTTGAAAACTATAAAACACTGATGAAAGAAATTGAAGATGACGCAAACAAATGGAAAGATATTCCATGCTTATGGATAGGAAGAACAAATATTGTTAAAATGTTCATACTATCCAAAGCAACCTATACATCTAATGCAATCCTTATCAAAGTACCAACAGCATTTTTCACAGAACTGGAACAAATAGCCCTAAAATTTGTATGAAACAACAAAAGACCCTGAGTAGCCAAAGCAATCTTGAAAAAAAAGGGCAAAACTGGAAGTATCACAATCCCAGATTTTAAGATATACTACGAAGCTATAGTAATCAAACCAATATAGTACTGGCACAAGAATAGACACATTGATCGACGGAAGAGAGTAGAGAGCCCAGAAATAAGCCCACAATTATAAGGTCAATTAATCTTCCATAAAGGAGGCAAGAATATACAATGGGAAAAAGTCTCTTCAACAAATGGTGATGGGAAATACTGGACAGCAAAATGCAAACAAATAAAACTGGACTGCTTTCTTCTAGCATACACAAAAATAAACTCAAAATGGATTAAGGACCTAAATGTGAGACCTGAAACCTTAAAAATCCTAGAAGAAAGCATAGGCAGTAATTTCTTTGACATTTTTCTAGATATGTTTCCTCAGGTAAGGGAAACAAGGGCAAAAATAACCTATTGAGACTCCATCAACATTAGATGCTTCTGAGCAGCTAAGACGGTGGCATAGCAGGAGGACCCTATGCTCTTCTCATTCCTAGAGCACAACCAGATAACTATCAAATCATTTGGAATATCTGTAAAAATGACCTGAGTACTGACAGAACAAGTTGCACAACTAGAGGGAGAGAAGAGGCCACATCGAGGAAAGTATGAAGTGCAGGGACATGGTGTGGGAGAGAAACAAAATGCAAAGCTTCTGCATGGCAAAGGTAACAATCAACAAAACTTAAAGGCAACCTACAGAATGGGAGAAGATATTTGCAAATGACATATCTGATAACAACTCAGGATCTAAAATATATAAAACTGCATATATATACAACTTAACATCCAATAAAGCAAATAATCCAATTTAAAAATGGGCAGAAGTCATGAGTAGGCATTTTCCAAAAAAGACATACAGATGACCAACAAACACATGAAAAGATGCTCAACATCACTTCTCTGGGAAGTGCAAATCAATATCACAATCAGCTATCACTCGTTCCTGTTAGAGCGGCTAAAATCAAAAACACAAGAAACAATTTGTACACCTGAAAGTCATATTATATGGTATGTTAACTAACTGGAATTTAAGTAAAAACTTTAAAATTTTTTTAAAAAACACAAGAAACAACAACTGTTGGCAAGGACGTGGAGAAAATGTACCCTCATGCAACGCAAATTGGTACAGTCACTATGGAAAACCGTATGGAGAACAAAAAAAGATAATAGTATGAAGATTCCTCAAAAGATTAAATACATAATTGTCAAATGATCCAGTAATTCCACTATTGCCAAAGAATACAAAAACACTAATTTGAAAAGATATATTTATCCCTATGTTCATTGCAGCATTAATTACAATAGTCAAATTATGGAAGCAGCCCAGGTGTCCATTGATAGAGATGAATGGATAAAGAAGATGTGGTATATATATATACACAATGGAATATTACTCAGCCCCCCAAAATAATGAAATCTTGCCATTTGCAACAACATGAATGGAGCTAGAGAGTATAATGCTAAGTGAAAGTCAGTAGGAGAAAGACAAATACCATATGATTTCACTTATATGTGGAATTTAAGAAACATAACAAAACAAAACAAAAAACAGATAGAAACCAAGAAACAGACTATATCACTATAGAGAATAAACATGGTTACCAGAGGAGAGGTAGGTGGGGTGGGAAAATAGATGAAGGGGATTTTTAAAAAATTAAAAAAAAAAAAAAAAAGGAGGAAGAACACTGGTTACAGTAAGGTGAGGCAGAAGAAGTATTCTGTGCAAAGAGAAGAGGGTCAGGAAATTTGGGGAATATAGAGAAATATGGGTTTCAGAATAGGCAAGAGATACCTAGTGAGATTTGTTGGCCTCTATAGGACTTTGATGTAAAGTTTGGGCAAAGTCACAGAGGATTCAGCCTTTATAAGTACTATTCTCTGCATCCCTCATTCACATAACTCTTATAAATACTTCAGGTCTCAGCTAGAGTTTCACTCTCTCTTCTTCCTCCCAACCCTTGATCAATTTATCCCCTCCCTCTTAAGTTTTTTCAAAGAATCTGTACTTTCTCTTTTGTTATATTCAATCACATAGCTGTCTTTCTGATGATTCAGGCTGAAAACTTTCTGAAGACATTTGTCTTGTCCTGCATCATATCCCCAGCATCCAGAAAGTGGCTGAAACCCATCTAGTGATCAAGAAATATTTGATGAATTAATAAGTTGGCCTTGGGGCACCTGGGTGGCTCAGTTGGTTGAGCGTCTGACTTGATTCCAGCTCCAGGTCCTGGGACTGAGCCCCACGTCAGGCTCCATACTCAGCGAGGAATCTACTTGAGATTTTTTCCCTCTGCCTGCCCCCTTACACTCATCCTCTCTCTCTCTCCCTCTCTCTCTCAATAAATACATCTTAAAAAAATAAATAATTTGGCCTCATGATGCTTGAGTGGTATTGCCTGATATGGTCGAATCCAAATAGGGTATCAGTAGAATATCAGCCTTTTGCTGTCCTTCCACTTTGAATAATGTCATTTTACACAGAACTTTTCAAAGCTAGTTACTCAGACTAAGTTTGTGTATTTTAATATGTAAAATGCTATATAAGATTTTCTGGAAAATCTAAAATCACCCAAGTGTTACACTATCATTTAAAAAGGCTTGGATTATATACTAGAAATTCCCCTTCATCATATGCAAAACATTTTTGCTGTTACCTATAGTAAAACAGATGAAAGGACAATTTGAAGGAGAGCGAACAGACCTGAGAGGGTTTGGGTTGGGATCTACCCATCCCAATCCCAAGAGGTAAAGACAAAGATAAAAGAACCAGGATGCTAGTTTGTGCTGGGTCCCTTCAATAACCCAATTGGTCCACATGGACAACCCATCTGACCTATTCAGACCACTCTCTGACTCACTACTGGTCATTATTTGGAAAGTTCCTCCAAAGCAAGCACATGGCACTTGTTAAAATGATGTGGAATTTAGTCAACAGAGCTACCCCTTGAGAATCTTGCTCTAGGCTGCTGTGAAGACTGCATCCTTGGTCTTGAAGAGTAATCCCGTGGCTGTACATGATCCTGGCTGCAAGTCCACAAATACTGGGGCATAGCCTGAGTGTTACTAAAGATAACAAAGGTTTCAGGGCTGGAGACATTGTCAACCACACTGTCATGGTAGTCTGTGTCTCCAGGACTCAATGGTGGGGGAGTGATCTGTAACTGATGACCCTGACAGAAGGAGCCTGTGAGTACTTCAGCTTCAAACACGTATATCAGTTTGTCTGTGGCCGATGTTTCCTTGACCCGGTATGCTAGGTTTTTCAGGCTCTTGGTGAAGTATATACCAACTCCATATTTTTGGTCTGAAAAGAGAAAAAGAAGTTAAAAGATTATTAGGATCTGATGAATCGTATTGCCTATGTGGGTACTACTATGTAATCTCTCTCTAGTCCTCTAAGTAATCACCACCTCCTGGTCTCAAGTCCCTGTCTGAGGCAAAGACACCTAAAGTTGTGCTACTGAGGCAAATTATCATTGATATCATCAGCCTAATAACAGCTTACGTTTATATGCCTACTTCCCTTTTTATTTCCTTTCCTCCCTATTTTTTTCTTTACATTTACTTCGGATTTAACCGAATATTGTTGCAGGCTCACGAGCAGCACTGAACAACAAAAGTTCAATGTAAGCATATATGTAATTTTAAATTTTCTAGTAGCCACATAAAAAAAGTAAAAAGGAACAGGTAAAATTAATTTAGTAATTTTTATTTAATCTGTGTTATCCAATGTTACCATTTCAACTTGTAATCAATATAAAAAATTATTAAGGAGATATTTTACATTCTCTCCTTGGGTAGTGGTCTTTAGAATCAGTGTATATATTGCATTTAAAGTCCATCTCAATTCAGATTAACCACGTTTTAAGTGCTCAATAGCCACATGTGCCAATGGCTACCAGTTGAACAATTCAGCTCTCGGGCTTCTAGAATAACTAAGACATGATCCCTGTTCTCAAAAATTCACAAAGGGAAATCCCCACATGTAAACAGGTAAAGTACAGCACAGTTTTATGTAAAGAGAAAATATTTTGAGATAAAAATCAAAGATTTCTTTCCTGGAATTTTCGTCTTGCTCTTGGTTTCTCCACCCATTGAGTTCTTGCTACTCATTATATTGGGGCAAAAAAGATAAAGCTTATAACAAAATCAACTGAATACACACACACACACACACATTCAATTATATAACTTTTTTAAAAGATTTTATTTATTTATTTGAGAGAGAGATAGTAAGAGAGAGCATGAGCGAGGAGAGGGTCTGAGAGCGAAGCAGACTCCCCATGGAGCTGGGAGCCCGATGAGGGACTCAATCTCGGGACTCCGGGATCATGACCTGAGCCGAAGGCAGTCGTCCAATCAACTGAGCCACCCAGGTGTCCCTCAATTATATAATTTTTAAAAAAACTTTATTTTAGATAGTACAAGCAGAAGGAGGAGCAGAGGAAGAGGGAGAGAGAGGCAGAGAAGGAGACTCCCTGCTGAGCACAGAACCTAGGATCATGGCGGGGGAGGGCTTGATCCCAGGATCCTAAGCTTGTCAGATGAGCCAAAACCAAGAGTCAGAGACTCAACTGACTGAGCCACCCAGGCACCCCAGATATCATATATAATTATTGGGTTTTTTTTTTAAAGATTTTATTTATTTATTTGACAGACAGAGATCACAAGTAGGTAGAAAAGCAGACAGAGAGAGAGAGGGAAGTAGGCTCCCCGGCTCGATCCCAGGACCCTCAATCCCAGGATCATGACCTGAGCT
This sequence comes from Mustela nigripes, assembly GCF_022355385.1. NCBI lineage: Eukaryota > Metazoa > Chordata > Mammalia > Carnivora > Mustelidae > Mustela > Mustela nigripes. The sequence continues at coordinate 98,015,937 of NC_081558.1, forward strand.
GAAGGCAGAGGCTTTAACCCACTGAGCCACCCAGGCGCCCCTATAATTATTTTTAATCAAAGCATAGATTATGGCCTTGAAAGGCTTTCTGGGAGAGGAAAAGGGTTTTCTGAACCAGAAGTCTAAAAACTAAAGGATTCAGAGCGTGGAGTTTATGCCATATGTAACAGGAGAGAAGGATAAAAGATATTCTTAGAATAGTTTTCTCACTTCAAAATAAGTAAAAGTTCTTCCTTTCACCTGGTGTAAAGATAAGAATCAGAGAGGACATGACTAGAGCTGTTGGGGACGCTGAGAAGGGACTCACTTCACTGCCCCACTCCCTCAAGAGAGCCTGAGGAGTCAAGATAGGGAAGAACTACAAGAATCTCAGAAAAACAGGGAGTAGGGGACTTCCAGAGTAGAAGGAACCATTGCCTGCCTCTACTGGGTGCAGCCCCCTCAGCTAGCCAGGCTGCTAAATGGAAAGCAGCGATGGCCAGAGAAGATGTCCACAACAGGTGAGGACTGCCACACAAGACCTTGCATTTCAGCTTGGAGGATGTGCACACTCAAACATTTCCCGCTTTGCAGGAGGGGCACAGACAATGGCCTAGAAAGGAACTCCCTTGGTATGAAAACCGGAGTGCCCTGTGAAGACACTGAGAACAAAGGGCATCATAAATTTAAGCATAGGAGGGCGCTAATGACCAAACCCCAGGGTGGTTTTTCTAGCAGAGGACATCAGAAGACAGAGAACAGACAGATGGAGAACCAGACCATTCTCTCCACAATGCCTGTCCCACCCTCTAAAACACTCTTAGAAGAGAAGAAGGAGGAAAAAAAAAAAAAAAAAAAACATGCAGGAACTGAGTTTAAACCCCCAAAGGACTGAGAAAACTGAAAATGACTGAGTTCATCTCGAACAGTCAAGATGGGATTTTTCCACATCTGTGGACATGGGGGCAGGAAAGGTAGGTAAAATTCCATTTTAGAGCTAATAAGGAAGGTAGGCTCCATAGCTGAGTTGTGTGGAACTATAGATTTTTGTACCCGTTGGAGTTACAGATGCGCTAACATGGGAATGTAGGACATGTGGGAGCACAGAGCAGAGAGCACTCCCTGGGTGCAGGCGTGAGGGAACGTGTCAACCAGGAGATGCCATTTCAGCTGTGTCTGGAAAAAGGAATAGGACTCTGCAGGGCTAAAAATGGGTGAGGGGGGAAGGCATTCCACATGCAAAGGCATAGAGGCATGAAATATCAAGCACATTTAGGAAAATCCAAGCAGTTCCTGGCTGACGTGTGGATGAACACAGTGAGTGATGAGGGGGGAAATGATGGGGGAGCAGGGGAGCCTAGGTCCTTACATGCTCTGCCAGTGGGGTTGGAGTTTTACCGCGCAGGCAGCTAGGTAGGTAGATATTAAACAGGCATGTATGTTTTTAGCATGACAATTTCCGGAAGCAGAGAAAAGGATAGGTTGGATAGGGTTGTGGTTTTTTTTTTTTTTTTTTAAGATTTTATTTATTTATTTGACAGAGAGAGATTACAAGTAGGCAGAGAGAGAGGAGGAAGCAGGCTCCCTGCTGAGCAGAGAGCCCGATGCGGGACTCCATCCCAGGACCCTGAGATCATGACCTGAGCCAAAGACAGCGGCTTAACCCACTGAGCCACCCAGGTGCCCAAGGGTTGTGGTTTTGAGGCAAGAAAGGACCTGGTCATCGTCTGGGCCCAGGGGAAGAAGAACAAAGGCAACAGGAATAGAGAGGTGAGGCTGGGCTGAGAATGTTTCAAGAGGAAACCAGCAGGGCTGTGTGACTGCCTGAACCTAGAGTAAGAGGAAGGAGGAATGGAAGAAGATAACGTTTCCAGCTAGGAGACCTCATATATAGATGGTGATGGTATAAGCCAGGATAGGGGGTATGGGGGGGGGGTAAGGAAAAAGCACCTATTTCTTAGGGAAAAGTATGGCCAAGGAAAAAGTTCAGTCCAAGGTGATTATGGAACATCTAGGCAGAAATATTCCAAAGACAGTTGGAGATATGGACTTGCAGGTCAGGAGAGAAGAAGGGGCTTCGAGTTACAAATCTGTAAGTCATCAGAGGTAGGAGTTGAAGCTATAGGTATAGGTGCAATCACCCAGGGGGACATCATAGGGTTGGGAAAAATAAAAAGCTACCTTTAGAACTCCAGAAAACACCCAACAGATGGACTCACTAGATTATAAATTATAAGGGCAGGAACTCTATTGTGTTTACTGTTGTATTCCTCCCACCGAGCACAGGGCCTGACTTACAGAATGTGCTCAAGAATGAATGAATGAACACAATAAAACACATTGCAAGCATGGAGGCTCCTTCTTGCTACATTTAGGCAAATCCTGCAAGCAAGAGATGAAATCAGAACTGGCTGGAATGTAAGCCAAGACAGAAAATGTAGAAGCCCACTTTGCCTATAGTTAGCCATCTAAATTGACCGAGAATCCCATAACTGGGAAACTTGCAGGGGTAAAAAAGAAATAAATAAATAAAGCCAAGAACCTTTGTACTACAAATGAAAACTAGGTTAAAAAAGAAGAGTTGCAAAATAACTTCAGCGGTGATCAAATGTCTCCTGGGTTTCTCAAGCACCTTTGGTTACCCACCCTCACCAGACATGTTGGCTCAAGTCCCATTTTGGACAGTATCTCCCCAGTGAATCTATTATTTGAATCGCCTCAGGCAGTGGCTTTAAGCTAAGAGCTAGGAATGTGGACAGAGCACCGAGGCCAGTAGGTAAAAGACTAGAATCTTGAGGCTTAAAGACTAGATGGAGACAAGACCTTTGACTGGGCTTTGACCAGCAGTAAACAGGCTTCATGCGTGCTATGGTTTTAAAGGAACTATATTGCTGAAGAAACTGTAAGCCTGGCTGTCAGTAGCCTGAGAGCATTCTAGTCCCTGAGGCAATCCAGGGACCCCTGATAGGCCACGGGCCCCAATGGGTCCAGAAATGACCGAAGATGGCAATACATAGGGAAGATTCTTCCCAGAGTACAAAACCACGGTGTTAGTCCACTCCCGGAATACAGTCTTCACTATCCCTGTCCAGCGACATGGGATTAGTGGTATGGACCAGTGACTTTCCTTCTCCCCTATAGAAATGGGAGTGTTTTTGGTTTTGTTTTTAAAGCGCTTATTTATTTTTTGACAGAGCGAGAGAGTACAAGCAGGGGGAGTGGTAGGCAAAAGGGGAGGAAGAAGCATGTGAAGCTCCCTCCCAGGACTCTGGGATCATGACCTGAGCAGAAGGTAGACACAACCCTCTGAGCCACACAGGCATCCCTAGAAATGGGAGTTTTTTTATTGCAGTTTTCCTGCTCTTCCTATCATTATATAATGATTGGGTTAGGGCAATTACCTTGCTTTTAAGCTTTAAAAGAGGACTTTCTGGACTCGAGGCTGATGAGATAGGATGAGACTTTGGGGCTGTCTTCCTTGGGAGGTGATGTGTGTGCCTTTTAGGAAGAAAGATGTGTGCAAATGTCAGGCAATTTGCAGCATCTGCCACAGGACTGAAAAAAAGGCACTACTGGATTTTTGATAAATAGGAGGACAGTGATGGTCTTAGTAAGAGTAGATTATGTAGGGGTGGGAGAGGGGGAGTGCAGAGAAGCAGCCAGTTATGACGGGTTTGGGAGCAAACCGAAGTTGTGAATTTTTAAGACTTTAACCAATATCACTCTTCTGGCTAAAGACTTCTTTTCTTGGTAGGGATCCATTTAAAATTTTTTTACCCCCAGGAACTTCCTATGTTCAGTTTTTACTCCAGGTATTTTTTATGTTCTCTCTGGGGGCAAAGAGATGATGATTTCCAGACCCGTTGCTTTCTAGAAATCAAGACCTGGAGTTGGCTTTACAGCAAGGATCAAGCTACATATTTTGAAAGGTAAAAATCAAGAACAGAATCAATGATCAGGCAAAATCAAGCTGTATGGCTACTATCCTCCATGATTATTACTAAACTTCTTTGCCTCCTTTGGAGAGATCCAGAGGGGACAATACAGCAATTAAGTATGCAGTATTGTTGTACAACGGAAAAGAGATGTGGAAGCTACACACAGTAGAACTCCCATAGCTGAAAAGGATCTTAAAGGATTGTTTACTTCACCTGCCAGATGCTATCTAATTCATTCACTAGCAGACTACAGGAAATGAAGAAGATGGAAGAGAAAAGAGCAACTTTATTAAGCTCAGGAAAATGCCCTTTTAATTAAGGGATGAGGTTTGGTAGTGTCAATAATTATTTTGTGGAGCTAAGAAAAAAAAAACAGCTTCAGCAGATAAACACATTAAAAAAAAAAAAAAAGCTTAGGCAGATAAAACACATAACCACAGAAAAGAGAAAAACAGTGAAATGTACATCTTACCGCAAAAGCTTTCATCAGCATTAAACCCATCAGCAACAAAACAAGAAGAACAAACAAAAAATATGACCCTTTCCAAATGACTCAATCACTATATCCCAGTTGCAAGGGTTCCCCTCACCAAAGCAACAAATACCACAAATGGTGAGTCATCTGCTGGGGTCTGCTCACCATTCCCCACATACAGAGACCCCGAAGATGAGGAGCTGACACCTACCGCAGGGCGCCGAGTACATTCTTTGAAAGCCAACTCTGCTTACGGCTTCGCAGAACTGGTAAGGAATTTGCTGAAACAGCCTGTGGCTCACAGGCTTCCCCTGTGTTCTCTCTCCCATCATTTTCTTCTTTTTTTGGAAGACAGCCATGAGAACCTCATTGTCTATTTTCTCCACCTATGACCCAAGATATGAAAAACTGAAAAAAAACTGGGAAAAAAAGTGAGAAGCGCTATGTTTTTTGCTTGATAGTCTGCTTCCAAGAGAAAGGCTGTGTGTATTCTAGGCATGCAACTTGCTTTTCATATAAAGTGTTTTAAGAGTCCTCCTGGCTCCCACCCCTCTCCTACTTTGACTTCTGGCTCTTCAAAATTCCCTGTCCCTTCTTTGATAAATCCATGTAATAAAAATTCACTGAGTGAATCCCTACCTAATGAAAGGGTTAACTGTGTAGACAGTCTTTGCCTTCTTAAAAGCACATGGTTTAACAAGAGGTAAAAAAAATAGGTGAACAATTATAATACAGTATAATAAATGCTATTCTATTTTTTTTTTTCATACTGCTTCGAGATAGGCAGACAAGTTTGCCCTGAGGCTTGATGGGTGCTTCTGTACCTCCTGCCATCATTCCTACCTCCTGATTCCAACTATACACTTTGTGTCTGCCCACCCCTGCCCTACTTTCAGTCTTAATTCTCCGGGTCCAGGTCAATGAGCAGCTGGCATAGAGTCCTCAGCAGCTGAATTTTTCTCTCAGTTACAGAAACAAATAATAGCAAGACAAGTAGAATCCTTCCCTCAATTACGTATACCTTTATAACCTGCAAACCACAGCTCTCAAACTGTTTCTTCTGAGCCTGAATTTCCTCCGTTGAAAGCTTTAGGCATTTCAGAAACGTATTCTTTTTCATTTCATCCTGGTTTGGGGGTTGCCAATTAGTCCACTGCCCTAAAAATGAATAACATAAAACTTTGTTTCAGTGCTCTGTGAGAGGAAAAAGACTTGTAAAGAAATTTAATAAAACAAATTAAAGAAATTTAAAGAAACGGATTAGCCAGTTTAAATTGTATGCCTTATATGTTTAGGACATGAAAGGAGAATACAGTATAACAAGAAGGCATGGGATAGAAGAGGGGGTTAATAAATTTGTCCTCACGTGATTTAGATCACGAGCCTGAGGGGGTGAGAGAAAAAAGAGCATTAGTATATATTTCCCCCATCGATGTTGTAAGATAATGTATAAGTATGTTGCTAATAGGAAATGCTTATATTTCTGGCCAGGATGCTCATCAACAAAAATACACAGACAGAGTAAAACATTAAGGAATGATGAAAAATAGTATGACATTTATATAAAACGTAAAGATTTTCAAAAAGATTTCATATCTCAACTTCATTTGACTATTACAACACTGCCACTGAAATAACTAACACACACCTTGACAAAAAACAAAATTAAAACTCGGAGAAGGGGCGCCTGGTGGCTCAGTGGGTTAAAGCCTCTGCCTTCCGCTTAGGTCATGATCCCAGGGTCCTGGGATTGAGCTCTGCTCAGCAGGGAGCCTGCTTCCTCCTCTCTCTCTGCCTGCCTCTCTGCCTACTTGTGATCTCTGTCTGTCAAATAAATAAATAAAATCTTAAAAAAAAAAAAAACTCAGAGAAGTTAAGTGACTTGGCTGATATCACACAGCTAATATAAACCTGGCTTTCACCAGTGCTCTCTGCAAGTGGAAAGGCAGAATATTTGGTACATACATCACTCACATGCACCCAACCACAAAAAGCAAACTTTGGAGATTAAGAGTTTATGTTCTCTCTTTCCTCCCTTCCTTCCTTTCTTCCTTCTTCCTTAACTTTCCTACCTTCCTTTTTAAATTCAAGGGACAACCTGTTACTGCCCACCAACTGCTTGTTGGAATAAATATACATACATGTGAACAAACAGAAAACCCCAAAAAGACTTCTTTTCTTTCAGTTTCTTTTCTTTTTTCTTTTTTTTTTTAAGATTTTATTTATTTGGGGGAGAGAGAGCATGCTCACATGAGCAGGGGGGAAGGGCAGAGGGAGACTGATGCAGCACTGGATAAACCTACGGAGCCACCCAGGCACCCCTCAGTTTATTTTCAGTTTGACTTAAACCCAAGTAAACAAAAATGACATAATTCCCAGCACATTATTTAATTGAATGTGCTCAATCTAACCACAGAAAGCAGATGATAAATCCAAAGAAATTCACTAGAGGGGCCAAGCTGTAAATCTGGAAAGCAGGGGGAACAAAATTCCATAGCAGAGAAATTTCAGAGCCAGGAAATTTCAAAGGAGGAGATTATAAATTAAATCTCAAGAGCAAGAGCCGACATATATAAGGTATAGTAATAGAGTTCAGCTCACTTGAGTTCAGCAACCATTCGCTGAGCTCCTATCACCTGCTGGCACTGGGTTGGGCACCTGGGTTGAGCACTGCAGACTCAAAGATCCACAAACTCCTGCTGTCAGAAGTGCTCCCCAGGAAGGATTACAATAGCAGCATGGAAGAGGAAACGCCTAACTTCCGTATTTAAATTTTATCGCTCTGCTGGATAGCTGACATTCCTTGTAGTAATAACTCACTGAAAATGTATCCGTTTTACAAAAGATCTCAACATGAGGCACGAATGTATCAAAATCCTAGAGGAGAGCATAGGCTGTAAGCTCTTCGACATTAGCCACAGCAACTTCTTTCAAGATGTGTCTCCAAAGGCAAAAGAAACAAAAGCAAATATGAACTTTGGGGACTTCATCAAGATCAAAAGCTTCTGCACAGCAAAGGAAACAGTCAACAAAACAAAGAGGCAACCCACAGAATGGGAGAAGATATTCACAAATGACACTACAGACAAAGGGCTGATATCAAGATCTATAAAGAACCCAAACTCAACACTCACAAAACAGATAATCACATCAAAAAATGGGCAGAAGACATGAACAGAACACTTCTCCAAAGAAGACAAACAAATGGCTAACAGACACATGAGAATATGTTCATCATCATTAGCCATCAGGCAAATTCAAATCAAAACCACATTGAGATAATACCTCACACCAGTTAGAATGGCCAAAATTAACAAGACAAGAAACAACAAGTGTTGGAGAGGATGTGGAGAAAGGGGAACCCTCTTACACTGTTGGTGGGAATGTAAGTTGGTGCAGCCACTTTGGAAAACAGTGTGGAGATTCCTTAAGGATTTAAAAATAGAGCTAACCTATGACCCTGCAATTGTACTACTGGGTCCCCAAAGATACAGATGTAGTGAAAAGAATAGCCATCTGTACCCCAATATTCATAGCAGCAATGGCCACAGTCACCAAACTGTGGAAAGGGCCAATATGCCCTACAACAAACGAACGTATAAAGAAGAAATGGTCCATATATACTGTGGAATATTATGCCTCCATCAGAAAGATGAATACCCAACTTTTGTATCAACATGAACGGGACTGGAGGAGATTATGCTGAGTGAAATAAGTCAAACAGAGAAAGTCAATTATCATATGGTTTCACTTACTTGTGGAGCATAAGAAATAACATATTGGGAGAAGGAAAGGAAAAGTGATTTGGGGGAAATTGGAGGGGGAGACGAATCATGAGAGACTGTGGACTCTGAGAAACAAATTGAGGGTTTTGGAGGAGAGAAGAATGGGAGGTTGGGTGAGCCTGGTGGTAGGTATTAAGGAGGGCACGTATTATATGGAGCACTGGGTGTGATGCATAAACAATGAATCTTGGAACACTGAAAAAATTAAATTAAATTTAAAAAAAAGAAGAAAAAAGAAAATGTATTAATTTTGTTAACTAAGGTCCCAATCTGGTTGAGAGAGAGTGTGTAGGAGCCTCTGAAACACAGCTGTGGAATTATATGCTTAGTCATCAACTATCAAAAGTGCTATCTTGCAGCAGAACCAGGGACTTAACAGGACTAACTGTCAATAGCTGGGATAATAGGTCAACCCTATGAATGCAGTTAGTTTAAAGCAATGCCACAAGCTTTATAGAACAGTGTTTCTTTGTCTCTTGTTCTCTTGGGAAGTGTACTCTTGTGTCAGTTTAAATATCCATAGTCATTACCTTTCAAAAGCTAAGTAGAAATCATATCTTTGGTCTCATTCTTGTGTATTACTTTTGAATTCTATTTCTTTATGTTCAATGTTTTTAATTTTTTAAAAATATTTTTTATTTATTTGATTGAGAGAATGTGTGTGTGTGTGAGAGAGAGAGAGAAAGAGAGAGAGACCATTTTTTTAAAAGGGTTTTATTTATTTATTTGACAGACAGAGATCACAAGTAGGCAGAGAGACAGGCAGAGAGAGAGAGGAGGAAGCAGGCTCCCTGCTGAGCAGGGAGCCCAAAGCAGGACTCTATCCCAGGACCCTGAGATCATGACCTGAGCCAAAGGCAGAGGCTTTAACCCACTGAGCCACCCAGGTGACCTGTCCATTTTTTTTACTGTTTTTTTTTTTTTTGAGTCACCCAGGTACCCCTCTTATGTATTATTTTTGCCCATGCTTTTACTTACTGTAAACTCCCACTCACTTTGACCATGTCTGCCTGAATTATTTTTATAAACACAAGGTGAAAATGAGGTGTCTTTGAAAATTTGCATCTGAATTTTTGTACCAAACCCATGAACATTACAGTGAAAATGACCTTATCTTTGCTAAAATCTTTTAAGGCTCTCCCTTGTTTCAAGAAAAACTCTGAACTCTCATAGAATTTATTAAGTCTTTCCTAATCTAGACCCTGCCATGGTCTGATTGCTTGAAAGTATCTTTACCTTACTAATTTCTTTCTATTCTTCATTCTCCATTTATGACTCCTCTTCTGAGAAGGCTCCCCTTGACCTCCCAAGTCTGGGTTAGGTGTCTAAACTGGTATTCTGAGACCTAGTTCCAATGTCTGTGTAAGTAGGAGGGTTTCTCATGTATGCAACCAAGCCATTCTGCTACTATCTACCCAAGGATAGAATCAGATTTTCTCAGGTTAAGAGTGCAGTCCTACAGGACTGCTCGCTCTCTCTCTCTCTCTCTCACACACACACACACACACATACACACACTTCAGACACCAGTCAAAAACCAGATTATTACCTGTGCTTCTGGCTGACTAGCTACAAACTGAAAGTTCCAATGAACTTCTCCTTGGATTTCAGACACTGGTTGCAAGTTCAGGTTGTTACCTGTACTTTTGACTGGCTGACTATACTTCAGAGGATCCCATGATCTCCTCCTCGGGTTCAATTTATTTGCTAGAGCGGCTCACAGAACTCAGAGGAACATTTTACTCACCAGATTACTGGTTTGTTATACAGGTATATTACTCAGGAACAACCAGACAGAAAAGATGAATAAGGCAGGGAAGGAATGGGGAAAAGGTGTGGAGTTTCTGTTTTCTCTCCCAGCAAATCACACTCTCTAGCTCTCCACATGCTCACCAACCTGAAAGCTCTCTGAACCTGTCCTTCTGGATTTTTATGGAGGTCTGTTACCTAGTCATAGCTGACTAAATCATTGGCCACTGGCAACTGATTCAACCTCCAGCCCCCTCCCCAGAGGTTGCACTGGAGGATACCCAAATCCTCCAATCACAGGTCGAGTTTCCTGGTGACCAGTCCCCATCCTTAGGTGCTTTCCAAAGTCACCTCCTCAATGTAACAAAAGACAACTTTATCACTCTCCACACTTAGGAAATCCACAGGGTTTGATAGCTGTAAGCCAGGAATGTGGAGGAAGACCAAATATATATAACAAATATGTTTGGATCATATGAATGAAGAAATATTCTAAATTGCAACATCACAGTGCCTGTCCGAGGTGCTCCCACAGAGCATTTTCACCCTCTTTCATAGATAACCTGCTCAGTATCCTCAATTAGATTTTCAGTGGAAACAACGTCCACCTTATCAGTGTATCCCCAGCACCCATCACATGCTTGACACATATCATGGATACATTAGTCAAGTAAATAAATGAAAGAAGCTTCTGTTTCCCAAGCTGACATTTGCAACAGTGTAATTTTCCTAGTTAGCTCTAGGGCTATGTTGAAAAGACTTCTCCAGACCCAAATTCCCAGTCATTGTGATGATTTTTGCCCCACTGAATGGGAGATACTTGAGTGTACTTCACACTGTGAATGAATAATTTACTGTGATGAGAGAGCTCAAAGTAATTTCAAGATTCCTAATGCTGCCAGCAATAAATACATAAATGCAATAAAACTCAAAGAAATGAATTGATCAAGTGGAACGTGTCTATGTTCAAACGCTCCATTTGTGGAATTAGAGATGTACAATTTCCCCCAGAGCCTGGGCTTGTGTAGGTGGAGGCTTTCTATTTAATTGCCTCTTAGGCAATCCACATCATCGTAAGTAAATCCAATCACATGGGTGCATGTGAGTGTGTGTGTGTGTGTGTGTGTTTTCATTTACTAATTAACCTTGCTGGTAGAAAGACAGCCAAAAAACGGTTATAAAAGGTTACGGCTTAACACAGAAGCAACGTGGTCTGCTCTCTTTTCCATGCTATCTCTGACCCACATGCATACAGACGTCCTCACACCCATAAGGAGTAGTTTGCAAGAGCTGACTTTTCAACTTAAAGTCACTCACCTGACAAGCTCCAAAGGGCTAGTTCCTTTTTTCTTGCCACTTCCTCTTGAACTTCACACAACATATGTTCAATGTTCATAACAGCCTCAATGACGTCAGCTTGGGCTCCTTTAATCTCTAAAGTTGCCTTTTCCAGACTGATAATCTCTGAGATAGAGACCCTCAAGGTATTCTGAAGCCGAGTCAAACTGTCATGTTCTTTTTTCCCAAGGTAGAGGATAAGATTATTCTCAATGATATGGTGGTCCTGGGGGGTCAGTATCCTTTGGATCCACGCTTGGGCCTCCTTCATCTTTTCCAGGTTGGATCCCATCAGACTGATGGCAGGAGACTTAGCTTGGAGCCCATTTTCTCTTTTCTCCTCTCTGGCCAACTGGGGGACTGAAAAGACTATCATAAACATCCACAGAAGGCAGGTGGGTTTTAAACCAGGGCTGAACAAAACACCAAGGCCAATGTTTGTCCCGAGGACATTATGACCATTGCCAGCGGCAGCAGCTTCAATTAAGTGTCTAGCTCTGATTGCCGTGTCAGATATGAAGGAAATCTAAATGTATGGTTTACAGTCTCCTTGAGAGCAGAGTTTAGCCTGTGAGGGGTTGGTGTTATCATGCCTCGCCCCTGCTATGTTGCATGTGTCAGTTCATGGATGAGCTCACCTTGTGATATCACCATGGATGTTAACCAATGATTATAGGCATGCCTCAGAGATGCAGGTCGGGTTGCAGACCACCGCAATCAAGTGACTGTTGCAATAAAGCAAGTCAAATGCATGTCTTGGTTTCCTAGTGCATATAAAATTTGTGTCTACACTATACTGTGGTCTACTAGGGGAGCAATAACAATATGTCTAAAAACCAATGTACCTGCCTTAATTTAAAAACACTCTGTTGCTTAAAAAAAAAAAAAAGCTATCATCTGAACTTTCCATGAGTCATAATTACTGAACACAGATCACCATAACAAATACAGTAATAATGAAGAAGTTTGAAATATTCCAAGAATCATCAAAATGTGATATAGAGACATGAAGTGAGCAAAGGCTGTTGGTAAAATGGCACTAGTTGGCTTGGTTGATGCGGGGTTGCCACAAGCCTTCAATTTGGAAAAACAAAACAATACAAAAAAACCCAGTGGTATCTGTGAAGCACAATAAAACAAAGTACAATAAAATGAGGTATGCCTTTGTGTCCCGCTGACTGAGACTACTATCGAGTTTGAAATCAAACATCTCTGAAAGCCATAGAGCTTAAAGGGCAAAAATTCCTTTTGAAAAATACGTACTTCTGATTATAAAAATAATACATTTATTTTGGAAAAATTAGAAAATTATCCAAGTTTAATGAAAAGAATAAATAGCCATAACCTCATTACCTGGGATTCCTTTTGATTTCATATCTGTATGTAACAGGACAATTTACATCTCCACAGAATTTGCAGCTTAGCAGCTTCTACTACTTGACATGGTATATCCCAGCAGAACAGGCCATGGAACTTGATTCCAACCCACCCATGTGTATAAGGAGCAAAGATATATATAAAGAATTAGAATCTCTGATGGATTAGGGTAACTCTCAACTGAAATTAAAAAAAAAAAAAAAAAGAAAGAAAGAAAGAAAGAAATTGTGGGAACTAGCTGAGGAAATTCATAGGTGAAGCAGTATCCAGAATATATAAAGAATTCTCTCGAATTATCAAGAAAAAGGAAGAACCTTTTTCTTGATAGACAAGATTCTCAGCTGGACAAAAGATTTCATAGAAAAGGAAATACAAATGGCCCAGATATGTGTGAAGAGATGCTCATCTTCATTGACAATCAGGGATATGAAAAATTATCCAACAGATCGGCAAAAAATAAGTCTAACAATATTAAGTGTTGGGGAGGATACAGAGGAACTAGAACTTCTGTATATATTTATGATGGGTGTAAAACTGGAACAACTACTCCCATAATTATGTTCTGTAAAAAATTTTTGTATGTGTGCATCAGGAGATATATACAAGAAAATTCACCTTCTCCTTTGTAACAGCAAAACCCACTGGAAATGACCCAAATGTCCTTCAGCATTGGAATATTATTAAAGCAATGAAAAGGAGTGAACTTTAGCTATTTGGATGAATCTCAAAAACACAAGAATATGGGGATACATAACATAAGGGGAAAAGTAAATTGAGCACCTACTATGTTCTAGGCATTTCTAAATGCTTCACAAAAATTATTCTGTTCACTCCTCACAACCTTATAAGTACTAATAACAGCCTCATCTTACAAATGAAGAAACTTATTTAAAGTTATTAAGTAGGGGCACCTGGGTGGCTCAGTGGGTTAAGCCACTGCCTTTGGCTCAGGTCATGATCTCAGGGTCCTGGGATCGAGTCCCACATCGGGCTCTCTGCTCAGCAGGGAGCCTGCTTCCCTCTCTCTCTCTCTCTCTGCCTGCCTCTCTGTCTACTTGTGATCTCTCTCTGTCAAATAAATAAATAAATAAAATCTTTAAAAAAAAAATAAAGTTATTAAGTAACTTGCCCATGGTTAAAGGCCTAGCTAGTAGGAGCCGTGGAGCTACTAGGTATGGGCAGTCTGACTCTAGCACTCACATAATTCTGCCTCCCCATAAATGATCTGAGGTTAGTAGTGGTAATTAGCATCTTTTCCCCTCTGGAATAGTTGAGTGGTACCAGGAACTCTGAAACAGTACCAGGAGAGAGACAGAAGGAAGAGGGTCCGAGTTTAAAAAAAAAAAAAAAAAAAAGCCAATGTTTTGGACAATGAAGTGATAAAAGTTCTTAAACTGGAGACACAGGGATTTTGTTTATTTGTTCATTTTTTAACCCTTTTTCTCCCTGGGAGTTTATATTACTTTTTAGGAGAAAAGAGAAGCAATACATGGTGATACTTCATTTACCCATCATTACTGGGGGGAAAAATTGTTCTTCTGGGAAACTAATTTTTCAGATCACTAGGGGATACACTTCTAGCACCAAATACCTTAGTTAAATATTTATGAGTTAGATTACTTAGTTTATTAGTTAAATATTTCTAATGAAAACACATTTCCCTGCCTTCCTAAATAGTTCAGCTTTTCCTTGATAATCTGAGATCATCACCATTAACCATCATTAAGGTCAATTATTGTCCTGCGCTATAATTATAATTCCTTTACAGATGTCCTTTAAAACGACCGAAGTAAATGGTAACACATGGCCCTATTATTTGGACTAAAAACAGAGACATTTGTATGTTCGTTTTCCATATTAGCCTCGCCTAAAACTCCGGTCTACCTTCCCTTGGTTCAGTGTGATTCCCCCCACATGCACTGCTTTTGTTTGCTTCTAGGCATTTTCTTCACATTGGGTGCCCCACCGCAGCAGCTCGAGCCACTGAAAATCTGCCATCCTCAATAAAGCCCAATTTAGACCCACTTGACCAGGAAGCCACTCTCGATCTTTTTAGGTCAGTAGGACTTTCTGCCTCTTCTGGGTAGTTTGTCCAGGCAGTTTCTCCCCTGGGTTGTTTGTCCATCCTCTCACTCATTATTCTTTGGCCTTCATTCAATGCTTTGCAACAGAACATTTTTACATACATAATCTCTATTTATGCTTACAAAAGTCTGTCTTTATCATCATTTTACAGATAAATAAAGAGGTTCATAAGAGGCAAAGTGACAGACCACAGCTCTCTCCAAGTAACCCCTCCTTTGTTTCCAGCACTGCTGGACCATAGCCCATCTATAAGTGAACTGTTCTGTTAAAGGGTATAAGCAAATCATTGTGACCCTAGTGGGAAATACCCCAACAGTTTCTATTCCTCACTGAATGTCTAGTGTTCTTGACATTTATACACTACTGTAGATCAAAAGACCACTTCACAAGTACGCATCCTGGTTGTCATGAAGCAATTCCAACCCCATCAACTCCAACTCCACTAAAGGAAAGGAGTTACATGACACAGTTCATCTTTCTCCAACATCCGCCATGGTTAGTTAAGTCCAGGGATCCCCAAACCTAGTTCAGCAGCAAAACTGACTAGGAGCTACTGAAAAATACACATGCTTGGCCCAGATCCAAAGGTCCTGAGTCAGAATATGTAGGGTTGGGGGCCATACATATTTTTGTTTGTTTATTTGTTTAAAGTTTCTATTATGATCCTAGTGATTCTCAGGTTTGAGTAGCATCAGGTGAATCCATTTATTATTATCTGGTATGACTGAGATGTTTTCTAAAATGACTATTTAGATGTGACCCCATTCAGAGCAGAAAGAGTAACTGGCTCAGTCATCTTATGAAGGACAGAACTTTTCTTAGGGAAAAATTATAGAGAGCTATTTGTGAAGTAAATAACCACACTGTGAATTACCCACTGCAGCTTAGCCTCTCTCTATTCATATCATGAAACTGGACTAGGCAAAACCAGAATGATGTTCAGATGCCAAGCCGGTTAGTATCCAAACAGGAGAAAATATACTGGGCTTAGTTCTTCCTTTTGTCCCTTCTATTAGTTAAGATGATGAAGAGGATGAGCTTCTGGTGAGCAGACTCTACTTCTATTTTTTTTTTTAATTTTTAAAGATTTTATTTATTTATTTGTCAGAGAGAGAGCACAAGCAATCAGAGGCAGAGAGAAAAGCAGGCTCCCTGCTGGACAAGGAGCCCGATGCAGGACTCGATCCCAAGACCCTGGGATCATGACCTGAGCCAAAGGCAGTGGCTTAACTGACTGAGCCACCCAGGCGTCCCATGGACTCTACTTTTAGACCCGGGAATTTCTTACTCACCATTGTAGTTACTGAAACCACGTAGCTTGAATTTAGTCTTTTCCATTTCAGTGCTGAAAGCCTATAAGAAGCAAAACAGAGCAGAGTCATAAGTGGGGCTTTTGGCCATAGTCCTCAAAATCTCTCTTCCTACCTGCACAAACCACACCTGGCCTCATCCACTCTGTCAGTCTCCATCCTCATTACCACAAATCTATAGCAGCCTTTTGGAAAGTCCTAAGAAACAGTGATCACAGCACCAAATCGTGTAGTACCACGATCTATTAGAACACCTAGGGGAAACAAGTATAGAAAAACCAGACAGAAAACCGAAATCTGGTCTTAAAATAAAGAGAATATATATGTATATCCCAAGGCAAAATATAATCATTCATTCATTCCATAAACATTAATGCTCTGGTTATTGCCTGTGAGGCACTGAACCAAGTCTGTGGACACTTCACTGGAGAACTAGGCAGGTGCTCTTTTAGCTAATAAAATGGAAATTCATTTGGAGAGGATTGTTCTGCAGCTTCACCTTAGCCCAGGGCCTGGTTGATGCAACACACGGCAGCTGTTTTTATTATCATTGCTTAGGGGAGCCCTCAGATTGTGGTTGATCTTTCTATGTTTTTTGAACTACCACGTACATTTTTGTTTGTATATTGAAGAGAATGAACCTTCTTTTCTACATGCAGTTCATTCCCCTTGTAGGAAGATGGTCTTTCCTGAGCTGTTCTGGAATGTGCCCGAAGCACCTACCTGGGCCCGCCGATCGATTGATCGATCGAGCTCTGCTTCAGGGAGAACTTCATTTGCAAGACTGGATGATTCCCTGTGTCTGGAAGGTGAGCTACTTTATGGGGTAACTGGCTTATAAGTCTGTGGGTGAGACACCCTGGTGTCCTGGAGCTGGCTGACATGGGCTAATGAGAGCTCACTGTGGGCATCTCTTCCCAACTCCATCTTCAGAAATGTCAGCAATGAATATCAGCAAATGCTACAAACTTCCTTGTGCCTAGTCAAGCAGCAAAAGGAAAAAGAACCTTAATACTTGTTCCAGGAAAGAGCAAGCTGGAACAAGAATAAGTTCATTTTCTTGTCGGGAGAGAGAAAATGGCAACCACCCACCTGGAGACAGGCTGCAGGGTGGAAGAGTAAGCAGTCAGAGGACTATTGTTCAGAACCACTCTTTCTGCCAGGCACCGAGCAAGGCTTTTTATACCCAATACCTGGACCCACGCCTGAGAGGCTGTGCTAGCACTTGGATGTTGCTACTGGCAGAATCAGAAACCTGTCTTGAAAATTTGTTTTAAGTCACTGTATCTTATTTCATTTCCTTTTTAATTCTTCCTTAACATCAGGACAAGTTCCTTCTCGAAGTGCCAGTTAAGTGAGCATAAAGCCCAGAGATGGTACGTTAATGGAAGAACAATATAAGCCCAGCATCACAGAGGCGTGAGGGGACGTGGACCCCTCTGCCCCACACCAGCCTTTCCCAGGAAGATCAGAGGCCCCACGGTGATCTCTGCTTCTTAGGTCACATGCCTGCGATTTCGGGTTTGGGAAGCAGACTTGCGCCCCCTTCTCTCTAGACGGGACAGCCTCCTGGAATGGCCTGGAAGGCCACAGCAGCCTTTGTTATAACAGTGACAGATGTCAGCAGTGCCTTCTACGGGGGACCACCTCCTGCTGGACTTGATAAAGCACAATATACTAATTATGCTGGACCTTTTCACATGTTAGAAACTCAACTTAATCTGCCCACTCTAAAGCAAAAAGCTGAGATGAAGTGAAAACTAAAGCAGATGGACACACAGATCTCTGCATTCAGACACACGGACACATGCCCCTACACACTGGTTTTTGTATAAGACCACAACTGACCTCCCTCTGGGGTCACCCACAGAGAAGTTAAACAATAGACTGAATTTGGGGACAGTACTGGGGACATGGCAAAAGTAGTCAAAGATACCTCTGCTGTGAAATAATTAATAATCTAATTTGGAAGAAAAGATAACAAACAGGTCACTTGGTTTCCTCTTTAGGTCAGCACTCTGTGAATTACAATTCATTACAGCTGATGCAACAGCTAGCCCTCATGGAGGGCTTCCCTGCATGCCTGGTACTGTTCTAAGTGTTTTTATGTGTATTAACTCATTTAATGCTCACGACAGCTCCATAAGATGGTAGTTATTATCCTCACTTTATTCTACTTTTTTTTTTCCCCCAAATAAGCTCTATGCTCAAAGTGGGGCCGAACTCATGACCCTGACATCAAGAGTTTTATACTCTATTGACTGAACCAGCCAAGCTTCCCTACTATCCCGCTTTAAAGATGAAGAAACTGAAGCACGGAAAAGTATATTAACTTGCCCCAAGAAGTTGATCAATCGGAGAGGAGAAGACAAAGAATTTGTTTTAAATATGTTGGCTTTAAGACGACAATGGGATAACCAAGTGGAAATGAGACAGGATTAAGTGTATGGGTCTGAAGGTGGCTCAGAAGACAGGACTTTGCAGAAATTGTCAGAATACTTGTGCTCTCAGAGCAGGAGAGAAGACAGAGGAGCAGAGGACGCCCACACTGAAATGGGAAGGTTGCTTATCTTTGAGGAGCAGAGGGGAGAATAAAGGCCAACAAAGGAAAAGACAGAATGTAGGGAGCAGGGTAACGTGGCTGCTTTAATGACATTCTTCACTAGGTCAGAGGTGAGCAATTAAAAAAACAATAAATTCACCAAGTTAGAACAATACCGTGCTGTCCAGTGCTTAGCTCATGTCTTACATTGGAGATATTACACAGATGTTATGGAATGCATGAATGAATAAATGGGACATTCATTTCCTTTTTTTTTTTTTTAAAGATGGATAGGTAACAGAATGCCACCTTTCTTTTTTTTTTTTTTAAGATTTTATTTATTTATTTATGTATTTGTCAAAGAGAGAGAGAGAGAGAGCGAGCGCACGCAAGCAGGCAGAGGCAGAGAGGGAAGCAGGCTCCCTGCCAAGCAAGGAGCCTGATGCGGGACTTGATCCGAGGACCCTGGGATCATGACCTGAGCTGAAGGCAGTGACTCCACCAACTGAACCACCCAGGCGTCCCTGAATGGGACATTTCTAAAATACTATCTTACCACGTAGGTGTCCAGTTCTTCTGGAAAGATCACAAACTTTACAGTTAATTGCTTTTTCAAATGGCATTTGGCAAAAGTTAAAACTTCATCAAACATAATCTCGGCTGCTACACTCTTCCTTATACCAAAGTTTCCAGTCCCAAGGGCAGGAAAGGAAATAGAAGTTTTATTTAGTTCAAGGCATTTCTCCAAACATTCCTTCATTGCAATTCTCAGTATCTGTAAGAAAAACAGATCAGCCTTTGAGTCAAAATAAAATTTCCTTCACCTCTCGATCCTGCCCACATCTTACAATGCCCACCTCTATTCCCCCTTAGGGTCATGGTTATGCCTCCTTAGAGAGCCCATGACAGCCACATGGTTAGATGATGAGAAACACAAGTCACTGAGGGGTCTGTTTGGGTGCCATGATTTCTCCCAGTTTATATAGCCTTGTTCATCTCCCTGGGACTATGAGCCAACCATCAGTTTATTCCCATTTACCTGCTGCTTCCAGGTTGAAACAAAGAGCTCTCAGGAGTTTAACAAAGGAGACAGAGGGAAAAATAAGTAAGCAGTTTTATCCAACATCTTTAAGATATGTCATTTCTTCTCAAGAAGTGCTAATGTATTTGGCAGATTTAAACTTTACATCAACATTTCAACATCCAAACTGAAGTACAGAAAAGTTGTCTGTGGACGGGCCTTGGAAAACTGGGGGGCAGAGAGTGACTGGAGGGCCAGTTTGGGACTAGAGGGCTTTTAGTCAAAGAAGGCCCAGAAATGGTGACAAACTAAAGATAAACAAAGGCAGGGAAGGAGACTCTTTCCCTCTCTCCACATTTGAATGGGTCCCCCAACTCTTTAATGTGTATATTTTATGTGTCTTGGGTGAAGAGTTGGCCAGAAAGCCAATCTGTCAATCTCTACCGCAGGCATTGGTGGGAAGACACCACAGGTGACAGATTTACCTGGAGCAGTACTGGAAGGGAAGTCCCAGGTGCCCCTGGCACTTAACTGATGCAGGGAAATACAGAGAGGCTGAATTCCAGGTCCATTTAGGGAAAGGCCAACAGGGTCACAGAGGGGTAAGGTGAACAGATGTGTGGACTGAGGGAACCTACTCTTTCCAGGTCTGTTTGCAGTACTCTTGCTTAAAATTTAGACATGAGTTAGGTAATATTTAAAATTCAATTTCTTAAGATAACTTGTGACAATAATGCTTTTCCTGTATTTCAGAATGGTAGAAAATGAGGACTATCTCACTCATCAAATTTTCATAAATGTAATGACATAATGAAATTCAACAAAGACTATGTAGTCTATGGGGCTACATAAAGATAAACTCATGTTGAACTTACCTCAGTCAGTTTGTGGTGTCCTAAATCCCACAACACATGGTATACGTACTGACAGGACAACTGAAATCCTCTTGTGACCAGTACCAACTGAGACTCTAGTATTTCAGTAATTTTTTCTTTAAATTCCAATTCCATTTCATTTCCTGCTTGTTGTAGAATTGATATTGACACAGCTCCAAATCCCAAACCACAGAGCGGATTTACAGAATTAACAATTACATCCGTCTGAAGAGGAAAAACAAAAACAAAAAAAACCAGAGGATCCATTGTTAAATTACTTTTTCTTCAATCTTTAGTTTGCTGAGGAGCTTTGAAAAATACTTTTGAAGATCATAAATTCACAAGACATCTTTTGTTTGTGTCTTTGTTTTGCACAAGGTTATCATTTAGCGGTGGACAGAAACTCATAATTTCATTTGATTGCCATGAGTCATTTGTCCTATTCAGAAATTAGGCAAAGTGTGTGGATAAGACAGTTCTGACTGTAAATGTCTGTCAGCCTCTTGCTGCTTTATATCCTCCATATTCCAAGATTCTGGGCATTCCTTGTGATTTGTTTAAACCATCATCAATACACGGTTTTATCCCCTCCCCCAGTGCTATCACTTTTTGCTATTTCTGTGTGGATTTTCTGTTTGGTTTAAAGAGAGTGGAAATAAAATTTCTTGGGAAATTTCTACCTCCTAATGCTTTTCTTTAAAAAAAAAATGCAGTACATGGTCAAAGAAAATACAAATGAGACAAAAAAGTCTTCAGTGGAAATAGGCCTCCCTCTTGGTGAGTTCCTTGGATACTCCAAGCACTCACTTGTCTGGAGGGCAACCACTTTTACCAGTTCTTCATCTGTCCCTTTGGAAATAGACTGCATACACATGGGCTGTGTTTTCAGTAGTATTGCCTCCTAGTTAGTCCTCGGGCCTGGGCTACAGGAGAAGGTCTCCTTTTGCTTCTGCCCCATGCTCAAATATCCCTAAGTCATCCTGATTGCTTTGGGTCCCTTTGAGGGCAACCCAGGTACTTTTAATGGACGTTAATGAATGCTTCACTTCGAAAGTGCAATCAGAATTTCCAGTTTGGGAGGACTGGCACCCTCGAAAAATTTTAAGGTTCTCAATGTTGCTGGCAACAAAGAAATATAATGAAAGTTTAGTTAAAGGGTAAGTTATTCAACTAGGATGTTTCCACCTTAATTTTAAAGTGGTGTATTAATGACTTACTGAATCAATGTTTCATCCTGTGGGGTCCCCTGTCTTCTTTTCTAATAGTGTCTTGTAGAAAATAAGTGGTATTTTGGGGTGCCTGGTTGGCTCAGTAGGTGATGTGTCTGCCTTTGGCTCAGGTCATGATCCCAGGGTCCTGGGATTGAGCCCCACATCTGGCTCCCTGCTCAGAGGGGAGTCTACTTCTCCTACCCCTGCTCATGTGTGTGTAAGTGCTCTCTCTCTCTCAAATAAATAAATAAAATCTTAAAAGAAAAAAAAGAACAAGAAAAGAAGTGGCATTTTTTCACTTATGATGAAGTCTATTTGATTGTGGCCATAGGAGAAGCTTAAGAGTGACAACTCTGATGCAGAAATAAAAAGAATATAGCCTTATATTCTTTCTCTTCCCTGCTGCCCCCTTCACTTTGGCATCAATAATTTGCTGAACACCCAGATGCATGCTGAGACAGGGCCCTGCCTGCAGCTACAAAGATGAACATGCCTTGATTCCTAGCCCTAAGGTGCTCTGCCTAGCAGGAGAGTTGCACCAACCCAGAAATCCCCAAGTTCACTGTTACCATGATTCTCTCCCCTCCTTGCCAGGGCTCTGGCCTTGGTGTTCCATAAGCGCTGGCTAAACCCTAACTTGCCCTTTGTATCTCTCCAACCCCTGACAGAGAGCAGTATACTAAGTATACAACTTATAGCTCGACCTAGATCTCCTGACTGGTCCAGTCCATGATTTTCAGGCTCTTACCACTTTTGTGTCTCTCTGATCAAGTCATTCTAACCACCCAGTTCATACCCATCATAACTTGAGGTCATAATCAAACTCCTAGCTTCTGAATTAATCTTTCTTGGTCCACTGCCTTACCCTCTTGTAAATTTACATACTCTTAAATACTATGAGTTCATTTTTTATTAAGACTTTTTTGTTTACTCTTGATAGGTTGCTTCAGAAATGTTCAAATGGTTTGCTTCCCCAATGGGATTTTTTCAAATCGAGAATTTTTTCTTACATAAAAGAAGTCTAATTGATTTTAAGTTCCTTGGAATAGAAGCTTGTTCTATTTCCTCCTGGTGCCCAAGAATAGTGGCAATAATCACCATAAATAGTTACCATGTGCCAAGCTCTATTCTAAGCACTTTAGGTGTATTGATTCCAGCTCTTTGATACATGTGATCTTATTGTTCTTATTTTACAGATGAGGAGACCAAGGTCCGAAAGATAGAATAACTTGATTCAGATCACCCAGTTACAAATGGCAAAGCTAGCATTCAAACCCGGAGGGTCTCTCTCAAGTCTGTACTCTTAGCTTCAACAACATGCTTTCTAAACAGCATCTGAAATAGTACAAATTTCTTTAAAAATACCTGATAGGTCATAAACAGTTCAGGGACCTCCTTTGGCAGTACAAGAGGACAGAAACAAATACTTACCTCCTGCAACTGGATGTAACCCTGGACAATCTGGAGAGTCACATTGTTCACAAGAACTGTCTTGAAAGGAGGGGTGGCTTCTTCACTCATCTGGGATCCCAGCTTGTTCGTCCTTAGGATTACTTCTGAAGCATTTTTAAAGGCAACAACAGTAGGGTGCTCATTGCTTACCAGGTGAATTTCTTTCAAATTAGTGGCCAGTTGCTTCCCTTGGTAATATAAACTGATTGTTTTCACAATGATCTCTGTACACAAGTCCAGAGGGAACTGGAAAATCCCAGAGCTGAGGGCTGGAATTGCTACTGTCTCAATGTCTGGATTGTAAAAGGTAACATAATTCAGAATATTTATAATGGCCTTCTGCAGTTTATAGGTACATGTCTGATAATCTTTCGCTATCCACCGAGGCCCAACAGCATGGATAATTAATTTGCAGGGAAGTCTCCCTGCCTTTGTGGTAGTTATTTCACCAGTTGGTATTTTACCAAACCTGGAAACTAATCTTCTGCTCTCCTCTTGGATTTCAGAGCCCCCGGCTTTCACCAGGGCCTGAGCCAGGCCTCCCCCGTGAATGAGGTCTCCGTTGGCTGCATTCACCACAGCATCAACGGCATGTCTGGTGAGGTCGTCCTTCCAAACAGATAACTCCAGCCCAGGAATTAGCATTTCTCTGAAGACTTGCAGAGACTCACTGTTCCCTTCCACGGATGGAGAGACCAGGGTACAGACACACTCAAATTTATTCTGAAGGACTTCACACAGCTGACTCTTATTGTTTTTTAAAATTGTGAAGTCACTGTGATTAATGAAAATCTGCCAACTGTGGTCTTCTTCAGGAGTGGCCATCTCTGGAAAAAGAGAGAAGACAAAAAATAAAGAAATGAGCGTGGGTTCCTTTGAAAAGGATGTCATTTCACTTCACACCAGAAGACTGTTTGCCTTGTGCAAAAGTGAGATGACGGTCCTCTCATCCCCTTCCCTATCCTCCTTTTAACTGGACGTGTAATTTGACCAAGGATATACAAGAGTTTTTCATGGTAGGTCACCCAAATATATACGGAGGTTTTATTCATAACTTGTTTCCTTTTGTCATTGTCTCGGTTTGGGGTTCTTTTAGAAGCAGACTCTGAGATGAGGATTTGAGGGTCAGTGTATTTGGGAGGTGATCCTAGAAAACACTATGGGTGGGTGAGGATGAGGAGGGAGGAGTGGGAAAGAGGACAAGGAAGGAAATGAATAAAAGGTGTGTTACAAAGCAAATGAAGCCTGACTCCACTAGGGGGCAGTGCAGATCATATGTCTCATAGCTATACCACCAGCGGGTAAAAAAATTGGGGCCCATTTTTCCAACTGCCCATCAGTCACTGGGCTGGTCCAGCAAGGGTGTGGAGCACTGATGGGGCTACAGTAAATAATTCTTCATCATACTCCAGTTTCATGGCACAATTCTGGTAGAATTAAAACTGACTAAAACTTATTTTTCTTGCATGTGGCTGACAGGAAGGTGTGCTGCTTGGACCCCTACCCCCACACCCCAATGCAGTTATGAGGGGCAATACCGCTAGGCAACAGCGTCCAGTGGTTAGTCACTCAGGGTCTATTTCCGCTTTCGAGCCAAGGTCACGCTATTCTCAGGGGTGGCCCTCATCCGTGGCTGAGCAAGGCCATTCATGTTCAATGTGGGACTCCAGAAATGAGCGCTCTTGGGCTGGCAGAACTTTGTCAGGTTTTCATTATGGTCTGATGGCTCCACCTGCCCAATCTGGTTTCTTCTCTTGTCCTTTCACTATAAACCTTGTGTACCCCCAACTCCAGGTCAGTTTATGCTTCCTGGAGAACCCACCCTGCGACACTGTATTTCATGGAGCTTAGGGCATCATTATTATATGCTACTTCGAGAGGAAAAATTATGCCAATTAAACCATGGCACTCTACGGACTGACAGGGAGGAGTGGCCCTATTTCAGAGATGCGAAAAAACCGGGAGTCCTGAAATAGATAAAATGGGGTCATTAATGACATTTTACTTCCACTTCCATTTCTAATCTAAGCCACCTAGAAAGATCTCTGATAGCCTCAATGACCTAAAAGAAGCTGCACCTGGACAGACAGATCCAGCTGACCTGTGCTCTGGCTGAAAACCTCAAGCTGGTCACCAACTTGATTAGGTAGTTCCATTTGGCTCATGGAACCCTTGTTAGCAAAGGGACATCAGAGAGTCACATCTTCTGGCCTGTATCAGCTCTAGGGCTATAGGCAAAAGATTATCACATTGAGTGGGCAAAGGCAAGGATCAGTGGGAGTGCTGAGAGAGCACATCTGCGGGTGTCCCACTGCCCCTGAAGCAGTCTCCTTTATGCACTGGGTCCCACAATGCTCTGCAGTCACACACCTGAGCACCTGGGGAGCGGGACAGACATTTTGCTTCTATATTCCCCCTGAGCTCCTCTGAAACAGGAGTGAGGTGATCCTACCTGATGTCTCTTGGTGAGCCACTGCTCCATAGGAACCCTACAAGAAATAAAAGCAGTTTAAAAAAAATTGCAATGGAATGACTACAGAGTACTGATAGCTAAGACAGCCTAATAAACACAGAGCTACAACAACCCTGCAAAATACACTAGGTTTCAGGGAGAAGGGGAACTTATGTTTGTTTAATCTGTGTACCTGACAGACTTGAAATACTCAATGTCCCAGCAAACACTACCCTGCCCTTCACTGGAGGCCAGTGAGCTTCTAATTCAGGATGAGATGAAGAGTAGGAGATTAACACTTGAAAAGGCCCAAAGGTCAAAGACCAAAATGATCCCAAACTCTCAGGTAGGCCTTCAGTCTCCAAAGGCTTGTGGGGTTTCTCTGGACAGAAGAGGAGACAGGGGAATAGGAACCTCATCAGCCATACCTCCCCATCTACCAATAGGACCTACCTTCAATTGCTCATTTCAAGACATAAGCCTGAACGTGGAATTTTCCACTTAAACAAATGAGGTTCCTTTTCTCTATTTCCTTGTTTTCATTCCTCCCACTCCTCCCCTTACCCTGCAAAGGCAGAATTGTTGAGTAAGTAGACACAATCAAAATGACACCAAGGTCACATTTAAAAAAAAAAAAATCACCTATCCTCAAGTAGACTCTGTTGCTTACATTAGCATATTCGTGATTTCCCATCTCCCACATGGTGCACAAGAAAAACTGTCCTTGGGTTATTCAAACCAAAGAAGAATGACAAGTACAACTAAAGACCCCAGGTTTCTAGCTGTTACAGGAAGAACTCTTTGTTCGTAAGACCATGGTTCATCATTTATACACACTTAATGTTTTTTACCTCAGGAAAGTCCATTCTCCAAGTCTCTGGGGTCTTTAAATGTTTACACTCCATTTGGCGTTTCCCAGTGTAAACTGTTATTCCCAGTATGGTTGCCTGCTTCTAGGAATGAATAGAAAGGATGCAATAAGCACGGACTAGTGTCTTTGGGAATTTGGTAAAAAAAAACACTGTAGGGGGGGAGGTGCCTGGGTGGCTCAGTGGGTTAAAGCCTCTGCCTTTCGCTCAGGTCATGATCCCAGCATTCTGGGATGGAGCCCTGCATGGAATCGGGCTCTCTGCTCGGCAGGGAGCCTGCTTCCTCCTCTCTCTCTGCTTACTTGTGATCTTTGTCTCTCAAATATATAAATAAAATCTTAAAAAAAAAAAAAAAAGAAGAAAGGAAAGGAAAGAAAACACTGTGGGAAGAGTAAGTGTGATTTCTGATGTTGAGTAGTTTTCAGTTTCCTTGATGAAATCGCACACGTTGTTGTTGCTGCTGTTTACATTCCATCCTTTACAAAGATCCCCTTGAAACCGGAAGGGCTGTTCAGAGAAGGAAAAGAGTTCTGTGGACAAAAGCAGGGAAAGCTTTAGGGAGGAGCGGAGGGCAGAGCCAGGCTTGAAGGATGGAGCAAACCTGTTATATATCTAGGAGAGGAGGAGAATACCAAGAGGTACTGAGCACAGCATTAAAAGGTTGGGGGAGGGCTGGGTGTCTCAGGTCATGATCTCAAGCTCCTGGGATTGAGCACCCCATCAGGCTCCCTGCTCAGTGGGGAGCCTCCTTCTCCCTCTTCTCCCACTTTTGCCTCCAGAGGGCACTGCTGCTTTCACAAAAGGAGGATACGGTCCTGCCTGCTAGGCTGTGGGTGTCCAATGGACTTTTGTTTTAGATGCGGTTGCACTTGTTTTTTCCTTCAGACCTAGGGATGTTCCTTGAAGACCCAGGGAGAGACTTGAGCGTGGGGGCAGCATTCATTTAACCTTCCCAAAATAAAAAGGAGCATAGTGCCCCATTCAGTCTCTTCTGCTTGTTTTTGTTTGTTTGTTTTTGTTTTTGTTTTTTGAGAGAGAGAGAGAGAGAGAGAAAGCAGGAGAGCAAGCACATGGAGGCGGTGCACATAGACAGAGGGAGAGAGAGAGTCTTGAGCTTTGGCCACGCTCAGCTCGGAGCCCCACCTAGGTCAAAGGTCCAGCTCACCAGCCGCCAAGATGAATCCCACACCTCTCTCTAGGCTATGCTTCTCCTGATCCTCAATTTTCCACTCTTCCTAAGCTGAGATCAAGAGATGAAAGCTTAACTGACTGAGCCTCTGGGCTCCCCCTAAATCGCTTTCAAATATG
The DNA here is from genome assembly GCF_022355385.1 of Mustela nigripes. Lineage (NCBI taxonomy): Eukaryota > Metazoa > Chordata > Mammalia > Carnivora > Mustelidae > Mustela > Mustela nigripes. The sequence continues at coordinate 98,043,703 of NC_081558.1, forward strand.
CCCCTACCCTCCTTTTGTACTGACACGATTCCATTTCAGGGCCTCAGAGCCTCTTGCCATACATTCTTCTTAAGGATTGAAATGTATTCAATTTTACATCTTATTGTTTGAAAAGTAGAGTGTTTACTGCTTCAAATTTAGAAAAACTTGAAAGCCTCCCTTCTACCTCCCTCACTACCTTTCCCTCCCAGATGCAGTCACTGTCATTATCCTCTCCTGGATCCTTCCAGAGGCATTTTTACACACAAGGTAGCCTCTTTCACACACTCTGTTGCATCTTGCCTTTCTCACATCATGCATCCTAGAGATTTCTCCGTGTTAGCACATAAAGAGCTTCTTCATTCTTTTCACTGCTCTTCACATTCCATTGTATAGATGCACTCTAGGCTGTTAAACTTCTAGGTCCCCCTATTTATGGACATTTCAGGAGTTTCCAATCTTCTGCTATTGTAATAAAGGCTGTAAGGAACAACTGTGTACACAGGTCACTTCACACAGGTGTTAACTGATGAATGGGCATATACTTTTAAAAATATGGCTACTAAAACACTTGAAAGTAACATATGTCCCTCCTCTTCTGTTTCTAATGGTCAGCACTGATCTAGACCCTTCCTAGGTCCCCTATCATTTCCTCCAAGGCCAAGCGCTTCCTCTCTGCTTCAGATCTCAGGGATTCTAGCCCCTCCAACGCTCCCCACCTCTCCTGCTTTTTGACATTCGGCTTCAAACTAATTCTTGGAGGCCTTAAGAGATTTTGCTTCCTTACTCACAAGTCCGCCTTCTTTTACCAGCCCTGAGGGCAGGGCTTCTGCTCTCACCTTTCTTCCCTAAGACACGGAGGTGGGGGGGTGGGCACGGTTAGCCAAATCAAGGCATGATCGGAGGAAAGTCCCGAGAGCCAGTCTAAAGGATAGGGTTGGAGGGAGGTCACTGATGACCTATGATAATGCAGGTGAACGAATTCAAATTTTAAGACAAATGTGAGTGCGTTTCACCTGAATTCCGAACGTGAGTTACATTTTCGTTGCAAATAATAGTAACAACAAGAAGAATGTAAAGGAATCATAAAGACAGGAGACAGTTTGACTTAGACCTCTGAGCCGTCCCCATCCTCACAGGGGGCAGCCGGCCCTGGAAACCCGCTTCTCATCCGCCCCCCCCCACCCCCACCCCCACCTCCCCGCGGGAGCCCGCAGGAGAGAAGCGGCAGCGGCAGCGACCACCGCCGCCGCGGGGCGCGGGTCAGGGGCCTGGGGGCCCGGACCTACTCACCCAGCTGACCGCCGCAGGAAGAGCGCCCAAGGGAGGGGAGGGGAGCGGCTCTGCCTGGCGCGGGGAGGGATTTCGGGGAAAGCGAAACTGAAACTCTGAGGGCCCAGGACTGCCGGGCGCGGGTCGGACCCGCTGCCCCCCATCGCCCGGAGCCCCAAGCCCGGAGCCATGGCCTCCGCGCTCTCCCCGCCGTCCCCGCTGCTCGTGCGGGTGTCCGAGTCCAGCCGTCGAACACGCTGGAAGCTGGAAATCTACTTCCAGAGCCAGCAGTCCGGCGGCGGGGAGTGCACCGTCCAGCCCCTCTACCACAGGGACCAGGTCACCTTCCTGGTGAAGTTCGCGGAACGGGCAGGTGAGCGGTGGGCCGGGGCTGCGCGTGCCAAGGCGCCTGGCCCCGCGGGATTCCAGGCAGACCCAGCTCATGCTGACCTAGGAGAGACGGCGGGAGAAAGTATGGCACCGTCTGATGGGGCTGGGATCCGGGGGCTGCTGCTGCCCAAAGACACAGCCCGATGAGGAGGGTAGACCCCAGAAGTGCCCAGTCAGCGATCTGGTCTGACCACATTTTAAAGTTGATGCTTTCCGGTATCCTGAACCTAACTCAAATTTCTCAGCTCTGGGAAGGACACCTTTCCCTCCCGCCAGACACTTGTATACTCTTGTCATTAAGGTATTCTATTTTTATGTTTTAATTACAACATTGATTTGTTTTTGAGAACTACATAAGTAATATATGATCACTATAGCAAAGTGGGAAAAGAATAAATAAAACCATCTGGAGATAAACAATATGACATACTTCTTTGCAGCCTTTTTTCTATGACTGTCAGTCAATCAACATATATTTACAAAATTCTGAGGCTATACCTTTGATTCCTGCTTTTTTCACTTAACTTTATATAATGAGTATTATTGCATATCACTGCAATGGGAAGCAGGAGACAATTTCAGAAATGTGACTTTTAAAGAGTGTATTTCCTTATCCTGAGCTTTTCATTTCTACAGTAAAACATAAGCCAGGGCACCTGCGTGGCTCAGTCAGCTCAACATCCACCTTCAGCTCAGGTCATGATCCCTGGGTCCTGGGATCCAGCCCACATCAGGCTCCCTGCTCAGTGGGGACTCTGCTTCTCCTTCCTCTCCTCCCCACTGCTCATGCTGGGGAGCGTGCATTCTCTCTCTCTCTCTCTTAAATAAATAAAATCTTTAAAAACAAACAAAAGCATAAGCTGCCCACATTAGAGTTTGAATAGTTCCTGCACCGCTGGTCCCCAACCCACTATTCCAGGATGCAGGGAACTGCCTTCTTGGGAAGCTGCTGGGGCAGGATACACATGAGGAAGAGGTTTATTTAAAGTCTTTCCTGGGGTGCCTGGGTGGCTCAGTAGGTTAAGCCTCTGCCTTTGGCTTAGGTCATGATCTCAGAGTCCTGAGAGCCGCATCGGGCTCTCTGCTCATTGGGGAGCCTGCTTCCTCCTCTCTCTGCCTCTCTGCCTACTGTGATCTCTCTTTCTATGTCAAATAAATAAATAAAATCTTTAAAAAAAAAACTGGGGTGCCTGGGTGGCTCAGTGGGTTAAAGCCTCTGCCTTCGGCTCAGGTCATGATCCCAGGGTCCTGGGATCAAGCCCCGCATCCAGCTCTCTGCTCAGCGCGAAGCCTGCCTCTCTTCCTCTCTCTCTCTGCCTGCCTCTCTGCCTACTTGTGATCTCTGTCTGTCAAATAAATAAATAAAATCTTAAAAAGTAAGTAAACAAGTAAAAATAAACATAAAGTCTTCCCCATGTGTATGTGTGTCTATAATGTCTCCACCAAAGCTAAAGAGAGAGTCTTGAAGAAAGAAAATCATCAGATTATGGTTGAAAACAAACTTGTGACTATTTTTCTGGAACCCACTAAGAATCCAATGGAGAAGAATGCAAGACCCAGAACATCTTTTTTGCCACAGTCACAGGAATGGGTGAGGTCTGGTGAGAAGCATCAAAACGAAGAACATATTCCTGATGTTATGGATTCCTGTCTGCAAAAGGTAAGGTTTGAAAGAAGGAGTTGGGAGGGGTATGTTCCTGCACCTTCCTCTCCGTTCACCATACCTTTCACTATTGATCTGACCACCACTTGCTGATGATGTACTAGGAGGCAGGCCCTCTTCTGGGCATGGGGACACAAAAGTGAACACAATAGACAAAGTCCCTGCTGGATGGGGAGGTACACAGAAAGACAACAAGCAAGTAAACAAAATAAAAGAAACAGTTTCAGGCAGTGATATGTGCTAAGAAGAAAATAGGATAGGGTTTGGCCTTAGAGGGTGACAGGGCCAAATTGAGGAAGGGGAAGGAGTGGTGCTGCTTCTGACCAGAAGTCAGAGACAACTTCTCTGAGGAGGTAACATTTGGCCTGAGACTTGAGTGATGAGAAGGAGCCAGCCATGTAGTCATTTGACAAATGAATATCAACTTCCAGTTGTGTGCTAGGCACTGTCACGGGAGCTGGGAATATAGCCAGGATCACAGACCCTGCTTCCAGGGACCTTACATTCTAGTGAGGGAAACAGATAAAAATAGTTAAAAAAAATAGATATATAATAAAATGTTTGCCAGTGGTAAGTGCTAGGAAGAAAAATAAGACAGGATAGATGATAAACAGTGACATCATTGTTTTATTTTTATTCAGACCATTATTTTAAACATCTCAGGAAAAACCTCTCAGATGAGGTACTGAGTAGAGACATGAATGAAGTAAGGGAGCAAGCTAAGTGAGGTAAGAATGTTTGAGGCAGAAGGAAGTACAAGTGCAAAGGCCCTGAGACAGGAGCTTCTATCCTGAAGCCCAGGGGCTTCAAGGAGGGAGACTATTGTGGCTAGAAGGCAGGAAGGGGGGGAAGGAGAGGAACTTGGAGAGGTAGCCAGAAGTCAGGTCTTTGGGGGATGAAGGCAGGGACTTAGGATTTTAACTTCAATCTTAGGGGGTCCATCTGATGGTTTTGAGCCAAGGGAGTGGGGTGATCTGGTTTATACTTCTGGAGGCTCACTTTGGCTGCTGTGTGGAGGACTGAGTGTAGGAAGGGGCCAAAGGGAAAACAAAATGAGAGCCCAGATAGGAGGGGTTGCGGCAGGAGGAGAGCAAGGTGACAGGGGCTTGGAGTCTGGGTGGTCCTGATGGAGGTGTGAGAGGTGGCTGGATTTGGGCAACATCTGAAGGATGATCTGGATGAAGGATGTTGTATGCAGAGGAAGTAGCATGTACAAAAACCAGAGAAATCTTGCTTTTCTGTTACATTCAGTATGCATCTGTCCTTTTTAGCCTAATCTGGTGTTTCTGTCCTCTATGCAAGCTTCTAAAGGTCAGAACTTAGAGAGCATGCAGTTAGGTATTTAGTTTTTTAGTTTTTTTTAAAAAGGGGAGGGGGACTAAAGATGAGAAAAAAGCAGCAAATAGGATTTATGGCTCCCCTTGAAGCTCATAGGCTCTTTTGAGAACTGTAGCAACTTTCCCAGAAAGCCTATGTACCTTCCCTCCACCCCATTCCCCAATAGTGGACATAGAGGACAGCTCTAGAATCCGGACTTTGTGTCCACGTCACTTTTCAAATATGCTCATGCCCAGGCTCTGCATTTACAACAAAATCTCTAGAGATGGACCTGGGCCTTGGCTTTTTTGTTTGTTTGCTTTTGTTTTGTTTTAATTCCCCAGGTGATTCTAACGGGCAGAACGAGCTGGGAACCTCTAGGCTATAGCCTGCTGCATCCTCTGCCAAAAGGATTTGAAAGCAGTCACCCTCTGGTTGTTTCTCTGGTCTACTGTCCTAGACTTTGTGGTTTTTTTTTTGTTTTTTTGTTTTTTTTTTAAGATTTTATTTATTTGAGAGGAAAAGAGAGCATGAGGTGGGGGAGGGTCAGAAAGAGAAGCAGACTCCCCACCAAGGGACTCGATCCTGAAAATCTGGGATCATGATCTGAGCCAAAAAGAGTTGCTTAAACTAACTGAGGCTCCCAAGCTCCTGAAACCTAGGTGGTTTTTTTTGTTTGTTTGTTTTTAATTTCTTTTCAGTATAACAGAATTCATTGTTTATGCACTACACCTAGTGCTCCATGCAATACGTGCCCTCCATAATACCCACCACCAGGCTCCTCCAACCTCCCACCCCCCTACCCCTTCAAACCCCTCAGATTGTTTTTCAGAGTCCATAGTCTCTCATGGTTCACCTCCCCCTCCAATTTCCCTCAACTCCCTTCTCCTCTCCATCTCCCCATGTCCTCTATGTTATTTCTTATGCTCCACAAATAAGTGGAAACCATATGATAATTGACTCTATCTGCTTGACTTATTTCACTCAGTATAATAGACTTTGTCTTGATAAGAGACTGGAGGACTGATGTCCGAGAGATTTTATTTGTTCCTTTTAAAATTTCAGATCTTTCTTAGCGTCACAGCAGACCTGAACTGTAAGCTGTTCTCTAAAGAGCAAAGGGAACACATAACCACTATGTGCCCCAAGGTCAAAAAGATGGAAGGGGACGATGGAATTGAGAAGGTGTGCGGCACCTTCAGAGATATTGAAAAAATATATCACTTCTTGAATAAGCAACTCCAAGAAAGTGGGTGCAAATTTGAATCTTCCCCTTTGACAATGGAGAGGAAGCCACTCCATCAGCAGAACCAGAAGAACAGCTGTGTTTCTCCCTTGGAACCAAAAACCAAGGCAGAAGACGAAAGCAACCGTCTTGAAATTCCCTTGCCTTTCTTTGAGTATTTCCAGTATAACTATCCTGATAAAATAGACTCGATACAGAAAAGATTTGGTGTAAAAATTAAAATAATAACTCAGGAGAGTTCTCCGAATACTGTCTATTTAGACTTCACCTCCAATCCATCAAGTGATCTCCAAGCCGCTAGAGAGTCTTTTATCAGTGAATTTCAGAAAACCGTGGGATCTCTGGAGCAGAAATGTGTTGCTTTTGCAGACACTGAACAGACCAATGAGATCAAACAGAAACTGAATCAACGATTTACAAAGCTCCCTATAAAGGAGAAAGGAAGAGAATTAACTCTCCTTGGGACCCAAGATGACATTTTCGCTGCCAGATATTTTTTTGACCTAAAAGCCTCTGAAAGTCTTGTCATGGGACCTGTGAAAATATCGACTCCCACATGCCTGATGAATAGAATTGAAGTTGACACAGCTCACTATATGCTTGTAAAAGCTGAATTACTCCAGGAGATGACAGAATTAGAAGAAAAGTACGATACTCGTTGTGAGGTTTGGGGAGACAGTAATAAAATCCACATTCTCTTTGAACCTAAGGACAAGGAATTCGATCTGTCTGCCCATGCTTATTCCAGTTTCATCGATGCCTATCAATATGTGTCAAGTCAGCTGATGAGAGAAGTTCTTTCACTGAAACCTCTGGGCAAAGAGAGAAAGCACTTACATCAGAACAAGTTTGCAGATGACTTCAGAGAAAACCATCCGCATGTACACTTTGTACTAAATCAAGAGTCAATGACTTTGACTGGGTTGCCAAATCACCTTGCAAAGGCAAAGCAGTATATCTTTAAAAAAGTGGGAATGTCCCTGTTAGCTGGAGATCAAAAGAATGAGGACCAAGAAACACGCGTGGACATTGATAGTAATGACTCAAAAGTAGCTCTCTCGACATTCCAGCACTCTGCCAGTTCCGGGGCGTCAGGAGGGGAGAAGGAAGAGGACATATGTAGCATCTGTATTGACATCATTAGAGACAAACAAGTGCTATCGAAGTGCAAGCACGCATTCTGCACCTCTTGTATTAACAAAGCTTTTTCCTATAAGCCGGTCTGTCCTGTGTGCCAGACTTGCTATGGTATCCAGAAAGGCAATCAGCCAGAGGGAACCATGACTGTTACCGTCCTAAAAGACTCACTTCCAGGTTATGAATCCTGTGGCTCCATTATGATTACTTATAATATGAAAGGAGGCATACAAACAGTAAGTGTTTCTGAGGTACATGCGTTTCTTTTCAATATGCTAGAATGAGCAGAGACTCATGAGACTGTTCTGGTGCAGATTACTGAATATCCCAGGGAATAATTTCCATGTGTATTTCCATGTGCAAGGGCTTTAAATGGGAATAAGAATAATATCAGTAGTAAAGGCAGCAATGTTTGCTTGTAACTTAGGTATCTTTTGTGTCTGTTAAGGCAGAGAAAGAGCAGGTGATGATTTTGTGTTAGAATGGGGCAAGTCAGGGGCTCCTGGGTGGCTCAGTGGGTTAACCCTCTGCCTTCAGCTCAGGTTATGATCCCAGGGTCCTGGGATCAAGCCCCACTTCGGGCTCTTTGTTTCCCCTACTTCCCCCTCTCTCTCTGCCTGCCTCTCTGCCTACTTGTCATCTCTCTCTCTCTCTCTCTCTCTGTGTTCAATAAATAAATAAAAAATCTTAAAAAAAAAAGAATAGGGCAAGTCAGAAGATGGATAGTGTTTCCAGCATGAATTTAGGCAAAGAGAGAAATATGAATTATTGGGAATAAGTGCAAACCTCCAAAAAAAATTTTTTTTGTTGTTTTTTATTTGCCCTATCTGCAAATGAGCACATCTATCTGTACAGTAAACTTTAGACATGAGTGTTTTCATGTGTTATTTTCTTGTCTTCATACAGAAAGAGCACCCAAACCCAGGAAAGAAATACAATGGATTACAACGAAGAGCTTACTTGCCTGATAATGAGGAAGGAAATGAGGTTTTGAGACTGCTTCGTAGAGCCTTTGATCAAAAGCTGATTTTCACAGTGGGGGATTCTCGAATGCTAGGAATCTCCAATGTCATTACATGGAATGATATCCACCACAAAACGTCTCCGTTTGGGGGACCACAAATGTGAGAAACTTCTGAAACATAATGATTGCTAAACGGGATTTAGAGGTTGTAAAATACGGCAGTTTGAGAGGGTTGCTAGAAGGAGACTTTATAGCAGTGGCATTGGATACAGTATTTTTTGAAGTAAAGTTGACTACAATGTTACACTAGTTTCAGGTGTACAACAGTTGATTTGACAATTCTGTACATTAACTCAGTGCTTACCACAGTAAGTGTAGTTACCATCCGTCATTTATTCTACAACTGGAGATTTGTATCTTTTAGTCCCCTTCCCCTCTTTTGCCTAACCTCCCAACCTCTAGCCCCCTTCCCCTAGCAACCACCAGTTTGTTCTCTATATTTATGAGACTGTTTCTCTGTGTGTGTGTTTTGTATTTTAGGTTCCACATATATGTGAAGTCATATGGTTTTGGTCCTCTAACTTATTTCACCCAGCATAATAACCTCTAGGTCTATCTATGTTGTTGTGAATGGCCAGAATTCATTCTTTTTTATGGTTTAGTATTATTACATTATATGGACCGTGTGTGCGTATATATACACACACACGTATGTACATATATATAAATGTATATTTTATATATATATATTATATATGTAATCTTCTTAACTCATTTATTTATAGGTAGACACTCAAGTTGCTTCCATAGCTTGACTATTGTAAATAATGCTGCAATAAACATAGGGGTGCATATATCTTTTAGAACTGTGCTTTGATTTTCTTTGGGTAAATACCCAGCAGTGGAATTACTGGATTATACAGTATTTTTATTTTTGCCTTTTTGAGGAACTGCCGTACTGTTTTCTACAGTGCCTGCACCAATTCACATTCCCTTTTTTGCACATCCTTGCTAACACTTGTTTCTTGTCTTTTTGATACGAAGTGTGAAGTGATATCTCATTGTGGTTTTGATTTGCGTTTCCCTGATGATTAGTGATATTGGGCATCTTTTCATGTGTCTGTTGGCCATCAAATGATTCCATTCATTTTGTGATTCCATACAAATGTTATGTCTTCTTTGGAAAATGTCTATGCAGATTCCCTGCTCATTTTTAAATCCGGTTATTTGTGAGATTTTTGGTGTTGAGCTACAATGAGTTCTTTATATATTTTGGATATTAACCTCTTATCAGGTTTATTGTTTGCAAGTATCTTCTCACATTTAGTAGGTTTCCTTTTTGCTTTATTGCAAAAGCTTTTTAGTTTGATGTAGTCCCAATAGTTCATTTTTACTTTTGTCTCTCTTGCCCAAGGAGGAGATCCAGAAAGAAGTTGCTAAGACCAATGTCCAAGAGATTACTACCTATGTTTTCTTTGAGGAATTTTCTGGTTTCAAACCTTACATTTAGGTTTTTAATCCACTTTGAATTTATTTTTGTGTCTGGTTTAAGAAAGTGGCCCAGTTTTATTCTTTTCCGTGTAGCTGTCCAGTTTCCCCAACACAATTATTGAAGAGATTGCCTCTCCCATTATATATTATTATCTCCTTTGTGGTAGATGAATTGACCATGTAAATGTGGGTTTATTTCTAAGTCTCTGTTCTGCTCCATTGATCTAGGTCTTTTTTAGTGCTGATAGCATGCTGTTTTGATTACTATAGCTTTGTGGTATAGCTTGGAAATCTGGAATTGTGACGTTACCAGCTTTGTTCCTCTTTCTTAAGATTGCTTGGCTATTTGGGGTCTTTTGTCATTCCATACAAATTTTAGGATTAAGTGTTGAAGTTCTATGAAAAATACTGTTGGTAATTTGAGAGAGATTGCATGGAATCTGTAGATTGCTTTGGGTAGTAAGGAAATTTTAACAATAGTAATTCTTCCAATCCATGAGCATGGTGTACTTTTTCATTTGTTTGTGTCATCTTCAATTTCTTTCATCAGATTTCAGTTTTTGGAGTACAGCTCTTTCACCTTCTTGATTAAATTTATTCCTGGTTATTTTATTCTTTTTGATGCAATTGTAAATGAGCTTGTTTTCCCAATTTCTCTTTCTGCTTTGTTATTAGTGTGTAGAAATACAACTGATTTGTAATATATAAATTTTGTATCATGCAACTTTACTGAATTCATTTCTTAACTACAGTAAAGTATTTTGAGAGATGCTAGTCTGGAATGATAATATAAAGCAGAAATATTGGTTCTATCACCTTCTACCCTCCAAACCACAAAGTGTCACACAGTTACTAAATTTTGCATTAAAGGGAGGGAACTTCAAAATATAGGATGAATGGTATCTAAGGCGATTTAATTTGGGGTTTCCTGTCTGTTTGGAAGATAGATCCTAGCAATGTTATTTACTTTGCCTTCTTTTAAAATCACCCTTTATTTTACTCTCCCTTCCCAATGGTCCATAGAGATCCTAAATTCACTTGACCAGTAGTACTCTAGGAAAAGTCTCAGTTAATGTCTTTACTTGCTCTTTATGAAATTCAAACAGAATGCCTCAAACCCTTAGTGTCCAAAAGGGAATGTGCCCTGAGAATTTTGAAGATTTCCCAAATTAGAAAATTCTCCTGTAGAATATGATTACCCTTCATAATATATAGTGTAGTACGACTTTAGGAGAGTCATTGCTTACCATGAGGTGAAAATTAAAAACAAATTCTTATTGGAAGGCAGATACTGGGCAGAGAGCTAGGCTCAATTATCAGCTAAATGACGCACATCTGCACACTTACAAGTGATTGTAATTCATTTGCTTGCAGTCTTGTTTTTGAATGTTTGCAACCCTGAATGTTAATGTCAGGGATCTACTGTACAGATTCCTCAAGACCGTTTGTGAAGAAACTAAGGAGCTTTTTCCTTCCGCAGGTATGGCTACCCTGATCCAGATTACCTGAAACGTGTCAAATTGGAGCTGAAAAGTAAAGGAATTGAGTAAGAAGGGATGTCTTGAGCCAAGCTTTCAAAAGACACAGTTGAAGAAACACTTTTTAAATTATTTCCTCTTGGGGCACCTGAGTGACTCAGTGGGTTAAAGCCTCTGCCTTCAGCTCAGGTCATGATCCCAGAGTCCTGGGATCGAACCCCACATTGGGCTCTCTGCCTGACAGGGAGCTTGCTTCTTCCTCTCTCTCTGCCTGCCTCTCTGCCTACTTGTGATCTCTCTCTGTCAAATATACAAATAAAAATCTTAATAAATAAATAAATTCATCTCAATGGGGCACCTGGGTGGCTCAGTCAGTTAAGCATCTCCTTCAGGCTCAGGTCAAGACCCAGTGTCTGGGGATGGAGCCCTGAGTCAGGTTCCCTGCTCAGCAAGGAATCTGCTTCTCCCTCTCCCACTTCCCCTGCTTGTGCTTTCGCTCTCTCTCTCTTTCTCTCTCTCTGTCAAATAAATAAATCTTAAAAAAAATTTTTGTTTGTCTCAAGAAGTGGTCTGTGTAAGAGTGAGAATGTGCTAGTCTATCATTTCTGGAATGTTACTTTTAATGGAAGATAAAAGCTACAAATATTTGTGTGATTTTGTAGGTGTTAGGCCTCATTCTTGGGTCATCTTCGGTGAGGGTAGAGGGAGTGCTGTGGTTCTGAAATCATATTCTGTGTTCTTAATTTGAAATATTAGCTGTCAGGATGCCTGGGTGGCTCAGTTGGTTGGACGACTGCCTTCAGCTCAGGTCATGATCCCGGAGTCCTGGGATCAAGTCCCGCATCGGACTCCCAGCTCCATGGGGAGTCTGCTTCTCTCTCTGACCTTCTCCTCGTTCATGCTCTCTCTCACTGTCTCTCTCTCAAGTAAATAAATAAAATCTTTAAAAAAAAAAAAAAGAAAGAAAGAAATAGTAGCTGTCTATCAATCCTCTTTTTATTGCCATCTCTGAGGTAGACTTTTGGTTTTTTCTTTGTTCCTTAAGTACCCTAAAAGTAAAATCCTAGTGTGAAGGGGGCCTGGGGGGAGGGGCTTTGGTTATGGAAAAGTAGAAACACACATTTCCCTCCCTCCCTCATGGCCAGAAAAGTGGCAAGAAGCAGAGATTGGGCAACCTTTGGTAATAAATAGAGTAAGGCTACTATTTTTCACAGTACAGAGCCTGATACACAGTTGGTGCTTCATAATTTTTTGCTGCCTGCCCAGGCTGCTAATAGCCCAACAGAGGGATATATTTCCCTAAACCTTTGACAGAGGCTAGAGTTAGGAAGCCATTTCTGGGGACCTCACCACTGATTTGGAAAACTTGAGTTTCTTACTCCAGAACACTCAGCCTCTGAACTCTCAACTCTGAATGTTGTTGACCAGCCTCTAACTTGCCCTTGCTCCCTCCTGACTTAAAATATGCTGTATGGGGTGCATTTTCCCTGTCATACTAATGCTACCAAAAATGTTTCTGAACATTTTTTTCTTATGGATATTACTGTACTTTTTAAGTATTCCCTGCTTCCAGTTCAACAAATAAATTAGTTTCAGTTTCCATAGACCATGATTTCCTCAGTGGTATAGCCTCCACCGTAGCAGTTTTTCCATGCTTTTTACTAAGAAGTTCCACCAAGTCCTGTTTTCTCCCTTAAAGTCTCTCCATGATACTCTCTGTAGACAGAGACAAGGTTGTAGTTGAGCCTACTATTAGAGATATATAGCATGTCAAAACGTACTTTTAAGTGGTTCTCTAAGTCTGAAGAAAATCATACAAGCAAATTATCTGCTTGTCCCAGCCCCTCTCCAAAGAAGATGAAAAAGAAGTCTTTTTCTTTTCCTAAAGATACACATACACACATGTCTGCATTTGTTAATCAGATGGTAGTAGCTAATATTTATTATGGATTTATTTTGTCCTCTTTATAAGAGCTTTATATCTGTGATTAATACTTTAATATTATCCCCATTTTGTAACTGAGAAAACTTATGCATAGAGAGGATAAGTACGCTGACAAAGGTCACATAGTTTAAAAGTAGACGTGCTGGGATTTGAAGAAGATAGTCTGGCCCTAAGGCTTCCCCCGCACAGAGTCACCCTGTCTCCTAGAGGGGACTTCTGCCTGGAGCTGGCTGAGGAATTCCCATGTTTTTGCGTTTCTTTCAGAAATGCATTCCTGCACAGTACTCAAAGTAGATTTTTTCCAAGGACGTCCTGTATGAAGAATTTAAAAACCCAGAATCTTTTCATTTATCCAGAGAGCTGAGGAAGCTTAAGTTAAGTGATAGGTCATTTTTTAAAAAAATCAGATTATACATTTAGTTTTTGGTGATTCATTAAAGTCTTTACTGTTATGATGGTTTTATGTCTACGATCTTTTAGCTGAATTTGCTTCAGAAAAGCTACAGTCTGGGTCCTGCTAAGTTCCAGATCCTTGGCTACAATGTGTGTGCAAAGGAAAGTTTCATGGTGAGACTGGTTGGTGAGCCTTTGGATTACTGCTCTCATTCTGTGGAAGGTATTATCACCTGTATCTGCTTTAAATAGGGGCACCTGGGTGGCTCAGTCAGTTGAGTGTCTGACTCTTGATGTTGGCTCAGGTCATGATCTCTCGGTTGTGGGATGGAGCCCCAAGTAGGGTTCCAAGCTCAGCAAGGAGTCTGCTTGTCCCTCTCCCTCTGCTCCTCCCCCTGCACCCCCTGCTTGCTCTCTCTCTCAAATTAAATAACTAATTAAATAAATAAAATCTTACAAAGAAAGAAAGTTATATCCATAGAGGAATAGATTGTCTATGTTCCTCCCCGTACTCCTTCTTTCTCTTCCCTTGGGATGAGATTCTGTGAGTTCTGTACACCACCACCAGTGTACAGCAATATACCATGTGAGCAGATGTCCGCTGTTGATTTTCTGTGTAGCTATTTGCTAAGTAGTATCGCAGTAAAATGTAATAGGATTGACTTCACTACCATCAATTTCAGCTGTGAAAATCACAATCCTTAATATTTTTTTTTTCCTTAACACAAAGGGTATCATAAGATAAAAGTAGGCTACAGGATTCATCTCTTCTCTCCTTCTAGAGAAAAACGGATGCCAGACCCTATTAAATAGCCTTTGTCCCCTCCTTGCTCCTAGAGTTTCTTTTTCACCTTTCCAACATCAGTGCTGGATTACCCAGACGGCTCACTGGGTATCAGCAAATCAGGGCACCTTCTCTCCGAGGGAAAAAGAGAATTGAAATTAAGATATTTCATGTTTTTTTAAAGATAGACGTCTTCTGCATCCAATTCCCATGTGGGGGTTCTCCTTCCATACATCCAACCAATTCTCTTATACCAGTTGGGGGTCCTATAATTCAACTCAATTCTGGCACCCTGGACTCAGAGATAGCATCAGATTTCACAGGCTAATGGGGCTGCATCCCCACAAGACTGCTGTCTACTTTGGATCCCAAAAGCAAGCGTAGGATGCCACCTGTGATTCTGGCTGAATGGCTGTAAATCTCTGGTCCTTCATGATCCCCTCCTTGGGTTTGCTTAATTTGCTAAAGCAGCTCGGGAAACCAGTTTACTCATTACATCACTGGTTTATTATAAAAGCATATGACTCATTGATTTCTGGATGGAAAAGATGCATAGGGCAAGGTGTGGGTAAAGGACTTGGAGCTTCCGGGCCTCCAAGCAAACCACTATGTCCAAATCTCCACCTGTTCATTCACCTGGAAGCTCTTCAAACCCCATCCTTTCCAGGTTTTTATGGAGTCTTCAAAATGTAGGCGTGATTGATCAGATCTCCAGTCATTTGTGATTGAAGTCAACCTCCACCCTCCCCGCCTCCCCAGAGGTCAGGGGTTGGGACTAAAAGTTCCAACCGTCTAATCATGTAGTTGATTCCTCTGGCAACCAGCCTTAGGTCCTCTCACTAACAAAAGACAACTTTATCACTCTCAGCCGTTAGGAGATTGCAAGGATTTTAGGAGCTCTGTGCCAGAAAGAGGGATGACCACCAAATATACATTTGTTACAATAAATCACAATACAGAGAGCACTAAGGCAGTCCTTAGGAGAAAAACATAACCTTCTGTTGGGCTTCTTTACATTTACCTTATGGATAAGTACTGTTTTTGCTTTGATTTCCCTATGGGAGTTGGGCACAATTTCCTTTACTACTGATTGGGGTCCTGAGTCCTCCAAAGCACAGAGCCTTAAGGAAAAGATCAATTGTTAACAGTTTTGGGGAGAGATGCAAGCCCAGGTCAGGGAAGTTAATAAGGATGAACAAAAAGGGAAGCCAGGCACCCTAAGAAGCAATGCAGGGCCATGCAGCTTCCCACCCTGGCCAGAGAGAGCCTTGAAAAGATCTAGCATGTCACTCAGCAGCTTTGTTTGCTTGGCATATGTGTTGAGAGACTGTAGGAAGCATTTTGTTTGAAGGTCTTCTTTCATAGAGGAGGAAACTCAGTTTTATTTCCTGGAAAAACACCAGACAATGTAAAACCTGTTACATTTATGTTATATTACATTAAATATATTGCGTATATTATATTATATTAAAATGTGGCCTTTAGTGGCACCTCTGACTTCCCCCTGTCCTGCTTCCTGCGTATCCATTATCACCAGCCCTGTCTCTCCTTCATTTCAAATCTCGCTGCACAGTTGGCATCTTCATAGTTCTCTCACCAGAATCTCACCTCTAAAGACTTTCTCTGTCCCGATTCCCAGCCCCTCCTTATACTTCAAACTGCCTTTTGTAAAACAATAGCTTTGGGGTGCCTAGGTGGCACAGTCGGTAAAGTGTCTGACTCTTGGGTTCAGCCCAGGTTGTGATCTCAGGGTCGTGTGATCGAGCCCCATGTTGGCCTCTGTGCTGCTTCATAGTCTCTCTCCCTCTCCCTCCACCCCTCTTTCTCTCTCTAAAATAAATAAATAAAATTTAAAAATATATTTAAAAAAATAAGAGAAACAATAGCTCCAATCTCATCGTTTCTCTGAAATATGCCTTCAGTCACTCCCTGATACCTAGAGCAAACTTGATCTTGGGTCAGAATCACTGGAGAGCTCAATAAAACACAGAATGCTAAGATCCATGCCCCACTCCCTACCCCCACCAGTTTCTAACCCTGTAGATGTGAGATTGGGCCCAGAATTTGCATTTCTGATAAGTTCCTGGTGATGCTGATGCTGGTGGTCTGGGCACCACATTTTCAGGACCACAGGCCTGAACATAAAGTTCAAATGACACAGTATGGCCATTAGGCATTTCTCATTCTATTTTGTTCACCTCATGTCCCTTCCTCTCCTATGGGTAAATGGCTCTTGCCAGGTTTGAAGCCACCACCTACGCCCCTCTGGCCAATTTAGTAGTCTAACCTTTAGCACCTTTAAGCCACATGATTAACTAAAACTTCTTTTGTGTGTCTATAGATAATGCATTGTTTCCTAGAAAGACTTGGAACCAAATCCTCTTGCACAACCTCCTGCGCCAGCCACCCCCCATACACAGCTTTGGAACACCTTGATAATGTCTGTAGTTGGCACCATTGAGTCTGCATGCAATCAAGCAGTGCTACAAACCACTATGCTCCCCTTTTTACTCATTAACTGCCAGAAATCTTCTTAATAAAGAAACCTCTAAGTTGATTTTTGGGCGAGAGTCAGCCTTCTCCCCAGGAGGCCGGCCTCCTGAATAAAGCTCATACTCCTTTCCAACCGCTGAACTTGCCCTCAGATAAAAGGTTCAGTACACACTCTTCCCTTTCCCCTTTAACCTAGAAGGGAAGGGAGGGGAAAGGAGAGGAGGAAAGGGAGGGGAAAAGGTGGGGAAAGGGGAGGGGGGAAGGGGAGGGGAAAGGGGAGAAGGGGAAGTGAGAAGGGGAGGAGGAAGGGGAGAGGGGCTGCTTCACTATTTCTTGCAGGTTTCTCTTAGCCCTTTGCCTCCATTTACAAAGGTAATGCCTTTATTAAACTCTCATCAGTTACCCACGTTGAGTATACAGGTTGCCCAAACTCCTTTTCAAAAGTTCGCCTTTACTGCCACTTTGCTTTTATGCCAGACCTCCATGAGTACCTGTTTTCATTTAGGGAAAGAAACCCAAAGAGTATTTCAGACTTTGCCTCATTTAATCCCCATGATAATACAAGGTATCTATGCCCACTGACATTTCATTGACTGGGGTTAAACGCCTGAAGAATCTCAGAGCCCAGAATTTGCACCCCAAATTTGACAGCAACGTCTGTCTCAAATGGATGAGATAATCTTTTTTTTTTTTTTTTAAGATTTAATTATCTATTTATTTATTTGACACAGAGACAGAGGGAGAGAGAGAACAGGAGCAGGGGGGGTGAAAGAGGGAGAAGCAGGCTTTCCCCTGAGCAGGCGATGCCAGACTCAATCCCAGGACCCTGGGACCCCGACCTGAGCTGAAGGCTGAAACTTCTGAGCCACCCAGGAGCCCCTGGGTGATAGAATCTTGAGGCAGCTGTTTTTGAGGTCTGAAAACCAAAACCTAGGGAACAGTGATTTGCAGAGAAAAGAAAGTGAAAGGAAAGGCACGGGCCAGTTGGGTGGGGCTGGGGCCTCATGCGTGGAGGAGTGGAGCTGGGGAGGACTACACCCTGCTCCCCTGGGCCCAGATGCCGGAAGCCTGACACCCCACACTCGAAGAACTTGCTCAGGAACTGGTGGCTGTGCCACTGTGTACAGAGCCTAGGAGATCCAGAGGCCTAGAGCGTGAGGTCCGCCTCAACTGGGCAGCATGTCCGGCTGGCTGGTGTTCATGCTTAGAGGAATGGTGAGCAGCGCCATGGGCGGGAGTGCGGAGGGCGGCAATGGACACTTCAGGACTGGGCTGGGGGAGACCGCACAGCCCTCTAACCCCCTGTCTCTGGGGAGGAGCTTACCACCCTGACTTGTCCCGGTAGAGAACAGAGTGCAGGGCGTCATTTCCCATGGAATCTTTGGTCTCTTTCCCCTTCACTTTTAGAAGTTCTTCATACATTAGGGATAGTCATCTTTTATCTGTGATATATGTTATGGCTACTTCCTTTCAGTCTGTCATTTGTCTTCTGAGTTTGCTTATGGTGGCTTTTTCTTCCATACAAACAGTTTTTATTTTTATGGTAAAAACTTTTTTTTAAAGATTTTATTCATTAATTTGAGAGAGAAAGAGAAAGCATGAGGGAGGCGGGGGCAGAGGCAGAGAGAGAAGCAGACTTCCAGCTGAGCAGGGAGGCTCAGTTCCAGGACCCTGAGATCACATGACCTAACGCTTAACCCACTGAGTCACCCAGGTGCCCCCCCTTTTTTAAAATTTACTAATTTTTTATTTTATTGCATTTGGAATTTTGTTCATATTTTAATAACTTTCCCTATCACCTGGGTTATGGTCACCCATTTTATTTGTAATGGTTTATTTTTCACATTTAGATCTTTGATACATTTGGAGTTTATTTTTGTTTATGATTTGAAGCATGGATCAAATTTTATCTTTTTTCCAAATGGGTATCCAGTTGTCCCAACACTGTTTATTAAAGAGATTAGCACTGCCCAAGATACCACCTTTATCACTTACTAGATTTTTACATGTATTTTGACTGTTTCTGGAACTTACGTTCTATTGACATGTTTATTCATCTGCTGCAGAGACTTTATTATATATTCTAATGTCAGGGCTAGTTCCCCTAAGAGCTCTTCCTTCCTGCTGTTTTCCTAGCTGTTCTTGTCTGCTTATCTTTACTTATGAACTATGGGACTGGCTTTTTTTTTTCTTTTTTTTTTTTTTAAGATTTTATTTATTTATTTGACAGACAGAGATCACAAGTAGGCAGAGAGGCAGGCAGAGAGAGAGGAAGGGAAGCAGGCTCCCTGCTGAGCAGAGAGCCCGATGCGGGGCTCGATCCCAGGACCCTGGGATCATGACCTGAGCTGAAGGCAGAGGTTTTAACCCACCCAGGCGCCCCTGGGACTGACTTCTGATTTATGATCAGTGGCATAAAAAGCTCACTGAGGTTTATACTGGATTTGCATTAAATTTTTAAATTACAGGTAGCTGACATCTTGAGATGGTGTTGAGATGTTCTAACCAAGAACAAAGGATGCCATTTCCTTTTTTAAAATTTTTAAAATATTTCTTTATTTGTCAGAGAGAGAGGGAGAGAACACAAGCAGGGAGTGTGGCAGGCAGAGGGAGAAGCAGGCTCCCCACTGAGCAAGGAGCCTGATACTGGGCATGATCCCAGGAAGGGCCCATGACCTGGGCCAAAGGCAAATGCTTAACCAATTGAGCCACCCAGGCACCCCAAGGATGTCGTTTCTTTGTTCAGGTTTACTTCTGTGTCTTTAAGGAGTGTTTATAGAGGTCTTTCCAAGGTAGTGGAGGAGTAAGAGACCTTAGTTTTCATCTGGTCCCAGTTATTCAACTAGATAGCCATCAAATCATTCCAAATACCTGTGAACTCAATTGCTGATCCAAGAAAAGAATTGCTATAATTCTACAAATAGAAAAACAACAACTTTCTGCAAGGTAGAAGTGCAGAGAAGTGAATTCCAGGCAGTATATCCGAAGATAGACCTTGGGGGGCAAGAGCCTCCATAAGGTGGCTCCCAAGCAAGTGATATAGGAGTGGAGCACAAAATTGGAACTTTAAGCAGTCTGCTCTGGTGAAGGACATCCCTGTCTTCAAACTGCTCAGGGGGTAAAGCGGGTGTGATCCTGGGTGGGACAGTGAGTCGCAGGATCCCTGGGGTCACAGAAAGACCCGGGGTGCCCGAGGATGACATGGCTTCCAGGTATTGGCACAGGAAAGCCAGCTACTAACAGTGAGCCCGGGAGTGGAGCTCTCAGCTTGGGGTTTCCGTAATCTGCAAACCATGACACAGTCCAGCAACCGATTTCCAAGCAGGGGCCCAGAAAGTGGCAGCACCACAGCAAGATGCTGCCCCCACCCCCGCCAGCAGCATTGTGGGGAAAACCACAGGAGTGGGTTTGGAGACTCAAAGCAGGGTCACGTGCCTGAGATAGAAACATTCTGTTATAGGCTGGGTGAGCATGGAGTGAAGCCGGAGACCAGGGAGAAAGGAATGAGTGACTGCTTTTCTCTGAAGGCTCACTGAGGAGTGGGACCCTGAGCTCTTGGCTCTGGGACTGGAGATTGGGAGGCCACCATTTTCATTCTCATCCTCCAAAGCTGGCGGAAAGCCTTCAGGGAACAAAAGTCCTGCAGAGACCAAATGGGAGCCGATAAGCTTAACCTGGCCACGGCAAGGACGGTACAATTCCACCCAGGGCAAAGGGCATAAGATTTAGTACAACAGTCAAAGATCAGGAGAACTTCTAGCTAAGACCAAGTTTACAAATTACACAGAATTGCAAAACTCCAGCACTAGGGGAAAATAGTATATAAAATTCATGGATTCTTTTTCCCCTCATGATTTTTTAGTTTTTACATTTTAATTTTTTTCTCTTTCCTTTTGAAATGATTTCTTATTTTATCAGCTTTTTAAAACAAGTCTTTTTAAAATTTTCATCTTGAGAGTTATATTCTATCCTTTCATTATATTTAATTTTATTTATTTGTATATAGAGATAGATTTTTCTTTACAATTTTGGGATGTAGTTTCTTTCTTTCTTTCTTTCTTTTTTTTTTTTTTTTTTTTAAAAAAAAAATTTTTTTTTTACTGTGGTAAAATATATACAACATAAAAGTTACCGTTTTAACCATTTCTAAATGTATAGTTGTATGGCATTAAGTGCATTCACAGTGATATGCAATCATCACCACCACCATCTCCAGAACTTCATCTTCCCCAACTGAAGTTTGGAAAGTACTCTAATTCCTAAACACTAACTCCATATTCTCCCCACCCCCCAAGTCCCTGGCAACCACCCTTTTACTTTCTGACTCTATGAATTCGACTACTCTAGGTATCTCATATAGATGGAATCGTACAATATGCAGTTCTTCTGTGATGGGGTTATTTCACTTGACTTCATGTCTCCAAGATGCATTCATGTTGTAACATGTGTTAGGATTTCCTTCCTTTTTAAGGCTGGATAATATAAAAGTTTTCCATTTTGGTGGAGTCCAATATTCCTTTTTTTTTTCTTTTGTCACTTGTATGTTTGGTTTCATAGATAAAAAAAAAAAAAACTATTGCCTAATCTAAGGTTACACATGTAGTGTCTTCTAACAAAGACACCAAAATAAACCCAGGATATAGTGTATTGTTCTATTCTTTTCACCTGTCCCATTATATCCTCTCTCTCTATTTTTTAAAAAATTTTCATTTAATTTTTTTCAGTTTCAGGTCTCTTCTGATTTATTTAGTGTATATTTCTGTGGGCTCATTGTTGTCATTTTAGTATTTTGTTCTCTTGTTCATCTGTTCTCTGGATAGAATGATAAGACAAAAAAACTCACCTCAAAAAAGAGAAAAGAGAACAAAAGGCAGTACTGACTGCCAGAGACCTAATCAGTTTGGATATAAATCAGTTGTCAGAACTAGACTTCAGAATAATGATTATAAAGATACTAACTGGGCTTGAAAAAAGCATAGAAGACACTAGAGGATCTCTTTCTGGAACAATAGAGAACTAAAATCTGATCAAGTTGAAATTGAAAAGGCTATTAATGCAATGCAATAAAAAAAATGGAGGCTTTAACTGCTAGGATAAATGCAGCAGAAGAGAGATTTAGTGATATAGAAGACCAAACAGATGGAGAATAAAGAAGCTGAGGAAAAGAGAGATAAATAACTACTGGATCACAGGGGGTAGAATTCAAGAGATAAGTGATACTGTAAAGTGAAACAATATTAGAATAATTGGGATCCTGGAAGAAGAGGAGAGAGAGGGATGGGGCAGAAGGTATATTGGAGCAAATTATAGCTGAGAACTTTCCTAATCTGGGGAAGGGAACAGGCATTCAATTCCAGGAGGTATGGAGAACCACCCTCAAAATCAATAAAAATAGTCTACACCTTGACATATAATAATGAAGCTTGCAAATCTCAGAAACAGAGAAAATCCCGACAGCAGCTCTGGACAAGAGATCTTTGACCTACAAGGGTAGAAACATTAGACTATTCACAGACCTGGGAGGCCAGAAAGGAGTAGCATGATATACTCAGGGTGCTAAATGAGAAAAATATGCACCCAAGAGTACTTTATCCAGCAAATCTGTCATTCAGAATAGGAGAGATAAAAAGGTTCCAGGACAAGCAGAAATTAAAAGAATTTGTGGTCATTAAACCAGCCCTGCAAGAAATATTAAAGGGGATCCTTTAAGTGAAGAGATAGCCCAGAAGTAACACAGACCAGAAAGAAACAGAAACAATACACAGAAACAGTGACTTTACAGGTAATACAATGGTACTAAATTCATATTTACTCTGAATGTAAATGGGCTGAATGCCCCAATCAAAAGACCTAGAGTATCTGATTGGATAAAAAACAAAACAAAACAAGACCCATTGATATGCTGTCTGCAAGAGATTCATTCTATTTATTTATTCTTTTAAAGATTTTATTTTATTTATTTGTCAGAGAGAGGGCACAAACAGAGGGAGCAGCAGGCAGAAAGAAAAGCAGCCTCCCCACTGAACAAGGAGCCCAATGCGGGACTTGATCCCAGCACCCCAGGATCACGATCCAAGCCAAAGGCAGACGCCCAACCTACTGAGCCACCCAGGCATTCCAAGAGACTCATTTTAGATCCAAAGACACCCCCAGATTTAAAGTGAGGCGGTGGATACCATTTATCATGCTAATGGACATCAAAAGAAAGTTGGGTAGCAATCCTTATATCACACAAATTAGATTTTTAAACCAAAGACTGTATTAAGAGATGAGGAAGGACACTATATCATAATTAAAGGGTCTATCCAACAAGACAACCTAACAATTGTAAATATTTATACCCTTAACATGGGAGCAGCCAATTATATAAACCAATTAATAACAAAATTGAAGAAACTGGATGATGGACATTAAGGAGGGCATGTGATGTAATAAACTCTGGATGTTATATAAGACTGATGAGTCACTGACCACTACCTCTGAAACTAATAATACACTATATATTAACTAATTGAATTCAAATTAAAAAAATATTTAACATTTTCTTATATAGAATATTTCTTGTTAAGTTTGTTTCTAAATATTTTATTCATTTATTTATTTTGCTATTTTACATAAGGTTTTTCATTCACTGTATCTTCTGTGTATATGAATGCTATTGACTTCCTTTCATTTAAAAATTTAAGGTATAATTTACATACAGCAAGTTCATACTTCTTAGTGTACAGTTCTTTGAGTTTTGACAAATGCATACAATCATGGGATAACCACAAGATATAAGATATACAAAGATATAAAGGTATAAAAAAGAGTTTCATCACTCCCCAAATTCCCACTGGTTCCTTTGTAATCAACTTCTGCACTCAAGGTGAGAACTTGGCAAATAGTGGTCAGATTTTGGTCCCTGTAGACCATGCCGCAGGTGGTCTTTTGAGCCTTGCTGCTTTCACTTAGCATAATACAATTGAGTTTCATCCATGTCGTTGGACCTATTGCTAATTTGCTATTGCTTTCTAATTTAATTCCACAGTGGAAATCAGGAGATGGACACTTAACTCACTGAGCCACTCGGGTGTCCTTACTTTTGGAGTGTTTAAAGTTAACATTTTTAACCTATCAGGGGCTAATATACTGCGGTTAGGTGTTGACTGTGAAGTATGCATTTATATCTAATTTTATTTTCTTCATAATGAAAATTAACATTCTGAACAATATTTATTAAATTATGATTCAGCTCTTCACTTTCTTATTCCTCTTAATACTTATGTTAAGCTTTTTGATACATTAAGGTTTATATTTGGAACTTCTATTTTACTTCTTGTCATATCATTTATTTTTAATTTAGAACTATTTAGCTTTATAATTACTACTTAAAGATTTTTTTTAATTGAGTGGAGGATATAGAAAGTTCCCATATACCACCTGTCACCCCCAACTCCTCCATTATCAACATCTCACACAAGAGTGGTGCATTTGTTGTCATTGGTGAATCTACATTTACCCATTATTATCACTTAAAGTTCCTAGTTTACATTAGCATTGACTCTTGCTGTTGTACATTCTTTGAGTTTTGACAAATGTTTAATAACATATATCCACCTTTACAGTATCATACAAAATAGTTTCACTACCATAGAAATCCTCTGTACTCTGCTGTCTATCCTTCCCACTACTCTAATCCCTGGCACCCACTGATCTTTTTACTGTCTCCATAGTTTTGCCTTTTCCAAAATATTATATAGTTGGAATCATATGTTAACCTTTTTAGGTTGCTTTGTTTTACTTAGTAATGCATATTTAAGTTTCCACCATGTTTTTTCATGGCTTGAGAGCTCATTTGTTTTTGGTGCTGAATAATATTCCATTGTCTGGATATACCAAGGTTTATTTATCCATTTGCTTATTGCAGAACATCTTAGTTTCCTCCAAGTTTTGGCAATTATTAATAAAACTGCTATAATCATCTATTGTAGGTTTTTGTGTAGACATAATTTTTTAAAAAGATTTTATTTATTTATTTGACAGAGCAAGAGAACACAAGTGAGGGAGCAGCAGGCAGAGGGAGAGGGAGAAGCAGACTCCTTGCTGAGCAAGGAGCCAGATGTGGGGCTCCATGCAGGGCTCCATACAGGGGTCCGTGAGGGGATCAAACCCAGGACTCTGGGATCATGACCTGAGCCAAAGGCTGACACTTAGCCAACTGAGCCACCCAGGCACCCCTGTAGACATAAATTTTTAACTCTTTTGGGTAACTACCAGCAGCATGATTGCTGGATTGTGTGGGAAGAATATGTACAGTTTTGTAAGAAACTATCAAACTGTCTTGCAAAGTGAATACCATTTTCATTCCCACCAACTATGTATGATATGAGAGTTCCTATTGCTCCACATCCTTTGCCTGCGTTTGGTATTATCACCATTCCACTAGGTGTGCAGTGGGATCTCCTTGTTTTTCTAATTTGCATTTCCCCGGTGACATATAATGTTAGGCATCTTTTCATATGCTTATTTGCCATTTGTCTATCTTCTTTGGTGAAGCATCTATTGAGTGATGGGGTCCGTGATCAAAGGAGCGAGACAGATACAAAGCAAAGGTCAAGCAAAGCTTTATTTCATGCCAACACGGAGAATCAAACCGACTGGCTGGGGCCATCTCTTAGGGAGAGAGCGACCACCCCCAGCTTCACAGACTAGCTTTTATAGAGCAAAGACCATGTGGTTGAGCCTGGCCAATGAGATTGTCTCCACCTGGCCTGACTCATCTTTGCATTCTGGGCTCTGTTATCTCCACCTGACCTGACCCGTCCTGGTATTTGAGCTCTGTTATCTATCAGGGACTGTTGACCATATTGGTCGACCAACTTGCTTTTAAGTAAGTTCCTCTTGGGAGTGGGGGGCAAGGTCAGTTTAAGTTTTACTGCACAAACGACAAAATGGCTGTTTAACTGAGATGAAGTCACTCTGGCTAAGTAGGTCCCTACATTGAGGTCTTTTGCCTGGTTTAAAATTAGGTTGTTTTCTTATTGTTGAATCCCAAAGGTCCTTTATATTTTGGGTAACAGCTTTTTATTAGTTATTTCTTTTGCAAATATTTTCTTCCAGTCTGTGGAAAATGCATTTTAAGGTGTAGCATGCTGAGTCCCTCATCATTTCATTTGGTATTGTCTTGTTTTTTAAAACACAGTTTGCTTTCATTTTGTCAAATTTTATAAATTACCACTTAACTGGACTTGAATTAAGGGATTTCATATATTATAATCTGTAATTTGGAGAGTATTATCATTTGTAATATATTTATGCAAGGCCGGAGACTATTGAGACTATTTTTGTCATTAATATTTAGATACTCTTTTAAAGTGATCTCATATGTCTTTATCTATACTTTCTCTAAGGATTAATTTATTGATTCTTATTTTTTAAAAAAGATTTTATTTATTTATTTGACAGAGAGAGATCACAAGTAGGCAGAGAGGCAGGTAGAGAAGGGGAAGCAGACTCCCCACTGAGCAGAGAGCCCGTTGCGGGTCTTGATCCCAAGACCCTGAGATCATGACCTGAGCCAAAGGCAGAGGCTTAACCCACTGAGCCATCCAGGCAACCAGATTCTTATTTTTAAATAACAGTTTTGTTGAGATATAACTTACATGCCACAAAATTCACTCTTTAAAAGTGTACAATTCAGTGGTTTTTAGTATGTTCACAGTGTTCACCACTGTCTATTTTTAGAAATTTTCATCACCCCAAAGAAACTCCAAGTGCATTTGCAATCATTCCCCTTTCCCTCCTCCCCACAGACTAGTAACCACTAATATACTTCAGTCTTTGTGAATCTATGTATTTTGGACATTTCAGATAAATAAGATAATTTAGTATGTGTTTTTTTTTGCCACTGACTTCTTTCATTTAGCAGATTTTCAGGGTTCATTAATGTTGCGGAATATATCAAAACTTTGTTAGTTTTTATGGCCAAATAATATGCCATTGTACAGATATACCATTTTTTATTTATCCATTCATTAATTGATGGACATTTGGTTATTTCCACCTTTTGACTATTGTGAATAATGCTGCTGTGAACATTTGTTGTCTCAGTCAACTTGGACTGCTAGAACAAATACCATAGACTTGGTGGCTTAAACAGCACTGATTTCCCATAGTTTAGAGGCTGGAAGTCTGAGGTCAGGAAATCAGCACGATAGAGTTCTTGGTGAGAACCCTTTTCCTGATTTGCAGATGACCTCCTCTTGTTATTTTCTCAGATGGCAGAAAGGGAGCTCTAGTTGTCTCCTCTTCTTATAAGGACACTAGTCCTTTCATGGGGGTTCCACTTTCATGACATCATCTAAACCTAATCACTTCCCATCTGACCCCATCTCCAAATACTGTCAATCACATTGAGGATTAGGACTTAAAACCTGAATTTGGGGGACACACAAACATTCTGTCCATAGATTTGTGAAATAGTTTTTGTGTGGACATATGTTTCACCTCTATGGTATATTCCTGTCTGAGTGTAGAACACCTGGATTATATAGTAACTCCATTGTGAAACTGTATTCCTAAGTGGTTGTACCATTTCTATTCCAGCAAGGTATGTTTCCAGTTTTTTGCATCCTTGTCAACACTTGTTATTGTCCATCTTTTAAAATTTTAGTTATTCCAGTACATGTAAAGTGTTAGCTCATTGTGGTTTTGATTTGCATTTTCTTAATGATGAATGATGTTCAACATTTTGTTATGTCCTTATTGACCATGTGTATGTCATCCTTGGAGAGGTGTCTATTCAAATCCTTTGCCTATTTTAAAATTGGATTATTTGGTTTTTTTATTGTTCAGTTTTAAGTGTTCTTTATTTAGATTACATGCCCTTTATCAACTATGCTTTGCAAATCCTTTCTCCCTTTCTATGAGTTGTCTTTTCACTTTCTTGATGGTGTTGATTATTTAAAAAATTTTTCACAATATGTGACTATGGTATTTGTAAAGAATGTTTTTGTTATCTTTTCCATTTTTATATTTATATTTATTTCTTTTCACCACCTTATTTTGATGACCAGGAAGTATTCTGAAAAATATATCAAATAGGAGTGGTACCAGAGTACATTTTTAGTTTTTGTTTTATTTCCTCTACTTTTAAGGAGAGTGGCTGTCCTGTTTCCTTTTTTTAAAAAAATTGTGTTATATTAGTCACCATAAAATACATCATTAGTTTTTGATGCAGTGTTTCAAGATTCATTGTTTATGTACAACACCCAGTGCTGCATGCAATATGTGTCCTCCTTAATCCCCACCACCAGGCTCACTCATCCCCCACCCCCTCCCTTCCAAAACCATAAGTTTGTTTCTCAGAGTCCACAGTCTCTCATGGTTCATCTCCCCCTCCGATTTCCCCCAATTCACTTTTCCTTTCCTTGTCCTTATGTCCTCCGTGTTATTCCTTATCAAGTAAGTGAAACCATATGAGAATTGGCTTTCTTTGCTTGACTTATTTCACTCAGCATAATCCCTTCCAGTTGGCAGGAAGCAACAAATGTTGGAGAGGATGTGGAGGAAGGGGAACCCTCTTACACTGTTGGTGGGAATGCAAATTGGTGCAACCACTTTGGAAAACAGTGTGGGGATTCCTCAGAATTAAAAATAGAGCTACACTATGACCCTGCAGTTGCACTACTGGGTATTTAACACAAAGACTTGTCCTGTCTCTTCACTGTGAATACTATTAACTTCTGAGTTCAGAGTAAGTCTCTTTATCATACTAAAAGTTCCTTTATTTCTCTTTCAAGGGTTAAAAACAATGAAAAATAGAAGTAATAATCTCTGTTCTCCTCATAAATAGCTACCCCATACCCAATCTTCTTTATGACCATGCAACATTTTTATTTTGGTTATCTGTAGATTGCCCTTTCATTATGCAGTAACAGAAACTTCTTTCTTTTCAGTAATGAATTGTAGCACTAATAATTTATGTCAGTGGATGAGCGTCATCATTTATTGTCATGGTTATTATTTTTTTCCCTGTGATTTGGTGAGTAAAACTGATTTTACAAAGAATAAGGTATTACTTTATGCAGTCATTTAGCCACAATTACTATTTTCTTTCTTCCTTCCTTCCTTTCCTTCTCCTTCCTTTCTTCCTTCCTTCTGCAATGAGTGAAATCTATTTTCTTCCAAAGCATTGAAAACATCAGAAAGTAAGATACAGGCCAAATCCTTTCAGATCTCAAATCAGATGTAAAACTAACATCTTAAGTGTTTCTGTCTCTCTAAAAATTGCTAAGTTGGAAGACCTCATGCAAAAGCAATGCTTTTCAGAAGAGTGGACAAAACGGATGAATTGAAAGTGGATGAAACAGATGAATTTTCAAAAGACCATTCACGAGCCTCCCTTTTGGTTGCATTTCACAATATCCAAGGCACCATTATAGAGAATGTGCTCTCTGTGCTTATGGAGTTGATTAGTGGCCTGTCAGAAGCCAATGGTGACTTCAGTGTGGAAGTAATATCCAATATTAAAGTTGCTGTCATGACTTTTCTCAAAAATACTGGTAAGGCAGACAATAACTTTTAACCTTTCATTTGCAAATAGTGGTTGTATCCTATTTTGAGATTCCAGGCATCCCACAATGGGTTTTGTTTAAAAGTTGTGCTCTTTCTAACTCCCAGTAAGATGATTGCAAGGGATAACATATTATCACTTCTGGTACTACCCATAACTAGCATTTATCAGGTGCCTTGCTCTAGGCTAAGCACTGTGCTAAGCTTTTACTTACTTCACTCTCAAAACATATAGCACTATGAGATAGGTACATTATTTTTTCCATTCTATAGATGAAGAAGTCTAGGTTTCAAGAAAGTTAAACGACTTGTTCTTAGGCACAAAGCTAGTAAGTATTTGAATCAGAATTCCAAATTAAACATTCTGACTTCTGAGTGTATTTTCTTAACCACTGTGAATATACCCTCAAATTTCCCATGAACTTAATAGTTATAGGAGTTTATTTTTATGACAATGACATGTCCAAATAGAGACCAAGCTATGGTAAAGTGAGGGGGCGGGGAAGGAAATTAGATTTAGGAAACAATATTGTATTATAATCATCATCATTATTACTATGAGCTTACAAAATGGTTGCACGTACTTGATTTTATTTAGAAAGGTAAGTGTCGACCCATGTTCCCAAAATGGTCTTAAATGGAGGCCACTGTTAATGATAGCTATGTACTCATGCACTCACAGTAAGCAATGTGGGATAGGTTGAGGTTGACACTGAAATATAACTTTATGTAGAAATTTAGTATCTAAATTTTAATTCTTAGTTATAGCCTCTAAATCAAATTACACTTCAAAATTGTTTTCTTTTGCTATGAAATGAAATTATAGTACCAATAAACTGATTTTTATTTGTAGGCGTCAGGACATCTGTTAATGCTTGTGTTGGACACAATAGAGTTCAGCAATTTGAGATTTTCCCAAGACTTCTGGAACTGACAAGAACCATTAGGGTTGAAAATCTGCCACCTCAAATTAATAATAGTTAATAGCAATGGAGGAGAAGGAGTAACCAACATGCAGCTTTTCCCAGAGGAGAGTTCAGCCCTGGTTGAGTTTTCTGACTACAAAGGTAATCAATTTCTCTTCTTTCTTGATCTTTACAGTTATTATTACCCATTTCATAGACAAATGAAGTCAGATTAGAGGCCACACAAGTGCTTAGGAAACCCATCAAAGACACCCATTCTTACTGGAATTAACTCGGGCTTTGAACAGTTCTCTGTGAAAACCTAGCTGAAAGAATTGTTTTTTGTGCAGTAACAAAAAAACAGACAGCAAAACTTCTCTTGACCTCAATTTCTTGGTAGTTAGCTGCTTCTTTTCTTTGTTTCCCTTTGCAGGAAAATTTCTCAATTGAATTTGTCATTACTCATCCCCATTCCCTCCCCTCTTATTCTTTCTTAAATCCATTCTAAAAAAGGCTTTTACCCCATCATTCCACCAAAATTATTTTTGCCAGTGACAAGAATCATTTATTGCTAAATTCACTAGCCACTTAGCAGTCCTCATTTTACTTGATCTCTTAATAACATTCGACTCAATATTCAATAGCTCCTTCCAAATGCATTTTCTCCACTTGCTGCTACGATGCCACACTTTGGTTTTTTTTTTGTTTTTGTTTTTATTTTTGTTTTGTACCTCTGTAGCTGTTCATTCTCATTCTTTTTTTTTTTAAGGTTTTATTTTATTTCTTTGATAGAGAGAGAGAGAGCACATGCACGCACACATAAGCAGGAGGGGCAGCAGGCAGAGGAGATGACAAGCAGGCTCTCCGCAGAGCAGGGAGCCTGATGAGGGATTCCATCCCAGGACCCTGGGATCATGACCAGAGAAGATGCTTTACTGACTAAGCTACCCAGGTGCTCTTCATTCTCATTTTTTCTTCATTTACCTTCTTTTCTTCAACTCTGAAGGTAGAGCTCAGCTCCTTTCTTCTTTTTGTCTTCACTCAGTTCCTGGGAGGTTTAATGGCTTTAAATACTGTCTACATATCCATGACCCCCAGTTCATATCTGCAGTCAATACTCTCTCATGAACCAATGCCTACACTCACTGCATACTAGACTTCTTCACCTGGTTGTCTAAAAGTATATGATACAAATATAACATGTCCAAGACAAAACTCCCCATCCTCCTCACTCTACGCTACCAACCTACATTATCCACAGGCTTCCCGATTTCAGTTGATAGCAACTTCATCCTAGTTGCTCAGACCAAAACCTGGGAGTCTCTCATATCCCATTCTCAGTTCTTTAGGAAACCCTGTTCACTTTACCTTTGAGATGTATTCAGAATCTGATCACCCCTTAAGGAAGACAGTAAGAATTTAGAAAATTAAATGAACCATTTTAAAGGTAGTAATCTCCCAAAGAACTTAAGCCACAAAACAGTTTATATTTTAGATAATAAGATGAAATAAATACCATTTTTAATGGCCATACTTCACCGGCACACCCCCTCCCAACTATGATCTTTAGGAAGAGTTGATGAAGCCAAGAAGTATCCCTGAAATTACAGGTGGGGATAGAAGACTTGTTGGGGGGTGGGGAGTGCTAGGGAATGAATGAGGTCAAGAGAAGAGAAGCAGAAATTAGGATCTTCCTTACATAGCTTTGAAGGAAACCAGTCAGTCAGGAAAGCCAGAAATTGAGATGCTCTCTGGAGAGAAAAGAAGCTCAACTTTCAATAATGGTTTAAGAAGCTAATAGTCTTAGGACCAGACTAAAATAATATCTGATTCTTTATACAGCAAGAAATTGATACCATTGGACATTTTTAGTTGGTACTTTGTGAAAAGACAAACATTTGGTATCCCTCACTTAGCAGACTTCTACATTTAAAACTGTTTCATTCTTGGGACTCGTACTAACCTCCCAAAGATGCAAAATATGAAGGCCCATCTCTCTCCACATACTTGCCACCTGAACCTGAAGAGTATTGACATCTGAAGAGCTTTTTTTTTTTTTAACAGTTTTTTATGGGTATACTAGTAAATGGTTAATATCTAAGCATATTCAGCACCTCTGGAGTTAACAGGGTTAGTTGAGAGCCTCAGTCTGCACTCCAGCCATTGTGAGCTGAAGAATCCAGCAGGGGAGGCAGAGTGATACAGAGTATAGTGCAACAGTTTACAAACTTCTCGGAAACCACAGTGCACCCTAAATAGATATATATAGTTTATATCTCAACCCATATCTGTTTTGCAAATAAAAACATTTGTTGGAATTTGGAAAAAATTTCTGCTACAACATGCATTTCTTGCTAGGGAACTGATGTACTCTATTTTCGATTCTATTTTGTTTTGTTTTTGCTTGGTCGGGTTTTGAGTTTTGTTTTGTTTTTTGTTTTTAATTTTTTGTAAGATCCTTAAACATTCATATTGCTGGTATAGTCATTAGAGGTTGACTTTCAGCAATGACTCTGACACAAAGGGTGAGGGAGGAGAGGTTTTAACCTTATCCCTGCTATCTCCACTAGCCAGCCTCTTCAAGCCATCCTAAATAAGCATGCAGTCTGTGTTAATTTTTTATTGCTGCATACCAAAGTTAGTGGCTTTACATAGCAAGCACTTATTGTCTTATACTTCCTGAAGGCCAGGAATTTGGGGGAGGCTTAATTGGGTAATCCTGGTGGAAGATCTCTCATGAGGTTCTTATCAACCTGTTCATCAGGGCTGCAATCATCAGAATGCTTGATGAGGACTGGAGGGTTTCTTCTACCTTTGCTTACACAACTGCTGCCAGTGGCTTCAGCTCCTTGCCACTAGGGCCTGCCCCCGTGGGTGTTCATGACATGGCAGCTGGCTGCTCCCAGACTAAGTTATCTGAGGGGGTGCGGAGGGCTCTAAGTGCCTTTTGTAATCAAGCCTCTGAAGGGATATAGCATCACTTGTGCCATATTCTGTTGGTTACAAAGACCAACTCTGATACAATATGGAAGGAAACTATTCAAAGGCATGATTACCAAGTGGTAGGGATCATTGGGTGCCATCTTACTTACACAGTCCAAGAAGGCTTACTTACACAGTCTTCTCTATCACAATAGAGCACCACTGGTCTTTAGAATCCCAAAGATATATATTTATTTATTTTTCATTTCTTATTTTAAAAAAAGATTTTATTTATTTATTTATCGCTTATTTATGAGAGAGAGAGAGAGGGAGAGAGAGAAACAGAGACGGGGAGGGGCAGAGAGAGAGGGAGAGGGAGACTCTTAAGCAGGCTCTGCATTGAGCATAGAGCCCAATGTGGAGCTCAATCTTGTGAGCCCAAGATCATGACCTGAGGTGAAATAAAGAGCCAGAAGCTTAACTGACTGAGCCACCCAGGGACCCCCAAGGGTATATATTTAAATCCTTCTGTAATTAGCTGGATAACAATGGCAACATTACTTCCTTAGTCTCTGTTTCCTCATTTAAAAAGTGGAGATAAAATCTATCTCACAGGGTCACTGTGAAGATTAAGTTAAGTAGGATAATATTTGTTAACTGACACATAGCAGGTATTCAATCGATAAAGATATTATAACTATCAAAGTAGGAAAGAATGGAAAACACAAGTTATTAATTTGATGAGAAATGATAGATATGAATTGTGCTTTAGATAGCTATATGTCTCAGCTGCTACAGGGTCAAGTATTATTACTAAGTGGTGTTTGAATAGTTCACTGTCCTTTGTTTTGATGTTGTTATGACTTCCGACAAAAAAGTACTGTAACAAACTATTTCTACTAGGTAACATGCACTGGAAATAGACTCGTGAATTTCATTTAGAAAAAAATGCCCCCTGCACCTCTAAAAACACAAAATAGTTCAGATGTAAAATCAGACCACTAGGTGATTGTCCCTCTTCTGCTTGGCTGCAAACTCACTGTTCCCCGAGTTGACTCATCCTACCTTAGAACAGTACTAATCACCAAAAATAAATAAATAAATAAATAAATAATAAAGAAAAAGAAAAAAATAAAAATAGCATTGTATGAAGCCCAAACATATTTTACTTACTATCCTTGCTCTTCCTTTTAGGGTTTTAGAAATAAATCCTTTATAAGATAGTCCTTCAGATGTTTAAGGGTAACTATTATGTGTGGCTCCCATCCTACCTAAAATCTGTACTTCTGCAAGTTAAATATATTCAGTTCTTTTTTTATACCCTCATGTGATATGGTTTTGAATCCTTTTACAGCATCAGTTTCCCTCTTCTGAACACCATAGCTAGTTTTCATAAACCCTTTGCAAAGTTTAGCACCCTGAACAAAATACAATACCCCAGGCATTGCCCGTTTTTACCAGTGAGAAGAATAGGATTATGTTTCACCATACCTATTCTTGTTACTATGTTTTTCTTATTATAGCCCCAAATCTCATCACTACCCATTTTTAAATGAATGGTTTTTATTTTTAGAGCAGTTTTAGGTTTAACGAACATTTAAACAGAAAGTAAGGATAATTCTTCCTGCCCCCAGTTTCCCTAATATTAAGGTATTGGATTAATGGTACTTTTGTTAACAATTGAAAAGTATTGCTACATTATTATTAACTAAAGTCCATTATATTAGAGTTCACTCCTTGTGTTGGATGATTCTCTGGGTTTTGACAAATGCACAGTGTCGTGTGTCCTCAGTAACAGTTTCATATGGAATAATTTCAGTTTCATATGGAATAATTTCGTATGGAATAATTTCAAATTGCAGGCAGCCACTGATATTTATTTTTTAAAGATTTTATTTATTTATTTGACAGAGAGGGATCACAAATAGGCAGAGAGAGAGAGGGGAAAGCAGGCTCCCTGCCGAGCAGAAAGCCCGATGCAGGGCTCGATCCCAGGACCCTGAGATCATGATCTGAGCCAAAGGCAGAGGCTTAACCCATTGAGCCACCCAGGTGCACCAGCCACTGATATTTTTAATGTCTCCACAGTTTTGCCTTTTCCAAAATGTCATGTAGCTGGAATTATATGATATTTAGCCTTTCAGATGGGCTCCTTTGCTTAACAATAGGCATTATATTTCTTCCATGTCGTTTGGTAGCTTAATGGCTCTTTTCTTTTTCTCTGAATAATATTCTGTTTTATGGAGGCATCATGTCCATTATTTATCCATTCATTTATTGAAGGACATCTTGGTTGCTTCTAAGTTTTGGCAATAATGAATAAAGCTCATGTGCAGGTTTGTGTGGGCATATGTTTGCAAATCATTTAGGTAAATACCACAAAACACAAATGCTGGATCCTATGGTAAGAGTATGTTTAGTTTTGTAAGAAACTGCCAGACTGTCTTCTGAAATGGCTGTACCATGTTGCAGAATTAGAGTTCCTGTTGCTCCGTGTTCTTCCCAGCGTTTGGTGACTTTTTTTTTCTGCTTAAATACAGCTACATCACTGTTGATTTATACAGAATTTGTCATCAATCAAAATCCCTTAGATATTTTTGTATGACTTAGCTGCTAAGCCACATTCTTGTGCAGTTACTCCTTGGACCTCGCTTAGTGCTTTTCCTTCCTTTTGATGCTTCTCCAGATGTTCCAGAGTCTCTTTTACTTATTAGGTTCACTCACAGTCAGCTGCTATATATATATATTGCTGTGAAGGACTCACACTTACAATCTTCTCCAGAGGGATTGCCTTTAGCAGACTAAAGGTCTGGAGTCTGGAGTGCCTGGGAGTTTACATTCACCACCCAACCAGGATGACCCATAGACAATGAAATGATTGGTATGCAGGTGCAAAAACAGCTCCCTGTCTCAAGGTTGGGACAGCACCATGATGTAATTTATATACTCCAGAGTCCTTGCAGGATCAGGCAGAAACTAGTTTTACTTAAACCACATTCTCTGTCTTTATCTCTCACTTCCTACATGTTTTTCCTGAGGGTACAACTTTAATAATTCAATTGCACATGAATCCTCGTCACAGGCTCTGCACCTAGGGAATCAGACCTAATTTTATTACTTTTTTAAATTATTACTGCACACAACTGTTTTTGATGTTTTTAACTATTGTAACTATTAAAGAATAGTATTGTATTTGCTTCTTTTTAAAAAAGATTTATTTATTTTGAGAGAGAGAGAGAGCACCCAGGCAGAGGGTGGGACAGAGGGAAAGAATCTCAAGCAGCTTCCTTGTTGAACGTGGAGCCCATGGCAGGGCTCAATTTCACAGCCCTGAGATCATGACCTGAGTGGAAGGCAAGAGTTGGATGCTCAAACAACTGAGCCACCCCAGTCCCTCAATATTGCATTTACTTCTAAAAGTTCATTTTTTAAAAGATTTTATTTATTTATTTGAGAGAGAGAGAGAGAGAGGGTGCAGGGGCAGAGGGAGAAGCAAACCCTTTGCTGAGCAGGGAGCCAGATGGGAGGCTAGATCCCAGATCCCTGGGATCATGACCTGAGCCATAGGCAGATGCCCAGTGACAGAGCCACCCAGGCACGCCAATATCAGGATTTCTTTTTATGCCAAAGATTTTGTCTGAATACCTGCCTTTTGATTTTTATTTTTTAGTGGTGGACACCTGCTTGGGCTAAGAGCCTGTCTTCAGTGAAAGGCCCATCTCTGTTTCCCATATGATGTGACTTTGGTCGTAGCCTTGTATGAAAAAGAGAAGCCACTGAGAAAGTTGCCAGCACCATTTCTGGTGGCTCTGGATCCTCTCATATGAAGATCTTGAAGAAGAAGCATCACCTGATTGAAACGATAAATTATAAAGGGACAGTGTCCCTGTGAGGTAACATGGCCCCAAGTCAGCTGTTAAGGAGTTAGAGGTATCATTCAGATCTGTGGCCATTGAATTCAAGGAAGAACAAAGATCAATATAATCAAGACCTGGAATGAGGATATATCTGAAAACTTCTGCCATATCATTTCTAAATATTAAGTCACTAAATTGAATGTGAAGTCAATGCTATG
This sequence comes from Mustela nigripes, assembly GCF_022355385.1. NCBI lineage: Eukaryota > Metazoa > Chordata > Mammalia > Carnivora > Mustelidae > Mustela > Mustela nigripes. Next base: position 98,080,712 of record NC_081558.1, read on the forward strand.
GGAAGACATAAAAAACAGCAGAGAATGATGGGATTTGGATTGAGTGTGATATATTCAAGGAGAAGATCATGATAACAGGTTGTTTGGAGGAGGTGAAAAGAATTCACAACAATTAAAGACATCAGCCATTAACACTGAGAAGGAAAAAACAAAATTTGACAGGGAATGTGGCTGGTTCTTTTTCTGGTTTTCATATCAGTGCTTTGAAAGAATCTGTACCAATGGAATTCTTGGGGTGGGAGTTCATTAATCATGCTTGCACCAAACATACCAGAGTCCATGCAGGAGAATACAAAGAATAAAATTCCTGAGCAAGCGAAAAGGACTGCTCAAGAAATGCATTCCCAGTTCTTCTGGGGTTTTCTGTTTTTTATAGAAAGTAGAGTGTGGAAAATTCTCTAACATTGTTTTGTTTTAAGCAAAGAAAACTCATAACCTTTTTGAGTTAGATCAGGCATGAAAAGTACATTTCATTTCATGGGTTACTTAGCACTGAGAGACAGTTGTTGTCTGGGGCTCTGTGTTGACTAAGACTCTGAAACTATCTGGATGATTGAAAAAGAGTGTTGATACCAATTAACATCTGTCACACGTGTGGATGATGAGGTATAGGGGGATAGGGAGGTGATGTGCACCATGTTTTTACCATAGGTAAGTGTGAAAATACAGTCAGATAGATCAGCTCCTCTTCATAGTTTCTCTGAAGAGCAGATTAAAGGATTGTGCCTTCATCAGCTACTAGATTGACTTTGAGTAAATGGTTTCATCTCTGTACACTGGATTTTCTCTTTCCTCCAGGAGAATGAAGTTTCTGTACTGGATGATCTGTGATGATCCTTTAAATTCTAAAACTGGCTGTCTAGGGGCGCCTGGGTGGCTCAGTGGGTTAATGCCTCTGCCTTCGGCTCAGATCATGATCCCGGGGTCCTGGAATCAAGCCCTGCAGTGGGCTCTCCGTTAAGCAGGGAGCCTGCTTCCTCCTCTCTCTCTCTCTCTGCCTGCCTCTCTGCCTACTTGTGATCTGTCAAATAAATAAATAAAATCTTTAAAAAAAATAAATAAAACTGGCTGTCTAGTAGTCAAAACTATAAATGCATTATGCATAGAACTGAGGGGTGTGTCTTAGTTTGGGTCCCCCCCCCCCAAGAGAACCTGAAACAGGATTCAAGTGCAAATGATCTAAATAGGGAAGTAAAAGATACTGATAGGGTGTGTTACCAAATCAGTTACCACTTGATCTCACTGGGAAAACTCAGAGTGAGTCTTACCTGGGAGGCAAGGTTGCTCCCTGGTTTTAAACGAACTGTCAATCATTGGATGAGGGCTTGAGCCAGTGGGAGGGTGGCTTAATTTACCTGCAATTTCTCTCTGTTGAGCCTGCAAGGAAAGCAGGCTTTGGCACTACAGAAAGTCTTCAGAGAAGAAATAACAATGGGAGGGGTGCCTGGGTGGATCGTTGGTTGAGCGTCAGACTCTTGATTTCAGCTCAGGTCATGATCTCAGGGTCATGGGATTAAACCCCAAATTGGGCTTAGCACTGAACCCGGAGCCTGCTTAAAATTTTCTTTCTTCTCCTGCTTCTTCTCTCTCTATTTCTAAAAAAAAAAAAAAAAAAAAAGGAAAGAAATAAAGACAGCTGGAAATACGACCAGAGTGCCCTTAAATTGTAAGAGCCAGGGGGCATGAGCAGGGTCTGCTAAGCTAGAATTGGGGAATAAGTAAAAGAGCTCACAGGCAACTGGAGTATTAAATACAGTTGATACTAAAAAAATTGTGGTAACAAATTATTTGCTTTTGAATCTTAAGGTTGGACTATGAGTTGAGTTAGGTGTGGAATCTAATAGCTATTTTCTGTTTGGAAACCTAAGAGGAAAGTCTACAGATAGCATTGCCTGGTCATTATTTTTACTGTTTTCTCCACAGTCAAAAGACCAAGTCAGCGGGAAAAACTGTCTTCCAGACGGAAATGTGATAGCCTCAGCCCAAACCACAGAAGGTCTAAACCTCGTATTAATGGCTGGAAATGTTACTAATTTCCAGGTAAGTGGCGCTATTCAGTAAATCCAACAAGAAACACTGGGGTCTGATTCACTCATTCTATGACTTAAGGTCACAACAGACCCCACAACAGACCACTTTGAATTTTATCTCACCCAGTTTGTGGTACAATCTAGTTGAGATAAAATTCCTTATCCTTATCTTAGAAACGAGGAAACTGAGGTCTTTTCACTACGCAGTTTGTTAAGTTGATTATTAAACTCTTTCATCCCTGTCAGGGTACCTAGTCTCACGATTGGATGGTGCCATATAAACTTTGGAGTCCTCTAACTCTTTGAGTTCCTTTCTCTATCCAACCAGTTTCCCAGCCTCCTCACACCCTCTCTCTTGTGTATTCCCTTTCATTTTCATTGTCCTTCAGCATCCCTAGTCGCCTCTCTTACCCTCCAGCCTGCCCTCTCCCTAGCTGTTTGATGTATGTTCATCAAGTGCTTCCTCCTGCCTGTATCAGAAAATCCAAAAAATAAGAGCTCTCAGAGTCTTCCACGGTCTGGCCCCAAATCTCTTTCTAGCCCTGTCTCTCACCATTAGCACTCTCTGTTAGCTAAACTGGACTACTTTCTGACCTTTCTCCTGTGTTTTCTCAAACATTCACCCACCCAGAATCCTTACTGCTTTCTTTCTCCCTGTCCCAGCTTCCTTCCTTATCTTTTTTTTCCCTAAGATTTTATTTATTCATTTGAGAGAGGGAGAGAGAGACACACAAACAAGAGACAGAGACAGAGAAAGCACAAGCAGGGGAAGAGGCAGAGGGAGAGGGAGAAGCAGACTCCCCTGAGCAGGGAGCCCAGTGTGGGACCTGAAGATCATGACCTGAGTGGAAAGAAGACGCTCAACTGACTGAGCCACCCAGGTGCCCCATCCCTTATCCTCTTTGTAAAAAGACTTTACTGAGCAGTCCAGTCTAAAGGATTCCTGCCGTATTTGAAGTTCTATAGCAATTACTAATTGTATTTTTTAACACAGAGTTTCTTTCGATTATCTTGAACTGATTTAAACATTAAGAATATTTTACTGTTTTACATGTTAATATATTACTTCCCCAAACTGTGTAGGAATCAGTAAGCAGAGAGTGAGGTGAAGGTGGGCTGGATCTTGTTTTTTTTTTTTTTCAAGCTCATTGACTTTTGTCCCTGTGGGGAACTTCTCAGGTCCTAAGATTAGTTTATGTTAAGTAACCTCATATAAGATGGAGGTGGACCCATGAGAGTGAGAAATGAAACTATTAAGTGGCCCAGTGACATAAAAACCTTTTAATTTACAATGAAGAAGTGCTCCCCAAGGAACCAAAATACGCAAAATCCACATGATCAAAGCATTCTCCCCTCCAAATTTGAATATAAAATCAGAATAAATGGAGTTGAATGAATTGAATACTTAATAGCTATTGGCATCAGGTCATGACCCCATCTCACCTCAGCAGGCATTGGAGAACTCTTGATACCCCTGGACAGGCTTGAGGGGACACTGCCTACCCTCACCTCAACGACTTTCCCTTATCTAGGCCTTCAGGGCTGATCAGACCCCACCCCATTACCCTTCAGACAGACCCATTCTTTCTTTAGGTATGTTAATAAAGTCAGAACAATTACTCTCAGTTCCTACCTGCCTAAAAGCAACTCTTTCTTCCAAGGTCTCTCTCAACATTCTGTGTTTTTGTCTCTGTCTGTCTCACTGTCTTCCTCTTTCTGCATCTACCTTTCATTCAGATTCTCCTTCTTTGTCTATGGTCTTTGGTTTGCTCATTTTCATAGCCCTACTCTGATTCATCACATGTTGACTTGACATTGGTGGGTGATGCATTTCCTTTATTTCTAAGTTTTGGGGCTCAACTCATTATGGTAACAATAGATTGTGAGCCCCCCAGGGTAGGGTTGACAGGTCAGTATGACAGACAAAACATGTCTTATGCATTATTCCACAATACTCGGCAAGTCGTAGGTGCTTAATAATTACTGATTCAATCTCTAACAAAATGTTGCTGTTTTCCTTAAGGCCCATGTGATTGTCAACACTGTTTCCCAGACACTTCAACTTGGAAATGGACCACTATCCCGGGCTATTTTGCAGAAAGCTGGTCCAAAGCTCCAGGAAGAGTTGTATGCTGTCAAGCAGGGAGCAGTGGAGAAAATAGGTAGCATATTCATAACAAGTGGCTGTAATCTGAACTGCCAAGCTGTCTTCCATGTCGTGGCACCAACTTGGGATAATGCAGCAGGGCGCTCTCAGCAGGTAGAGAAAATCCTTCATTCTCTACTTCATTGGTAGCTTTGGTAGTCTTCTGGCACTGTAGAGATCTGTAGTTCTCAAGCAAAGTGAATGTATTCCCCAGGGGACCTTTGGCTTGTTACATTGGTTACTGATCACTGGGAAGCGGGGGCCCGGGGTGCGCTAAATGTCCTACAATGTATACATCGGCCTCCACAACGCAAACTTTTCTGGACAAGGTTGAGAAGCCCTAGTATTGATTGGACCTTGTCCATTTATTGACATCTTTATTATGTTCTCTAAACAGTCCATCATAGCTACCAGTGATTTCAGAATAATTGACCCTTGAAAGTAGTAACCATCCTGGGGTTCCCCAGGAATGATATCTGAAGATTAGTGTAATCATCCTTCAGTATGACAACAAGATGCAGCCAAAGCTGTGGTGAAGAATGAGGGGTCATTGCTCTACTTTTGATGACTTCTCACCTTTACTCCCAACTCTCTTTTTTTAGAATATGAAAGTAATACAAGTATATTGCAGGAAATACAGAAAGTACAAAGATGAAAACAAAAATTATAATCCAGTCATCTGGAAATGAATGTGGTTAACATTTTATTGTATTCTCTTCAGGGCAATTTTATATTTTTTAGTTGGGATTCCCTTCCAGACATTTTTTTAATCCTGCTTTTTAAAAAATTAACAAACATTTATCCAATGTCCATAAACATTGCTTTTAATTGCAACAAGACACCATTGTTTATGTAGCCATTCCCATACTATTGGAGCCTCCTTCCTGCATGAATTGCAATTTCTCTGGAATATCCTCTCTCCATTCTGACTCCCTAGACCCAGACAAAGCCAGGAATAGCGGAAGAGACCTAGTCACAGTTGTTAGAGCCATAGCTCTTTCTCCTTTCTGCCAGCTTAAGCCCTAACTTAGATGAATGTATTTTGTACATTTCAGATCATGGCAAATATAATCAAGAAATGTTTGGCAACTGTAGAAGAGTTATCTTTTTCATCCATCGTATTTCCCATGATTGGAACAGGAAATTTGAGATTTCCTAAAGCTATTTTTGCTAACCTAATCCTTTCGGAATTGTTCGAATTTAGTAGCAGAAGCTGGCGGAAAGCCTTACAAAAAGTTTACTTGCTGGTACATCTAGGTGATGATGAAATCCAACAGGTATGGTTACATATCTCTTCTCATCATTCTGACAAGTGAACCTAAGTGCAACCAGATGTCTTTGTGGATCTGTAAATAATAATGTTTTCACTTCCCTGTCCATAAGTGTTGGTTGCTGTGGAGGGGTTGTCATAAGACTTTATGAGATAATGCTGATAACTCACACCGTCCTTCCTAGACAGGTTAACAAGACACAAGATAATTGTACTTAAATTCCTAGGAGGAAGCAGAAAGTCATTGGCATGAAAGTGGCCCAGACATTTTAACACTGACTGAATGAAGCCCAAGTTATGGCTCTGTTTATAGGGAAAAGACCAAATAAGAGAAACCTCAAGAATTTAAGGGTTTTATGGATAGAGCACAGCTCGTCTGTAGAAGTCTCTGAGGGTCTAAAGCTAGAAATAACAGTACAGTATTCAGTAGCAGAGAGGCAGTCAAAGCACATGAACTAAGCACTGAGCCCCCTACACCAGCCTTGTAAATGTTGACCTAGAGCTGGTTGGCCCAGTCTGAGTACCAAAATCTGGTTCTCATTCTTGAAAAGTTATATTGATTTTATAAATTGTGCATAGCTATAGCAAAAATGCAAACAATATAGAAGTGCAAAGAAGAAAAGTACAGCTAGGTTTAAATTCCGGTTTTGCCACTTAAAGGCTGAGGGAGGCCACCTCTCCGAATTTCGGTTTTATTGTGTGTCAAGTGAATGTGGCAAGAACATCTCTCAAACTCGATGTTGAAACTAAGAAAAGATGTATTTGACATGTTTTGTGTGGTGTCTAGCATGTAGCATGGCTTAAATCTGGTTGCAGAATTAGTTACTACCAGGGCACTTGGGTGGCTCAGTGGATTGAGCCGCTGCCTTCGACTCAGGTCATGATCTCGGGGTCCTGGGATCAAGCCCCACATTGGGCTCTCTGCTTAGCGGGGAGCCTGCTTCCTCCTCTCTCTCTCTGCCTGCTTCTCTGCCCACTTCTTTTTTTTTTTTTTTTAAAGATTTTATTTATTTATTTGAGAGAGAGAAAGTGAGAGAGAACATGAGCGAGGAGAAGGTCAGAGGGAGAAGCAGACTCCCCATGGAGCTGGGAGCCAGATTGTGGGACTTGATCCCGGGACTCCAGGATCATGACCTGAGCCGAAGGCAGTCGTCCAACCAACTGAGCCACCCAGGCGCCCCCCCCCCTTTTTTTTCTCTGCCCACTTCTGATCTCTGTCTGTCAAATAAATAAATAAAACATTAAAAAAAAAGAAGTAGTAGTTACTACCCTTTTGTTATCTGACTTTAAGGGCTATTGTTACAAATTATGAACATTAGCACTTTAAAAAGATAGCAAATATAAGGTTCTTTTCTGAATTCTTAGTTACTCTCAGGCATCTGGGATAGAATTGTGGTCTTCCCATGAAATAAAAGAAATCAGCACTGGTATTTATTGAGAAAATGCCTAGGTTCTATGGCAATCCTGTAATGAAAAAGTCTCTGGGTAAGAGGAAATCTAGGGAGAACTATTGTTTCTAATTGATGTCTGGTGATCAGTACTACAAAGAATTGGATTAATATATTTGCAGAACATTGTTGTAATCAGTAACTATATTTCTTTCTATTTCCAGGCATTTTTAGATGAATTCGCCAAAGGGTTATATGGAAATCCCAACAAGGACAGGATTCTCACAACTGAAGGTAACCAAGGTCTGGCAAAGTTGTTCTGCTCAGAAAATATTTTGCTCTGCCTAGTGGTTCTTCAGTGGTAGCTGACATCAATAGAAGGAGACAAAGCTAATTCACATGCGGGACAGATCAGTGATGAAGGAGATGTTAGAGCATGTTCCACTGTCTGAGCACACAAAGAATAAGTTATATGGATACGTGCTGCACACCCCGCAGACTCTAAGCCTAGGGTGGGTCATGTCCAGTGAGTCCAGAGAAAAGACCCAGAGACACCAATGGCGATACAGGTCTACTAGCAGAACTATGTGCAGGGAGTCCGGAGTGGCCAACTGGATACAGCCTCCACTGCCAGGATCTACACAAAGCAAGTTTTTATATCTTAGCTACTCACTCTAACAACTGTCAAGGGCCCGTCCCCCTCCTTGCACGGCCAGCGTTTCCAAGGAGATCAAGGCCTGCCTCTTGGACGGTCATCATTATAAGAGGGATGTACAGGGCTGGTCACCTCCCCCCATACCCAGCCCCTGACTTTGAACACTGAACGACACGCTTTTCTGCATGTTCTGCTTGGTGGGAATATAGAGGGAGGACGGGATCTCTACTTTCAAGACCGTGATTAACGGGGGCCTTTGGGGTATGCTTGCACAAACTAGCAATCCAACGTGTACCGTACCAGATGTGAACCAAATCTGGTAATGAGGCCAGAGTTTCTAAGATATGATAATGAAAGATAACTGAGGATGGAGGAGGGGGGCAGTGGCCTGGGGTGAGAGCGGTGACCATCCCCTGTGTGCTGCTTCACCTGCAGCAAGATTCTAGCATGAAGTGAAGGCCTACCTGGGGCTGCTGTGGGCTGAGTGCACAGAGGGGAACTCCCTGGACAGGCTGGGTCTGAAGCACTGCTGTTGCCTCCACATGCCATTGGCTCACGTGCTTATGATCAAGAAGCTGTGACCCTGCAGAGGTGACGGTGCTGGAGCCTGTCCACCACGCTGACCACGGGCAGCTGGGTCTTGCCCAGAGTTCATTCCACAGAGGGGTGGGTAGCTGAGAGCAGTGCCCCCCCCCCCACAGCCTCCTGGGCATGTGTCCTCCCGCTCTGAGGGAACCATCCAGTAAAGGTCCTGAAGAACCACACACCCACACACAGATAACTAAAATGTGGATGCACACTAAACTTCTCTGATTGCTTTTCTATATATATAATTTAATCTATACAGTGGCCTCCTGGGTGGGTGATTCTCTTGCCACTGCATCACATGGAAAAGGAGACTGAAAGGGACAAATAGAAAAGGCACAGCTAAGGTATAAAGCCTCAGAGCGGACAGTAACATTATGCCAACACTGTAAGGCTGATTTCCTCAGAGCAGCCTTGATCCTGTTATGCCAGCAAGATGCGAAGCCATAGGAGAGCTCCTATGTGAAGTTAGTGAGCTGTTATTTAACCTTGGATGGGGGCGCCTGGGTGGCTCAGTTGGCAGAGCATCTGACTCCTGATTTCAGCTCAGGTCATGATCTCAGGGTTGTAAGGTCGAGCCCCGTGTTGGACTCCATGCTGGTGCAGAGTCTGCTTGAGATCCTCTCCCTCTGCACCCTGCCCCTGGCCCCCTGCCCTGCTCCAACATGTGCATATGTGCTCTCTCTCTCTATCTCAAATAAACAAAAATAAATCTTTCCCCAAATAATTGAACAAATGACCTCCACACCGAGACCATTTCCCTTTTCTGCAAAATGGATATAAAAGAATCACCTGGAGGGACATACTTTCTGTCATAAGACAAGTAAATTCTGGAGACTAAATGCACAGCATAGAGCTGGAGTTAGTAATAATGTTCTGTATTTTCGAAGCTCACTAAGAGAGCAGATCCCGGGTGTTCTCACTACTCACACGTGCACGCGCGCACACACACACACTCCCTACACAAAATGGTAACTGTGGGAAATGATGGGTGTGCTGTGAGCCCAACTGGACAATCATTTCACAGCGTACGTTCACTCGAGAGACACATTGTACACCTTAAATATTTACATTTCTTATTTGTCGTAGCTCAAAAAAGCTTGAAAAAAAGTTTCCCAGAGACATGAGCATGACATGAGGGGATACTTGGCCCTCTGTCCTTCCTCATGCCTTTCTCATGAGGCGGCAGCAACTTTTGCAGACAAGCTGACGGTCCAGTCAGGTGTTCCTGCTTCATCCTCTCTGAGAAATTGATCCTCCTCCTGCCACGAAGCTTTATTTTTTAATTTCCTTAAAAAAGAAAACCCAACCAGGCACGGTACAGTTTGGGTTTATGTAGGTGGAAAGAAAGAAGACTGGGAAGAGAACAGTGGCCCCTTGTTGTTCATTCTCCAGCTACTCTTTCGTTTGCTTGCTTTTTTTTTCAGGGGCCTTCAGCCCTATCTCCAGCCCTGGAATCATTTCATATGGAATGAAAATTGGTGCAATTACTTTCCAGATTGCTACTGGAGATATTAGCAAAGAAAAGGCAGATGTGATTGTAAACTCAACGACAAGAACATTTAATCTGAAATCAGGTACTTTATTTAAGCCATGTACGTGATTGTAACTATTAACATGACTCATGTGTGGGAAGGAAATTGTGGCTAATGTTGCCCGAGTAGAAGAGTGTTGCCGGACATATGTAGGCCCTGGAATCAGAAAGACCTGGGTTTGAATCCCAGCTCTGCCACTTATCATTGTGTGGCTTCGGGACAATCACTTTATCCCCTCTGAGCCTCAGTTTCTCTGCCTGTCAAATGTTGATTTCCCAGAGGATTAGATGGAGCACAGCAATGTGAAGATGAGGTGGGAGCCATTCACTGGACTTAGTCTAGGTTAGCTCTTGTCCCCTTTCTAGCTCTGAACCATCAAAATTCCACACTTCTAATTTAATAAGTCTGTTTTATTTTTATTTATTTTATTTATTTATTTATTTATTTATTTATTTTTAGATTCCATCTTTTATTTTTATTTTTTTTACTTATTTTCAGCATAACAGTATTCATTATTTTTGCACCACACCCAGTGCTCCATGCAATCTGTGCCCTCTATAATACCCACCACCTGGTACCCCAATCTCCCACCCCCACCCCGCCACTTCAAACCCCTCAGATTGTTTTTCAGAGTCCATAGTCTCTCATGATTCACCTCCCCTTCCAATTTCCCCCAACTCCCTTCTCCTCTCTAATAATAAGTTTGTTTTATTTTTATTTCCCTTTCTATATAACTGAGTTGGCACTCATATCTCACTTCTTATAATCTTCCTTATGTTACACTGACCCAGAAATGAAATTCAACCCCTTTTTCTTGATTTTTGCTGGAATGTCTGAGCGCCTCCAGTGAAGGAGCGTCTTTGAGCATGTCCTCCCCACGTGTCTGTTTGTGTATAACTTGCATACATGTACTCTCATGCGAATATATTTTTATTACAAAGTATTAAATTTTAAATTAAAAGGGTAAGATAAAACATAAGTAGAAAGAGAAGTTTCAGTATTTTCTAAGCTGCAAAATACTATAGCATTTACTATGTAGAAAGTGACTATGTAGACTCTCCATCCAATGTATTGGTCATTCACAAATGCAGACATAAAGGACATTCAATTATGTAAAATGTGACAGATTGAACATAGGCATTTTTACCTGCCTTCTTTTAAAATTCCATGAAAGCAACAGTAAAGGAAATAAAAGGGTGTAAACCCAAAAGGAAAAAGAGAGCTGGAGGAAAACCAATAATGAACAAGACACAGCAGTGTATTTTTAGAATATGAGAAGAAGCTAGCCAAAAACTTAGAATATGCAGGAGAGAATGGTAGTCCCTAGAGACACAGAAGTTGGAGCATCAGGTACCTGGGAAGGCAGGGGACAAGGAAAATATGGAAACAGAATCAGATACAATTCTGTATGAGCAACACTTAGACCCATTTATTCTATTCTCCATCCATCTGGTGCCCCAGTAATTTCCCTTGGTCTTCCCTGGCCAGAGATGGGAGGTTTATTCTGTAGGGAAACCAACCAGAGAGATTCTGGACTTAGAACAGCAGGTGAGATGAGAGTGGGAGCTAGACAGGGCTCAAGTGAAAGCTTCCGTACTGAGCAGTGAGGTCCAGCCCTGTCCCCGTGCAGCTCCCGGAATGGCAGACGGGTTTATGCCCTCTGAGATTGGAGGATCCTTCTGGAGAGAAACCAGCTGCCCTGAAGTCTAGTATTTACCACCTGCTTACCTTACACTAAAGCCTCCTGGTCAGCACGCCTCCTTTCAGGGCGCTCCCACACTCACTCTGAATAGGAATGGCCTGGTGAGTGTCACCTGATAATTGAGGAAAATCTCCATTCTTGCAAAGTCAGAGACCAAAACAAATGCCCCCAAAAAGGTATTTCTTAAAAAGAGACAATTCAGTGGCTCAGTGGGTTAAGCCTCTGCCTTCGGTTCAGGTCATGATCTCAGGGTCCTGGGATCGAGTCCCACACCGTGCTCTCTGCTCGGCAGGGAGCCTGCTTCCTCCTCTCTCTCTCTGCCTGCTTGTGATCTCTGTCAAATAAATAAATAAAATCTTAAAAAAAAGAGAGACAATTCATAACATACATATATAATCAAGGAGACCTAGATAGATGATAGGTAGATAAATAGATAGAGGATAGATTGATCTTTATAATGATTAAATAACTAAAAATTATTCAATGCTTTGAGTGGGCCAGATTCTGCACGAAGCATCTTTTATCCATTGTCTCTTTCAATGTTCAAATAACCCATGGTAGGGGAGTAGTGTGCCAGACTCTATAATAGTTGCGGAACTGACTAGGTCCATGTTAGCCAGTAAGTGGCAGAGGCGACCCTAACTTAGGTTGTCACATGCATAGGCTATGCTTTCAACCACTCAACCCTGCCGTCACCAGCAATAACCAGGTGGTGAAGCTCCAGCCTCGACCGGAAGATTCACAGGACTGAAAGCAGCCAGCTGTGTGTCTACCTGTGAAAAAATAACACAAAAACCACAGAACTTCTGTGAAATGCTCAGTGGTGTTTCAGTTTTGAGCTCCATGCTTCTCATTAGTATCTGAACTTTCATTTTTATGTTTTTCAACTTTATGAAATAATAAGGGTAGAATGCAAAAAATTGCAAATAACTGCAAAAATATCTCTGTACAGATAGAGCCTGTAGAGCTCCAGACACAGGGGACTGTCCACTATTGGGCAGTTCCCTCACGCTGTAGTTCAGAGTGTTTATTACTCAGCCTGAATGAAACTTGCTATGGAAACGGTGGTTTTTTCTGTGGGGGCCATCAATGAATTATGCACAAAGGGGTGAGCTGGACAAAAGTCTAATGTACAAAAGCTATAATCATGCATTGCATTTGAACTAATGCTTTTTATTTTAACTAATTTAAATTTATTTTAATTTCATTAATTAAATATTACATTTAATTAACTTAAAATAAGTTTAATTTATTTTAATTAATTTTAACTTAATGTTTTTTTCTCACTTAGGGGTGTCAAAAGCAATTTTAGAAGGTGCCGGACCAGCTGTGGAAAATGAATGTGTTGTACTAGGTATGGTTACATGCTACTTTTGGTTACAACCCCTAGGAGATTAGAGGGCTGAGAAGACTGTAATAGGACCTACAGAAGGAGGAAGTGGTGAGCACTTTGGAAAGAGGTGGATTCTCTGGGAGAGCAGATCCAGGGGGTGTGACTCTATGGCTTTGGGGAGTAATCCTTCCTTTCACCATCCCACCTGTCTTTTCCTAACTATTAAACAGAGCCTAGGCCTGGCTCCTAGTAGTCCAGCCTCCACCACTTACTGAGGGATCCTGAGCCTGCCATCTCATCTATAAGAGCTTTTTTTCTCTTATCTGTGAGCTGGTTCTGGGTTCTGGTTGGGGTTAACCAGGCAGGGGTATGGTAATGGTTTCCCCGCAGGTGGGTGTGAGCATCAGGACAAGGAACAGGACAAGTTGCCTAAAGTGCTATATAAGTCATCTTTCTCTTTCCTCAACCTTGTTCTACTTATGATAGGACATCGTCTACCTGACATGAGTCAGGGTGGAACCTGGGTGGGTATGAGGTGTTCTTAGACACCAATTCTCCAGTTCTTTTTTTTTTTTTTTTTCAATTCTCCAATTCTTGTACACCACCAAATGCATTACTTTTCTCTCCTTGAAAAACGAATCTAGCCGAATAAGCATAGGCATTGCTCTTCTGGACAACAATTTGGGGGTTAAGAGGTCTGGACATTGACTGCTTGGGTTCAAATCCCAGGCAATCTTTGCTGTGGACCTTACCTTTCTGAGCTTCTGTTGAATCTGTGAAATGGACAAAATAGTACCAATAGCCTTGTTTTGAGGATTGAGTAGACCAAAGGAGGTAGAGTGCTTTTGAATAGCACCCCACATATTCTACAATGTCGTTGTCGAGTTAAAGAATCCTGATTGTACAGAAAATGAGCCTGGCACAGTCCCAGCAAGTGAAACCAGCTAGATGGAGGGAGGCTGGACTTGTTCAGAAATCATCACAGCTTTCTACAACGGCAGCTGCTTTCATGGCTCGGTGATCCTCTTGCCGCTTCCTGTAAGTAACTGCTGTGTGTTTCCTTTTCTTCCCTGTTCAAGCTGCACAGCCTCACAGAGATTTTATAGTTACACAAGGTGGAAACTTGATGTGCAAGATAATAATCCATGTTCTTGGGGAAAATGATGTCAGGAAAACGGTCTCCACTGTTCTAGAAGAGTGTGAGCAGAGGAAGTACACTTCTGTTTCCCTTCCGGCCATCGGAACAGGTTTGTAGCCTCTCATCAATCCAAGATTCTGAATCATCCACATTCCTTTAGACTTTGCCTCACTGTTAGTGAATTCATTGCTGAGTCCAGGCAGCGATAGTGATGTAAATCAGAGAGTCCACCAACTTGCAGACCCGGAGGGCCATCTCTGGGGCCTATGCCTCTTTAATACATCTTTATTCTTTATTGTATGTTCCCCAGGTATCTTTGCATGTTTGGCCCTTAACGCCATGGTGTTCTTACTGTTCATGTTTTTCCTTTGGGTGATTTGTTTGCTCTTACTGTATCTGTTACCCTTTTTGCACTGACTTTCGGATCAGCATTTCTCCTTCCCCCGGATCTCCTCTGGCAGATTTCTGTTACCAGAGACTTTATGGCAGAATCCAAACTCATCCTCATCATCCCTTACAAACAGCCACCTTTCCCGAGTTGTCCCATTTTCTGATCTCCTCCTTCGGTGGTACCACGATGCTCTGGCTATCCTGCCAGCTTGCTTCTTTGTGCCCCCAGACCCTACACTCAGCACATTCTACTTAGTCTTCTCCCAGGGGTTATTCAGTGTCAGCCTTGCTTCTGGTTTCCAAACCTTTAATATGTCCGCTATTGGGTTGACTGCAGCATCTCCTACTGGCTCTCATTCATGCATTTATTAGATTGAAAGGCTGTTTCCCAGGCCTGCTGCAAGTTCCAAGGCATAAAGCCATGAGTAGGGTGCAGTTGCTTTCCTTAAGCAAGAAGCTCGGGTCCATCCTACTCCCAGTTTCTAGGAAAACTTTTCCTCCTCATCTCTATCATAGCATACAAGAAGTTGCTCTTAGTTGAAGGTGATGCTAATGACCAGTTCCCTGATTCATTCATGCTCAGTCACGCAAGCTTTTTAAAAGGGCCTGGGAGGGCCCTAACAATGCCATCACATGATCGTATGATTCATAAAGTTTCAAAAGTAAGATTTTTTAACCTCTGTGGGTCAGCATCGCTGTTTCTTCTCACTTTGACTTCTCAGACTTTTCCTGACACTGAGCATTGGAAAGGCTGCGAGCATTTTTGGAATATAGCTAAGGAAAGTTGATGTAGGAATACGGTTTTTCAAAATTTCAAAATTTATACTTTATTGTGATTTCTTTTTTGATTATAAATAGTCCCTTTTATATATAGTTTTATGTTTTTATTTTGTGTTCTTTTTCTGAGATGTATAAATTTTAAACCCTTTAAAACCTAGACCCACCCATGACTCTTAGTTTCCCCATTTTGCAGATAAGAATTTGAAGTATTAGTGTACAAGGTCACATAGCTAGTCAGCAACATATCGAGGATCAAACCCAGGCAGCATGGTCTGTACATTTCAAACTTTACATTGTTTTTTTATGTTACACTTTTTTTTTATTACCATTATGCTCTTAATTACGATACTGTTAGCTGCCACATTCTTATCTCTATGAGCTATTACTTCTATTATCACCGCAATTGTATAAAATTGAGTAAATTGAAGTTTGGAGGTGTTGTGGGCTGAGTTATGTTCTCCCTGCCAAATTCGTATGTTGAAGCTGTGATTCCCAGTACCTCAGAATGTAACTATATTTGATGAGAGATTCTTTCAAGAGATAATTAAGTTAAAATGAGGTCATGAGGGTGGTCCCTAATCCAATATGACCAGTGTCCTTGTTAGTTGGGAGATTAGAACATCCACGGATACAGAGAGAAGACCATATGAAGACATAAGGAAAAGACAGCCATCTACAAGTCTCAGAGAACTCAAATCAGTCTTTCCAAAACCTCAATATCAGACTTCTAGCCTCCAGAATTGTGAGAAAATACATTTGTGTTGCCTAAGCCACCAATTACAGCAGTTTGTTATCATCCCTAGCCAACTGGTATGAGAGGAATTGAATGACTTAGCCAAGATCCCACAGCTAATCACTGGAGAGCCAGGACATGAACCCAGTTTTTCTGCACCCGGATCACATGGTCTGTTCTCTGTGCTGCCAGTGCCCTACAGTTCAAGACCAGCAGGAGCACACACTATGAGGAACCATGCAGCATCTCACCAAGAGGTCATTAAGGACTATTAGTAGATCTGAGCTTGTGCTGGGTAACTTTGTGGTAGTCTCAAGTACATGGGGTTTTGCTCTGGATTGGATTCTTTGAGGAAGCAGGCATGGTTCTATGATTGGGTATCTTACCTGGAAGAGGCAAAGAAAATGGCCAAAGTTGTGATTATTAATGAAGCAGCACTTGCTCCTACTAGTGAAGATGGGGAATGTTTGGCCATTTTTGTGGTTTGGATAGTGTTCATGTTTTGGCCTGTGGTCAGACATGATTATTCAGTGGTTGTGCTGGGCTAAATTGATCATAGCCACAGAGTGGTTACATCAGATGATATTCTATGAAATTGTTTGTGTTCAGCCAGAGGACACGAACACCCAGCTAGGAGTGCCAGATCCATTTCTGCTGTCGGGCTGCTTGCTTCTGCCTCAACACCAAAACCCATGTTTGCCAGATTTCATCACTTGACTAACACCAGCTAAAGCTTCTTTTGGTCACTTAAAAAAATGTTTCTTTTTCAGGAAATGCTGGAAAAAACCCAGCCACAGTTGCTGATGATATGATCAGTGCTGTTATAGACTTCGCACGGAAACATCCCATCCCATCATTACGGAGAGTTAAAGTTGTCATCTTTCTATTGGAATTGCTACATGTATTCTATGACAACATGAAAAAGAGAGAGAAGTCCACGTCACCTGTCCTTCAGCCCACACGCTTCGAGACTGCATGTAAATGATCTTCTTCAGAAAATCATGGGGTTATCTCTCCTATCCCTTAGCAAATGTGTAGCTATTAATGCTCATTGTTTTATCAGTTTTAGGATTCTACAGATAGCCTCCTATAATATGTGGGAAAATACAAGAACTATGGAATGCAGCCTCCTATCTGCCAATTATTCTGAGGGCAGAATCACTCCTGGGAAGCAGGAATAGCAAAGGAACAGGAAGAGAATAGAAATGAGAAAGCAGAAGAGCGGGATGGACTTTGAAAATCCTAAGCCAGTTACCTCATTATTTAATTATGGATTATTATCGACCCTCAGTGCTCCTTGTAGCTATGAACTAGCTGACCGATACTCATTTATTGATTATCCACCACTAGACAAGTTAGCCTGACAATGGAAGCAGATTGAAGAAGGGAGTGGTCAGGGCCATTTGGTTGTACTACTTCCTGAGCAGGCAGATTCCTAGTTTCTTCTCTGTAAGATGGGTGTTTATGCATTATGTTTAAGTATCTATTGACCTGCTCCTCTTTCCCCATTTTGAGGCTTCTGTACTGCTGTGAAAATAACTAGAAAAGCAGCTTCCTCTTGCAATCACGGTTTTTGCCCATTTTGGGCACTCACTCATAGAGCAGTGTGGGTTTTACTAGTGATGAAGCACACCTGTCATCAGCAGCTGTCTCTAAACTGGAAATTATTGCCTGACCCTGCCAGTAAGAATTTCAGTTCTCTCTATACTTAACCTACTGATAACTATTCAATGTGCCTTCACATATAACACATATAAGAGCTACACACACACACACAAAGTAAATAAAAATGAAAATAGCAGTTGGGTCTATTAATGTTCTTGCAATAGCAAGTAATAGAAAATCCAATTTAAACTGGTTTATGGAAAAATGGAATTAATTGACTCACATGACTATTAAAGTCCAGGCATACCTGGCTTCAGGGCCAGTTTGATCCAGGTGCTCATATTATATAATCTATATATATATTTCTTCATCTCTCTTCTTCATCTGAATTTCTTCATCTCTCACTCTCTTGTCAGCTGTGTTGTCTTTATTCTCAGGTTTCACATGGTTAAAGATGGCAGCTAACAGTTTCAGGACCATATGCCTACACAGTCAGATCCAATAGGAAAAGGTATATCCGGGGGTAATATATACTCATCACAGGAATGTGATGCCTGGGAACAGAGCTGTTCACATAAGGCAGAAATTCCTTCTGACTGAATCAGCTTAGGTCATCATTGCAGCTAGGGAACTGGAATTATACAAATCAGCCAACCCAGAGTCACATGCTCTATTCTTGAACTGAAGGGGATCACTCCGAAGCAATGAGGAAGAGTTGTTCACCAAAGGAAATTCAAGATGCTTTTAACAGAAGAAGGGGAAGAGGCTGCTGGATGGTTAAAAATAACACATACCTACTAGAGTACCAAGGGATATATAAATTAACATTTCCCCCTTCGGTCCTTGCAGAAGAAAATTTGTATTTAAATACAAATTATTAAATACAAATTAACTGGTTCATCCACTCCCTGCTTACACCAAGAATTTAAAATGACTTCTGAAATTTAAAAAACAGAAAGGGGTACCTGGGTGGCTCAGTCGGTTAAATGTGGTCTCAGGGTCATGAGATGGAGCCCCAGGTTGGGCTCTGCCCTGGGCATGGAGCCTGCTTAAGATTCTCTCTCCTTCTCTCCCTCTGCTCTCCCTGCTCATTTCTCTCTCTTAAAAAAAAAAAAAAAAAAAAAAGAAAGAAAGAAAAGAAAAAATAAGAGACAAGCAAACAAAAGATAAGTAAAATGAGCAGACCAGTGACCCAATGAATGGCACTTGGGGCAAAACCAAACAACAACAAAACTGCCTTATAGTTGTTAGATGAAAGGAATAATACAGATAAAATGTCAGATAAAAACAAGTTTGTTGGCAGAGATAAACTTGGATTTTAGTAAGAATTTATCATGAGGATTTTTTTTTTTTTTCATCTTGTGGACTTCTTTAAAGAGAACTTACAGAGGACAACTTGGAGTTTCATTTGAGCAAATGATACACAATTGCTTTTCCAAAGCACATTTAAGCTATTCATTGATTCAGAGCACTGTTACTGGGCACGAATTAAATATCACACCCTAGAGACACAGATTTGGGAGTCATGTAAATAGGTGGGAGTTGAAGTCATGGAGTGTGGCTCCAACTATCCATGGAGACTGTGAAGGTGGAGAGAACGAAGCTGAAGGCAGAGCCAGGATTCTTGGTGTGTCATCCCACCCCTACCTGTGGAGAGGAACCTGAGGCAGGCTGCACAAGGAGAGGTGTAGGAGGGCATTTACCCCAAACATCGGGAATGGAAAAGTAGATTGAGCTTTATCTTTTAAAAGAGATTTATAGGAAAAGCACTCAGGAAAGTGCCTGGTACCTGGTAAACACTTGAAAAAAGGTAGCCATCATATTACCGCCGATAAAGCACTGGGCTGAGCGTCACTAGAACACAATCCTTTCCTTCCTTGGATGGTGGCCTTCCACGTAACATTGGATATGTGAGTACTCAGCCTTCCTGGAGCTCAGCTTTCTCATCTCTAAATTGTCCAGGGACACCTTCTGTCCACAAGCAGAATAAGTAGCGTAGTTTGGTGTGGTTTAAGGGAGTGATTTGAGTTGTTCATCTCAAGAAAATACCCTTGTCTTTAAACTTTCCTCCCTTTTTATGTTTATTTTTATTTTTTAAAGATTCTTTATTTTAGTTTTGAGAGGAAAATGAGAGAAAGAGAGAGTGCCAGAGTGGAAGGGTGGGGAAGGGCAGAGGAAAAGAGAGAAAATCTGAAGCAGACTGCACTGAGCACAGAGCCTGCCACTGACCTCGATCCCATGACCTGAGCTGAAATCAACAGTTGGATGCCCAACTGACTGAGCCACCTAGGTGCTCCTTACTCCTTCTTTAAATGCAAATGCCTCTGGGATATAGAAAATATCAAGTTTAATTATTTTTTTAAGAATAATAACTATGTTTGTAAAGGATTCCCTAAAAGCGTTTTTACAACCTTTATTGTATTTTAAACTTGAAACAATCCCATGAGGTGACAAATAGAGCAGATTCTATCAGTTCCATTTTACAAAAGAGAAAATGAAAACTCACTCAAACTTGATACTACTTGTTCCATACCCTGTGGCTGGGCACAGGTTGAGGCTGAGCAGGTCTTCTGATTCCAAGCCCTGGTATTTTCTGCTCTGCAACCTCATGACATGAAAGGAAGAGAGAGCCCAAAGAAAAACTTGACTTGCTTCTCAGGCTTGCCTCTGTATTTGGAGAAAAGAAAGTAGCAGGTTTGAGGAGACTCTAAGACCTAGGACTTCACATTACTAGGCCAAAGCTTTGGAGGGAGTGGAAAGTGGGAGAATGGAAAGAATTTAATTTGCACACACTACACATCCTGCTGTGGGAAACTTCTCCAGGAAAAACTCTTAAAGTAGAATTTGAAGACCGCTTCCAGATTAGGCTTTGATGCTTGCCTTTGTGAACAGAACTTCATTCCCTGGATGGACTTGCTAAACAGGAAGAGAGTACCTGGTTGCTCTCCCAGCCCTGGATATCTTGTACTAAAAATGAGTAAATTCTGGCTTTGTTTGTAAGGAGAAATCCTTTGGCCTTTACCTGTGGTGTTTTGCCATTTTCTGGCATTTCCTTCTCTAACACAGTCTGTCCATAGTTCTACTTGTCATGCCATCTCAGCAACTTGGTGTGTAGCCTCAATGTATTAGAAGGTTCTGGAGGCCATTGGAAAGCAAAGGAAAATTTTGAGCATCATCACCTTATGTGAAAGTGTTTACTTAGTATTTCCACTGTTTTCTTTATATGGTGCTTTCTCTAGTTTGGAAATAGAAGGTAGGCTATAGAACAATGTCTTTAAATATCTTTAACAAGGTAATCACATTTCAAAAGAAAAATAATAACCACAATAAATAAAACTGATAAACATGAAAACATTGATGAATTGGATTTCATGTTTACACATCAGGTTTTTTTAAAAAAACTTTTTTTAAAGTGGGCTTCATACCCACTATGGAGCCCACAGTGGGGCTTGAACTCATGACCATGAGACTGACCCCACTAATATCCAGAGTTGGATGCTCAACCAATTGAGCCACCTAGGAACCCCAACACATCAGTTACTTAATTCTTATGGAATTAATTCCATAGAGCTTTCTGGGGAAATTATAATTTCAAGCTATAGTGAATGAAATTATACCTAAATACTTGAGCTAGAGAATTAGTTAATATATGTTATATTAACATCAGAACTGTTTATTCCATCTGTGTTTACCAACTGAGAATGGATAAAAGCAGCAACTGAAATGTGTAGCTTTCTTGTTTTTTGTTTTGTTTTGTTTTGTTTTTTCTTATCCAAAAGACCAGGATTAGATGAATGTGAAATAAGAGCATAGGAAGTACCCTGATTTTCAGAGATCCCTGGAAATGGATATTGTGTTTTCACCAAATGTTGACTTTTCAGGTAATCTTCCTGAACACTGGGCTGACATGAATCAGCAGCTATCCTGTGTGATTGAGCTACTCCCCGGACAGTCAGAATATGACACCATAAAGGACAAGTTCTCTGAAACTTGTCCTGCCTACGAAATAGAGAAGGTAATATTTTATTTAAAAATTACTTCTTTTTAAAAAATTACTTCTTTTAACTATCAAAGAACTACTAACATGAAAGCCATCTTTTTAAAATAACACTCCTCCTTCCTTTGTACCTTACTATATTTATTTTAATTAGACTAACTCAACCTCCATAGATTTCAAATCTAATGGTTCATTCATTACCAGTAATGAAGAATATTCCCCAAAGTGACATTTATATGTTTGGATACTTTCACTTACAATTTACAAACAAACCCATTCAAACTGATTAAACAAGGAGAAATGTATTAGAAATGTCCAGAAGTAGGATGGTCTTTGGAATAGCTGGATCCAGTTTCTCTGGCTTTGCCATCCACAGAGTCAGCTTCATGTAGAGGCTGGACTCTCTTCATAATTGTAGGATGGCTGTGTGTGGCAATCAGGGTCTCTGCTTCCTCCATTCACAACCCATGGAAGGGACACAACCACTGGACTAGAGTCCCAGGCTTTGAGTTGAGCAGAGCACTCCAACCAGTCTGTGTCCCAAGAGTGCTATTTGCTGGTTGGCTTGGACCTGGGCTGTCAAATGCCATCATTGTACAATCCCATCATGAGATTACCCTGATTGGTTAGACCCACTTAGGCTCCACCTAATTCTCCACTTAAGTGGAGAACTGTAGTGAGTCCAACTCCACCCAGACCAGCAGTTGCTGTACAATGGGAATGAATTAGAATGGATGTTCAGGGATTCTCACAATGTTCACCATGCTGCATAAAAATTTGAGCCAGCAAAGTACAGGAGTTTATTAGAAGGTCATTATCATACCCTGTTATCAGAGCAGGGTGTGGCATCCTAGTCATTTAAAAATCTGGCTGCTACTTCCATAAAACTGTGTACTCAACCACATTATAGCATTTAAGAAATTGTGCTTTCATAAGCTTTCATGTGCCTGACTCCCCCATTAGACAATGGGGTTCTTAAAGTAGGAGTTGCATTCCCATTACCTATCCTGGTGCCTAGCATATCGTAGGACACAATACCTACAGAATGAACTTTCTTCCTGAGAAAGAAAGAGAATCCAAAGAGAGAGACTCCTGCAGAAAGGACAGAATTTAAAGGAGGAGATGCTTCATTGATATTAAAAGCTGTTGAGAGTAGAAGAACCTTGTTCAATTGTGTTTACCCAATATCTGGCCAACTTTCTTGGCTCTTATTCTTCTATTATACCCATGTTGAAACACCTCACTTTTGGATTAATTCCATAATATACTTTCTCTCTTGCTGCCCCTAGATAAAATCATTATTAATTCCTGGTTGCCCACCTCTGCTGGACTCTCCAGGTGCTGGAATCCTTTATTGCTTCTTCCCGTAAACTCCTTCATGCATTCCCCTTTGCAGAATTTCAACACTCTGCTTGAGATCTTCATCTGTCTCAAAACAACTTTCCTTCCTGCTTTTATTACTTGACTTCTCCTCAACACCTGCTATAGGTAACTGCTCCATTCTTCTCATATGGTAATTGTCCTTCTCTGTCTGACTTACTTCACTTAGCATAATGCCCTCAAGGTCCATGGCAATATTTTTTGCTTTTTCATATCCGGATAGTAGTGTGTGTGTGTGTGTGTGTGTGTGTGTGTGTGTGTGACATTTTCATTACCCATTCATCTATCACTGGACACTTGGGTTGCTTTCATATCTTAGCTATTATGAATAATGCTGCAGTGAACATGGGGGTGCACACAGTTCTCCTTGAACTCTCTTCTTTTGTTTCTAGGACATCATGCTTTCAGATTTTTTCCTCTTTCCCTAGACTTAGATTACCTGGATCCTTTTCTTTTGCTTTCATACTCTGTGTTGTGTTCTCCTTACCAACCCCTTATCACTCTGAGAGGCAGAGATTTTTAACTTGTCTTTCTCCCCCACTACACTGAAAGTTTCTTTCAGAGATCCAACACATGCTTCATTCATAGTAGATATACTCAGTAATCATCTACTGAATATCTAGAATATCTTGAATAGATGATTACTGAGTATATATTAGATTCATTTTCTAGAAGGAAGGAGAACCAGTAGAGAATGATATATTGAAAAAAAAAGTTAAAGGAAGACAAAATTTCAAGGAGGGGATGATTCATGGTTTGAAATGCTATTGAGAGTCTAGAAAGAAATAGTCATTAGCGTTATGAGGTGATTTGTGACCGTAATTAGAGCAATGGAGGAGAACTGTTGTTGGAAGAAGCCAATGGAATGGTTTTAGAGATCAGAAGGACTTAAGGAAATAATTACCAAATGACTACAAATTTTTGAGTAGGAATTTGTTTTTATTTTCTTTTAATTTATTTAGATTATTATTATTATTTAAGTAAGCTCCACGCCCAGCATAGAGTCTAATACTGGGCTTGAACTCACAACTGTGAGATCAAGACCTGACCTGAGGTCAAGTGTCAGTGACTATCTGACTCTTGGTTTTGTCTTATGGTCATAAGATTGAGCCCCACTTCTGGCTCCAGGCTCAGCATGGAGTCTACTTGAGATACTCTCTCCTTCTGCCTCTGCCCTTCCTGCTTGTACTCTGTGTCTCTGTCTCTGTCTCTCTCTCAAATAGATAAATAAATCTTAAAATTTAAAAAAAAGGAGTGAGATGCTTAACTGACTGAACCACTCAGGCACCCCTTATTTATTTATTTATTTATAAAGGGGAAAGAGAGAGAGAGAAATGGGGGAGGAGCTGAGAGAGAGGGAGAGACAAAGAATCTTAAACAGGCTCCAAGCCCAGTGTGGAGCCTGACATGGGATTCTATCATAACCCTAAGATCACAATCTATGCCAAAATCAAGAGTTAGACACTTAACCAACTGAGCCACTCAGGTGCCCCTTGAATAAGAATTTGAATGTGAATGAATCTCCAGGAATTCAGGATAATATCTATAGGCAAATGTTTTTATATAACATAAATTCTATTATATAAAATAGATTATAATAAGCACTATTACAAAGTATAGGTATTCTTAACCTAGCCTTTTCCTAAGGGCAGAAAGCAGAGGTGCCTGGATGGTTCAGTCAGTTAAGTGTCTGCCTTCAGCTCAGGTCATGTCTTGGGGTCCTGAGATTGAGTCCTGCATTGGGCTCCTTGCTCAACAGGGAGCCTGCTTCTCCGTCTGCCTGCCATTCCCTGCTTGTGCGCTCTTTCTCTCTCTCTCTCATTCTCTGGCAAATAAATGAATAAAATATTAAAAAAAAATAAAAGCAGAAAGTTACCTATTCTCTGAATTAATTGGCTGTTGATTTGCATTTTCTTTTCTTTTTCCTTTATCCCGTCCTCCAGTCCTCCTCCTCCTCTAACTTGCTATTTTAAATCCACAACAAGCACAATACACTGAGCTCTAAAGTCATTTTCAAAATATTTTGCTTTTTGTCATTTGTAGATTGAAAGGATACAGAATGTATGCATCTGGCAGAGCTACCAGATAAAGAAAAACCACATGGACATGAAGAATGGCCATACAGATAATGAGAGAATCCTGTTCCATGGGACAGATGCAGACTCAGTGCCATATGTCAATGAGCATGGCTTTAATCGCAGTTATGCTGGGAAGAATGGTAAGGAAGCAAGTAATCTGGCTGACTAGAATGACATGAATGAGAACTCTAGTGTTGACTGTTCACACCCAAGCAGTGTAGAACCATAGACGGCAGCCATCTTGTCATTATCAGGGTCGAGTTCTTTGTGTTTCACCAGAAAGGAGGCTGGCAACCTTCTAAGGCTAGAGGGAGTGAATTGTAGAAATGATGAAAACTGGCTTGGGTGGGCAAGAACGACATTACAAAAATGTGTCAGGTTTGGGCATGGTCCTACATACTGTGATAATTTTCTGTTTTTAGGAAGACTTTTTGTCTTTCTCTTTATAGGAGCAGCTTATGGACAAGGAACCTATTTTGCTGTTAATGCCAAATATTCTGCTAATGATAAATACTCCACACCAGACAGCAATGGGAGAAAGCGTGTTTATGTTGTACGAGTGCTTACAGGAGTCTACACATGCGGACATGCAAGATTAGTTACCCCTCCGTCAAAGAATCCTCACAATCCCACAGATCTCTTTGACTCTGTCACAGATGATACACAACATCCAAGTCTATTTGTGGTATTCTCTGATAATCAAGCTTACCCAGAATATCTCATAACTTTTAGGTGTTAAAAAATGGTTTTTTTTTAACCTCTAAGAGATTGTTTAGTTGTCTATTTATAAGAACAAATTTATAGAATTTTTGTCTTTGCCTTTGGCTTGTTTATGTAGATAAAAATGTCTCTGTTAGGTGCTAAAATGCTGAAAACAGCCTTTCAAGAATGCTCTATTGCAATTTGTAGCATACCTCTTTTCTGAGCATACTGATGGGTGGAAGCTAAGAAATGTGGGTGACATAATTATAGCTACAACTATTTACAGACACCAAATGTGTCAAAGAACAAAGAGCACATTACTTTTGTCTAGTAGAGAAGAAATAAGACGAATCTCTTTAAAGCCAAGATGTCATTGCTCTAATAGAGCATGTTAAGACATTAAACTGTGCTGGGCTCAACTGTACTGTTAAATGAATAGGCTGCTAATGTGTATCTGTAAGCGCTAAGAATTTTGCCCCCCTGAAGAAGTACTTAGTAGCTATAGTTCAGCTAGAATGACTGAATCAAATCTGTTATGGAGTAAATCAGGTAAAAATGTGTTGTACCACTATCTGATGCTACATGACAACTTACTACAAAATTTAAGGGCTTAGTGGATAAGGATTTCAGGTGTGGCTTAGCTGGGTCATTCTGACTTAGGGTTTCTCCTAAAGGTGAATAAAGATGTCAGCAGGGGATGCAGTGTTCTGCAGTGGCTTGATTAGAGCTGGAAGATCTGCTTCCAAGATAAATCACTCAGATAGCTATAGAGTTTTTGCTGGTTGAAAGAAGTCCTCAGTTTTTCTTCCCATAGTCATCTCCAGGCTGCTTACATTGCTCATGATGTGGTATTCCACAGCCAGTAATTCAGGAGAGAGACAGGCTGAAGCCATGATGTCTTTTATGACCTAGCTTCTGAGTCATACTCCACCTTTTCCACAGCATCCTGTTGGTTCCACAGATCAGCTCTTTCAGTGTAACCAGGAATTACACAGGACCTGGACACCAGTGGACAGAGATTGTCGGGGACCATCTTAGAAGCTGTATAGATGAGTGAAGGACTGATACATTGATTAAATGTTAGCAGTGAAAAGGACTCTAGAGGTCATCTAAGCTCACTGTCCTCTCAATTTTCTCCTCACCCATCCATACTCCCAGGGCAAAAAGCCCTCGAGTCTCTGCTTGACCACTTCTTCATCTTAAGAATAACTTATTCCATCCCAAGACAACTGTAACTATTAGAAAACTCTTGTTTACACATGAGTTGAAATCTCTTCTTCTGTGTCTATTGCCTGCTGGTCGCTGTCTCACCTTCTGGAGGGCACTGAGCATTTATCATTCTTTTTACAGATGGTGGCCCTTCAGATTCATCTCTTCCCTCTATTATACTAGAGTTAGGTAAATTCTTGAAATACTTAGCAGCTTATCCTGAAGCGTTACTTATCAGGAATTGAAGACATTTAAGAAGTGTTTACATCATCATAAATAAGCAGATGCACATTAAAAGGAGTACAGGGAAGTTTAAAGAAAATAACTCCCTTCACCATACTGTATCACTCATAATTGCAACATTCAGAGGAACATTTCAGAGGAAACCACTGCCAACATTCTTTTTTTTAAATATTTTATTTATTTGTTTGACAGACAGATCACAAGTAGGCAGAGAGAGAGAGAGAGGGAAGCAGGCTCCCTGCTGAGCAGAGAGCCTGATGCGGGGCTCAACCCTGGGACCCTGGGATCATGACCTGAGCCGAAGGCAGAGGCTTTAACCTACTGGGCCACCCAGGTGTCCCCCACTGGCAAAATTCTTATGTTCTCTTCTCCCTTCTCCTTTCTTCTACATCCACCTTTAACAAAGTCAAAGTCACACTTTATTCACTTACTTAATTACACAATATTATATCTACCTTTTTCGTTTAACATTATAAGTGTTACTCTCATGTTATTAATTTTTCCTGTAAACATCATCTTAATGGTCAAGTTATTCCACTGTATATTTTCCTTTTATGTATATATATAAAATGTAAAGTTTTTTTAAATGTCATCATCTTTCCTTATAGTTTAATAATCCAATTTTCTTTTGTAACGTATCTGTGTTATTTGCCCCATGTCATTAAATATCTTATCTATCATTTTGATGGTTGCATAGCATTTCACTGTACATATAGCATTTCACTGTAAATGTCATGTCAAAGTAGGGTGCCTTATAACGCTAGATAAATGTATGGTTGGATTATGAGATCCAAAGAGCATAATCTACTTTCAGTGAGACACCACATCCTGAACTTCTTGAGAGAAAATACAGTCCTAGAGAGCAAAACAAGTCTAAATAATTCTCTGTTTGTACATGGGCTTTGGCTCCCAACTCCAGTGTAGAATCCTAGTGAGCCAGGTTAGAACATAAAAGGACCCTTTTTACTTAGGTTAGGTAGGCTTTTAGTTGCAATGTAAACTGCTGTCTTCTGTCTCCTCCAATGCTGTTACTCAAAAACCCCCCAATTTATTTTGCTGTACTCCTACTTCACTATATGACATGGAAGTCTTGAGTATAGTACATCCATGTTATTAAAGTTGTGATGGTTTCTTGAGGAACAAAATTAAGTCAGTCGATATTAATTTTACTTATTGATTTGTTGATTTATTTAATTTATTTATTTGACAGAGAGAGAGAGCACAAGCAGGGGGAGCGAGAGAGGAAGAAGCCGACTCCTTCCTGAGTAGGGAGCCTGATGCAGGACTTGATCCCTGAGATTGTGATCTGAGCCAAAGGCAGATGCTTAACCGACTAAGCCAACCAGGTGCCCCCAGCCAACTGATCATTATACCGCTATTATAAATTCCACCTTCCATTAG
Source organism: Mustela nigripes (assembly GCF_022355385.1). Taxonomy (NCBI): domain Eukaryota; kingdom Metazoa; phylum Chordata; class Mammalia; order Carnivora; family Mustelidae; genus Mustela; species Mustela nigripes. Next base: position 98,109,012 of record NC_081558.1, read on the forward strand.
TCTGAAGCTAAATGCCTTTCCCTCCTTTATGTCTATCTCCCTCCCTGTTTGCTTGGCATTCTCCATCCATATTATTAGAATGTTCTTGACTTCTTTCCTAATAACCCACCATTTCAGGTTAACGCAAATTAGAAATCTTTAACTTCGCTAATTACTTTCCAAATGGGTTTCTTTTGTATGGATTTCCAGAGTTCTGGCTGATGGTACCTGACTGATCTGAGACCAGAGATCCTGAGGCACAGCTCTGACCGGCAGTCAGATGGCTTACTGTCCCATGTATCTTCTCTCCCCCTCTCTCTTTTCTTCTCTTAGCATTTTTCCCTTCTCATTCCTTTCTTTCACCTCCAGTCCTTCCCTTCACTTGTGGAGGAATGAGGACACACGCGCTGCTTGGATGAATCAGAGGAAACATTTTTAAATTTTTTTCTTCATCTATGGTAGAGAAATAAAATCCATGTAGTATGTATGCAGATGTGTTCATTGAACACGGGGTCTGTGAATTCATTTACAGGTAGTGGGTTAATTATCACAGTGCTGGTAAACGCTATGTCATCATCTTTTACAGCTATGATCAATTCGATTTCTGCTCAATAGTTTATTTGAACAAATGCAGTTTCTTATAGTAAATAGGCTTTATGAGCTTAATTGATTAAATTATTCCGCTTACAAGCTGTGTAGGAAAAACTCTTGCTGTCTGTTTCTCCTTTACTCTCCTTTCCATACTCACAACACTGACAGCAAATGTCTGCAGTTTTCCCCAGCTCTAAGCCATCCTCTGCAGTACAAGCTGGGAGTCCCACAATTTTACTCAATTCTGACACTATCTGCTTGAAAATAACGTCAGATCCCACGGGTTAAGGGCTCAGCCCCACCAGACTGTCTGTCTCACCTCCTCCTGTATTACAAATGCCAACAGCAAATCCCGGGTGGTTCTCTGTACTTCTGACTGACTGTGAGTCAAGGCTATGAACCCTTGTTCCCACAACCCCCTCCTTGGGCTTGATTTATTTGCTACAATGGCTCACAGAACTCAGGGAAACACTTACACTCACTTGTTTATTCTGAAAGGCTATGATGAAGGGTGCAGATGGAGAGTTACATTGGGCAAGGCACATAGGAAGGGTCACATAAGAAGGCACATAGGAAGGGTCATGTTTTCTCAGGGCATGTCACTCTCCCAGCACTTTCACCTGTTCTTCAACTTGGAAGCTCCCTGTAGCTCATACCTTTGGGATTTTTGTGGAGATTTTAACACGCAGGCAATGAATGATCATTAACTCAATTTCCAGACCCTCTGCCCTTGCTTGGAGAATAGGGGATGGAGCTCCAAGCCTTCTAATTGTGGCTTGGTCTTTTTCGTGACTGGTTCCCATCCAGGAAACCAGCAAAAGTCATTTCATTAGAACCAAAGATACACACCCAAGAAATTCAAAGGTATTTAGGAACTCTGTGTCAGGAAGTAAGGTCAAAGACCAAATTTGAGATCAAAAGATGCTTCTAATGGCTCTGAGCCAGGAACCGGGGATAGAAGCCAAGATATAAAAATAATAAAGATATAAAACATAATATTTTTTATTATCTCACACAAGCTTTGGACTTTTCTGCCACTCTTAGTAAACATACGAAGGAAATCTTGTAATTAAACTCTCAGAGTGATAATGATTTTAATAGTAATTGAAGTACAGTTGACAGAGAATGTTACATTAGTTTCGGGTGTACACGTACTGACTGGACAACTCTATACGTTATGCTGAGCTTATCACGAGTGTAGTTACCGCCTGTCACCATACAACAACACCATCACATTACCATGGACTATAATTCCCCATGCTGGAACTTCTAGTGACTTAATTTTAAAAGACCTCTGCTTCGCCTCCCTCTCTGTTTGTATTACCTTTGTGGTCACCAGGGTATAAATAACTTCTAAATTTCTTTTTCTTAACTCGTTAAAAAGGACATTTTCAACATAATAATTTATGTCTCCAAAGCCTCTTGTTGCCTACAATTACAATTCTATAATAAAAACCTGTTGAATAAGTAATTTTGACTTCTACAACATCCACCCCCACTTCTTCAATCCAAACCTTTTATGTGCCCTTTTATGTGCCTAATGTGCTCCTGTTTCTCCACACCCAAACCCAGCATCCCCTTCACCTCACAACACCTTGTTCACATTGCACATAGTCAGATAGAATACACTAGCAAGGATTTTTACAGGACCAGAACAAACTTTCTGCAAAAGATTGAAAAAAGAATGAAAATGCTTCTCTGAAGGCCTTTGTAGTTTATAGTGCAGGATGGGGTTTCTTTCATACTAACTCCACTAAAACACCAATCAAAGTACCTGAAATAAGGAAAGTACTCACCAACACAAAATCAACCACAAAAATTGAACAAATCTGGGGGTCAATAAAAAAAAATCAAAATTTTCTGTATAAATGAAAAAAGAGCCCCCTCCAAAAGGAATTTTAGAATCTAAGACATGTTAAGATAATAACACCTGCCTTGCCACTTTCCAGGGTTAAATAAGATAATGCCAAAATTATGCTGAAAAAATAGATATTACAGTTTTAAACTAAAAATTGGAAGGCAAGACACAAATAGTACAAACTATAGAAGCAAAGTAAATATGATTCATTTCATTAACACTTTAAAAATTGAGGTTCGAGTTTGGGTCCTCTGGCTAGCTCAGTCTGTGGAACGTGTGACTCTTGCTCTCAGGGTTGTGAGTTCAAGCCCCACATTGGGTATACAGATTATTTTTTTAAAATAATAAAACCTTTAATAAATAAATAAATAAAATTGGGGTTCAAGGTTAAGATTGAATATATGCACCTAATTTTGCTTCTTTCTCAAACCCTAAGAAAGCCTCAGTGAAGGGATTTAAAGGACACATAAGTCCTAAAGAACAGGGAGAATAGGAGATGATAGCAAAAAGCATTTTAGAAGCTAAAAAGCAGATAGATCTCTGTTAATGACTATAGACAGCTCAACCTGAAGCTAGAAGTGGGAGGAAAGCTGAGACCCATCTGCTTTACCCTTGAAAAGCTCAGGAACTGACAACATCTGAGCCTTTGGAGCTATAGTGAAGCTGAGAAGAGCAGATGCTAAAATAAGGACAGGAGGAAAGCCATTCAGGAAACACTTAAATCCCCAGATATTCTCCCCACCCTCCTTGCCCAGGGTGACTACCTCTTACCTACCCCAATCTGGAGGCTATTTTCTGCAGATGGTAAAAGAGAGAATCTCTAAGCAGGACACCAGGCACAGATGAGGTCTTAGGTGTCATAGCAAAAACAGAGGAGTTAGTGGTCAAATACTAAATCCTGAGGGGACGTCCCTCCCAATGCCACCTTTCCATATTGGACTCCCCAAACAGCAGCAGCCAGACTTTTACTCTTCAGACAAGAATCGGACATTTCTACTTTGCACCTGTTATTGTCGAGAGGAAAGTTTACCCTACAGATACTGACAGCAGAAATTCTCTATTTTTCATTTCTGCTGTTAGACTTTTTAATTTCGAGACCTCTTTTAATTCGAAGACCTCTTATTTGTTTCTTAAATGTTCCTAGGGGAGCCTGGGTGGCTCAGTCAGTTAAGCATCTAACTTCAGCTCGGATCATGATCTCAGGGTCCTGGGATTGAGTCTCATATCAGGCTCCTTGCTCAGCAGGGAACCTGTCTCTCCCTCTGCCTGCTACTCCCTCTGCTTGTGCTTGTGCTCTCTCTGTGTCAAATAAATAAATAAATATCTCAAAAAAAAAAAAAAACGTTCTATGTGGGCTTCTGGTGGCTCGAGAGTTGGTTCAGCATTCAGCTCTTGATTTTGGCTCAGGTCATGAGCTCAGGACTGACTCTCATTGTCATGACGCCAAGCCCTGCATCAGGCTCTGTGTTCAGTGAGGAGTCTGCTCGAGATTCTTTTCTGCTGCCCCCCTCCCCCGTCCTCCTCATGCACACGTTCTCTCTCTCTCAAATAATAAATAAATATATATTTCAAAATATTCCTTGTAAAAGAATTTTCTTTCCAATAATAGTTCTTTTTCTTTAAGTTTTATATTGAGTTAGAAGTTTTCCTTAAATGTCTGAGAAACCTTGGTTGTCTATTCTCAGAAGTCTAAAAAGCTATGGGAAGCTATGAACTAGTGAATGGGGCTTATCAATTTTGGGTTTCACTGGGTATGCTTTGGTGGTCTGTACTGGGGAATTTAAAAGTTAAAGTATAGCAATCAAGTACAAATATATTTTAAGTAAAAAAAAAAAAAACCAAACCAGTAAACTAGATCTCTAATGATTACTAAATATATATAGCAAAGGAAATAATAAAAAGTTTAAATTTATAACAAAAACACAAGGTAATAAAATAGAAGAAACAATCCAAAAATGCATGAAGAAATTGAAAGAAGTAAAACTATTTTTAAATGATTTGAACATCATTCACTCATTCAACAAATGATATTCATTGATTCACTCAACAATTATTGACCATATCTCTGACATTATTTTAGGCACTGGGGAATCTAACAATAAACAAGACAGATAAAGTTCCTACCTCCAGGGAGCACATAGTCTAGCAGTTGAGAGAGACATTAAGGAAATAATTACAGAATTAATTAGTCAAAATTGCAATAAGTATTAGAGGAGAAATAAAGGGTGCTATAATATGTACTTAACTGAAGATTTAACTGAGTCTGAGAAGTCAGGGGAGGCTTTCCTGAGGAATGAAGGAAACCAGAATGTCATCCAAAAATACGCCCTTTGACATAAGAATTATCTGAGCTGAAGGCAATTGAGCAGCAACAAGTACAAGAAACTCTCCACTTTCTTCCCTATTTGCCTAAAAACAGGATATAAATTAACCAAGGTTAACCCTCCCCTCTCTACCAGGAATAAGAAAACTTAATCATTGGAGACAATGTTAGACCCTTCTCAGCCTGGAGCCAGCATTAGAGACATCTACACAACAAATTTTACTAACTAGTCTTTAGCTACCATTAGTTTCCCATATATTTGCCTTCCTATGATTTTCTATTTATAGATACTCAAGAGTCTTTTTCCTTTGTCTTATTTTTAATAAATTAAAAATTTATCATTCCTTTGCTAAGATGCTGTATAAACTCAAATTCTAACCAAACCTTTGAGTAACTCATCTCTGGGGACACTCCCGTGTGACATTCATGAGACACAGACTCATGCCTCAATTCAACATGGTATGTTATTGGATTCAGGTGACCAGCCAGGTCCTGATGCTGGGGTCGTGAGATCTGCCCATGTTGGACTCTGTGCTCAATGGGGAGTCTGCTTGGGATTCTCTCCCTCTGCCCCTCCGCCCCATGCTTTCTCTCTTCCTCAATCAATAAATCTTTAAAAAACAAAAAAGACCCACACTTTCTCTCCAAAAAATTTAATTCTCCAAAAAATTCCAAGCAGATTGAAAGTTGAATACTTAAAAGTCAAAATAAACACACTCTCATGTATGTGAACAGACTAGCACTAGGAGAAATCACTTTCTGACCATTGATGGAATAGAAAAAAAGATGGACAGTTTCATTACCTAGATAGTTTTAGCTTTGATGGCAGGAATACCAATAAAGCTGAGATTTAAAAATTCAGAAGAATGGAGACAATGTTTGCACATAAACACAGAAGTTTAATAACTAAAAAGTATGAAGAGCTCATATAAGTGGGTAAAAATACCAGCTGTCCATTACACAAATGATTAAAAGACAGTTCATACAAGAAGAAACATGAATTTATCCATGATTTTTGAAATATTCAGTCAACCTTGTTGGTAAAATACCTGCAAATTAAACCTACTGTGAAGTTGCATATTGTACCTGAAAAAGAGTAAGAAACACTTTTGAGAAGTGACAGACCCCAAGCCTGCAAGGCTTTGAGAAAGCAGATACGCTCACATATAAATGATAGCAATGCAAATGGGTTCCATTTTTCTGAGGGGCAAAATGCTACTTTATTGAAAGAATCATAAGTATGCCTAACCTCTCACCAAGTGATAGAATTTATCCTGAGGAAATAATGTTTAATAAAAACAAAAAGTACACATATACAATGTTTATTTTATGATAATAAAATACTGGAAGAAAGGGAAGATCCCAGCAATACAGAAATGTAGAGGTTGGTTGTGGTATATCAAGATGCTGTACTCTAGCAACACACTAAAAATGTTAAATATGAAGATGATACAGGAAGTAGAGAAATTTTGGTTAAATCACGTTATGTAAAAGGATGAATACCAAATTGTGTACACGTACCTGTCATAACTGTCATATGACCATGAATATGTATAGGTAAATGAGGCAAAAGGACAGAATAGGGAACGTTTCTAGTTGGGTTCAGATCAACAGACTTCTAGTGAATTATTCTGTAAGGTTGTTAAAACTAGATTTTTAAATAATTTCAATTTTTATAATGAGAGAAAGATTTTCTTTGCAGGACATTTCACGAGCTTGTAGAAATACAGGAATTTGCTGCCTGTTTGACTACGTGGATGGAAGGAAAATGGTTTTTCCACTTAGTTATGTGAAACTTACTGAAGTTATGTTTCCATAGATAAAGGGTCAGAGGTAAATGCTGGTCAGAATGGGTAACCCCACTTCAGGAAAATGTTCTATAATGGGGGAAAAATAATTTTCCCTCTACCCTTCTGAGTTCTTAGCTGAGACCCCTACAACGAGAGGGGTGCCTGGGTGGCTCAGTGGGTTAAAGCCTCTGCCTTCGGCTCAGGTCATGATCCCAGGGTCCTGGGATTGAGCCCCGCATCTGGCTCTCTGCTCAGCGGGGAGCCTGCTTCCCTCCTGTCTCTCTGCCTGCCTCTCTGCCTACTTGTGATCTCTGTCTGTCAAATAAATAAAATCTTTAAAAAAAAAAAAAGATGAGCATGAGAAAAGCAAACAGACCGTTATTAATGTGTATATGTCATGTATATGTGGGAGATAAGGAGGGAGAATGAATAAGTGCCCCAGGTGGCTCAGAATTCAAATTTAAATAATCATGAATAGGGAAAGGGGTTGGGGGAATGCAGATCTCCTAGAAGAGAGTAAATGACTTATTTAGAAACAATGAATGGGCCCTTAGAAGAACAGATGGGAGGTATGATAGATTGTGGCAAAGTTTGTCTGGGTGTGGTGGTGACTTCTAGTTCTTCTCCTGTGAAGTCAATCTTCCCTGGTTGATGACACTGTTGGGAAGAGGTTTATGACAACTGAGTTCCTCTAGGAGGATCTGTCTTTAGGTAGATAAGGTGAATGCAGAGAAAGTGCCTCCCTGCGTGTACTGTTCTACAAATGTTCAAAACAATTAATATACCAAAGCAAGATGTTTTGGGAGTGGTGTGTCCTGAATTCCTAGTCCTATTTTGGAGTGGCATGTTCTGCTACCCTTCACCTACAGCTGAGAATGCTAGCAAAAAGGACTGCTTTCTAGTTAGTGAGGAACTGTTAGGTCCTAGCCACTGTCAGAAAATAATTTGAGAAGTAGAACTGCAGTGGATAGAATTGTGTCCCCTGAAAAAAATATGTTGAAGTCCTAACCAACATATCTGTGAATGTGACTTGGATACAGGGTCTTTGCAGATGTAATCGAGCTAAAATGAATTCATATTGGATTACAGTAAGCCCTAACCTGATGACTGGTGTCCTAATCAGATGATGGGGGGTGGGTGGGTGTGGGTGCCTAGGTGGCTCAGGGAGTTAAGCATCTGACTCTTGGTTTTGGCTCAGGTCATAATCTCATGGGTCATGGGATGGAGCCCCACATCCAGCCCTGTATTGAACTCTGTGCTCAGCAGGGCTTCTGCTTGAGATTCTCTCCCTCTACCCCTCCCCCATCTTGTGCATGCTCTCTTTCTTTCTCTCTCTCGATCTCTGTCTCAAATAAACAAACCTTAAAAAAAAAAAAAAAGAAGAAGAAGATGGGACTGTGGGCACAGGCAGATACTGGGCGAACGTGATAGGACCATGGAGGCAGAGATGGGAATGATGCAGCTGCAAGCCAAGGAATGCCAAGGCCTGGGGGCAAACACCAGAAGCTTGGAGAGAGACACAGGAAGGTTCTCCCTCAGAGCTGCCAGTAGGAGCCAACCCTGCTGACACCTTGACTTCAGACTTCCGGCTCTAGGACTCTGACAGAATAAATTTCTGTTGTTCTAAGTTTAGTTGTGGCATTTTCTTACAGTAGCCCTGGGAAATCGAGACAGGGACTAAATACGTATAGTCTGGTGGAAATGTTATAACCCAATAATGGGTCCGTGATTAAAGGAGCGAGACTGATATAAAGCAAAGGTCAAGCAAAGCTTTATTTCGTGCCAAGCATCAAGAATCTAACCGAATGTTCGGGGACACGCCTCTTACAAGAGATGGCGACCCTTCATTGTTTCACAGACTAGATTTTAAGGGCAAAGGCCATGCGGTAGGGCCTGGCCACGCATAGGTGGCCAATGAGATTGTAACACACACAGGAAAAGCCACAGTGATGCTAGGTGACCAGTTGAGTTACAAGTTACCCTAGTAGACATTTGAACCAGCCCATTACACCTTGATTGGGACTGGTGCCAAAAAGGCTCCCAAAGGGCGGGGCCCATACTCCTTGGTAACCAGGGAGACAGTATGTGTCCCCCTACTGATTTGGATGTCTCCACCTGGCCTGACCGACCTTTGTATCTGGGCTTTGTTACCTGAAGCTGGTTTCAGGGATTTGTCTCCAAGTAAATCCCCTGGGGGAAGGGGAGCAGGGACAGATTCTAAATAGGTCCTTACAGGAAACACTAATTAAAACAAAAAACTGGCTGCCACTGACTTCTGGCTTCCAAAGCAGCAGTAAAATCCATGGTTCATTGTTTTTAGGAAAGTACCTTATATGGAGTTCCCACCCCCGTCAAAGGAGTTGGTAAACTTTGTCCTGCAAACCAGATCCAGCCCACCCCCTGCAAGCTAAAAATGGTTTCTACAGTGTGGAAACAGGAACCAAGAAGCAGATTTCAATGTGGACTTTCTCTGGAAAAATGCAGCCCTTTGGAAAACGATACATTGGGCAGGGTTCTGGACCTTCCTGCAGTACACTGGATGGGGAATTAGGATATTTTACTTGGTTATTAAGTGAAGAATAATTCAAACAGAATAAAGGACTTGGTAACTGAGAGTAATGACTAGCCCACAGTAAGCCAAACCAGGGCAATGAGTTCAAGTGGAACTGTCTCATCTTTGAGAAAAGAAGATTCAAGAAGATGACAAAGTCTTCCATGGAGTTTCAGGAGGATTTAATGAACATCTGAATTATTCTAAAGTTTCTAGGTATGTGGTCAAATTCTGGGCAAAGTTTGTGTCAACTCAAGGCTATGAGTGTATTTGGAGGTCTGGCTGTGAACTGCATATCCATGACTTTTTATTTGGTTGAGTTTGGATTTGATATCTCACACTGGTCACTGGACTTGAAAAAAATTTTAAGTAAAATTACTAAGGACACAGGATTTAATTAAAAAAAGATTTGGATGTTGTGTTGTCAAAAGCCATTTTTCCTGTGTCTTGTGATTTAACTATAAGAAGCTTGTAATCCCAGGTGATCATGTTATATTTCAAGTATACTTTGAAGAATATGGTTTAGTCTAATTGATTTGACAGGAACATGCTTGTGTAGAAAAGAGGTATCCTGCTATTCTCAGAAAGGTCTGCTTGCAAGGGTGGTCCTGGCTGGCCTCAGAAGTTAGATTCAGGGAGGGCTTCCCCAATTCCTCACTGATAAGAAAATTGGCTCGTGGAGTGTCTGAACTGTACAAACATCACGGCTTTTGCTGAACATCTGCTCTCCTTCAAGGTATTTGGAATTTTGGTGCAGGCTTGGCAGAAGGTGACTACTGTAAAGTTTTTTCCGGCGAGATAAACACAACACCAGGCAAAGTGGGTGCAAGGCAAGATTTATTAAAAACGCTCTCCGACAAAGTTTCAGGGCTCAGGAGAAGGGGAGCCAGGAAAGTTGCACCGGGAGGAGGTTGGGCACCCTTGGGCTAGGTTCCACAACTCGGGAAAGCAGAGTGGCGGAAGTCACGCCCAAGGCAGGGAGGAGGGGGCTTTTAAGGGGTCTCGGAGGAAGCTCAGGGGTCTTTTGGAAGTTTCCCTTATTTGGATATTTCGCCTGCTCGTCAGGGTCCCATTGGTCCACAGGAGCCCGGGGCAGGGGTCTCAGATTCCTGCTTGGGCCTTTGTTCTCCTGTCCGAGCTTAGGTCTTGTGGTGGGAACTTTCGCCATCTTAAGTAGCCCTTTCCTGCCAGCCCAACTTTCCGACCTTTTGCTTAATATAATGGTGTCAGGGGCTTCGACTTCTGGCTACTTCCTGCTGACAGGGGGCGTAGTCATAGGGGTAGTCAGAAGTGGGCAGGCGAGAGTAGGGCTGGAGGAGTTGATTGACAGATACTCGGGCAAGTTCTTGTAGGCGACCCTGCAAGTACCGGAAAAGACAGGGAGCAACTGAGATTAGAAGGAGGATTATGCATACAGGTCCCGCCAGAGGGAGCAGCCAGGTTACCCAGTTGTAGGGGTCCAGGCCCCAAGAGGACGTGTCTCACTGCTGTGCTTGGATCCGATCCCTGAGTTCTTTGATTCTGGAGGTAACTATACCTGATTGGTTAACAAAGTAACAACATTCTTCATTTAAGAATAGGCAGGTCCCCCCTTTTTCAGCGGTCAGAAGGTCTAAGGCCCGTCGGTTCTGTAGAGCTAAGGCTGCCAGGCTGGTGACTTGCGTCTGTAGGGCTGTGAGGGAGTCAGCAACCCGTTCCATGTCATCATTCAGGGCTTGGGAGAGTTTGTTATGAAAGTCTATGGAAGTCCCTGTCCCCGCTGTTCCAGTTGCCACCCCTGTGGCTATTCCTGCCCCTGTTATGAATGGGAGGAAGGCAGCCCTTCCTCCATGGTGTTGGGGGAATAGGATGGATAGCAGCTGGGATTCAGAGTACATGGTGGTAGAAGGAGATAGTCGAATGAATATACATCCCAGGGAGTCATTAGTGGTCAGGCAGCAATAGGTTCCCTGAGGGCAGGAGAGAAATATTCCCGAGGGAGTACAGTACAGGAGGGAGGAGTTAGTGATATGGCAGCTGCGGTGGTAAGGGGGGAGGACACATTAATAATAGGTATGTTTTCCCCAATGGGGCCCATATGAACCGTACTATTTGTGGCCCTGAAGTTGGGGAGTGGCCAGTCAATAGGGAGGGGTATCCCTACGATGTAGAGTGAGGTAAGGTAGATAGGATAAAAGAGGCGGGGAAATGGCTGGAAGGCTATGATTTATAAGAAAGGGCCAGCTGAATAGTAATTCGAATGGCCTTAAGCCCGAAGGCCTGTGGGGCATAGCCAGGAGTCTGGTGAGAGCCATGGGCAGAAGTGTGGGCCAGGAAAGACAGGTCTCTAGGGTAAGTTTGGTGAGTTGGGCTTTGAGCAGCCCATTGGCCTTCTCTACCTTACCCGATGACTGTGGGTGGTATGGGATGTGAAGTTTCCAGGTTATGTTGAGGCTCTCAGCTACCTGTTGGGTTACACTGGAGATGAAGGCGGGTCCCTTGTCCGACTGGAGGGTCCGGGGCAATCCGAACCTCGGGATGATGCACTCGATGAGTATTGTAATCACCGTGTCCGCTGTTTCTCGAGCCGTGGGGTATGCCTTGATCCAGTCTGTGAATGTATCAACCAAGGTTAATAGGTGGCAAAAGGTTTTATGGCGAGGCATCTGAGTGAAGTCCAGTTGCCAGTCTTCCCCCGGCTGATGACCTCAGAGCTGATGGTTAGGCCCTGGTCTGTGGATTCCTCCTTGTGAATTCATGGAGGAACAGGTTTTGCAAGCCCTGTGGACAACTTTGATTACCTTAGATAAGGAAGGATGATAGAACAATGGCTGAAGAAATTGGTGGAGAGCCTATGGGCCACTATGGAGGGATCGGTGGATGTCAGTAATCAAGGTGTGCGCCAGATTGCCTGGCAAGGCAATCCTGTCCTGGATGTAGATCCGCCCCTTATCTGGCAAGAGTATAGGCAGTAAAGTTGCAGGGTTTAAGCGGGGGTAGGTAGAGAGAGAGAGATGCGGGTTTTCTAGGAATAGCAGATGGAATAGCTGGAGATGAGGAGGAGTCAGATGGGCCAGGGATGGGTGGCTAAGGTCTGTGAGTCGGCGGGAGAGTAGACCGTGATGGGCTGCCCTAAGGTCAGGTTGAGGGCCTTAGAGGGGGTGACTTGATATCCCTTGGCCCCCAGAAAGTTAAGTAGGGTGGAGGTGTCGTCTTGGGAGACCGAGAGGGAGTGGCTACAGAGGAGGAGGTCATCCACATATTGTAGTAGAGTACTGGCCTTAAGGACGCACTGCTGTAAGTCTGTAGTCAAGGCCTGGCTGAAAATGTGAGGGCTGTCCCTGAACCCCTGGGGTAGAACAGTCCAAGTTAGTTGTCCAGAAGCATGCGTGTCAGGATCCTCCCAGGTGAAGGCAAAAAGAAAATAGGAATCAGGGTGCAAGGGGACGGTGAAAAAGGCGTCCTTTAGGTCCAGTACAGTCAAGTGAGAAGTGTTTGGGGGAACACGAGACAGTAGGGTTAGGAACCACTGGGTGGAGGGGGACCACAGCCTCATTGATAAGCCTAAGGTCTTGTACCAGTCGATAAGCCCCTGAGGGCTTGCATACTGGGAGGATGGGGTTTTACAGGGGGAAATGATGGGGATCAGGAGTCCCTGACGTTAAAGCCGTTCTATGATAGGTTTCAGGCCCCAGCGGTGGGCTAAGGAAATACGGAACTGAGCTTGAGGGAAACTTAGAGTTATCCTTAAGCTGTACTTTAACCGGGGTAAGGTGGAAAGCAATGATGGGCTCTGAGATGTCCCATACCTGAGGATCTACAGTAGGTAGGTCATCTGGAGTGAGGGTCGAGGGAGTGGAGAGGTGTAGGATGAGACGGGTTGAGGTGGATAGAGGGAAGGAAGGGGAGAGGCAGACAATTGCCCTCAGTTTCTGGAGAATGTCCCTCCCCAGTAGAGGAACCAGGCAGGAAGGAATGACTAGGAATGAGTGGGAGAAGGGGAACCCATCCAGGCTACAGGTAAGGGGAAGGGTCACCCTAGGATTGGAGGAGGTCCCATCGATCCCCATAACAGTAATTGGTGAGGTTCGAGTAAGTCCCGAGTAGGAAGGCAGAACAGAGTAGGTAGCCCCTGTGTCCAGCAAAAAAGAGATGGATTTACCCACTACCTGGAGTGTAACCCTGGTCTCGGCCTGGGTGAGAGGGGTGGCCGAGTCTGGGCTTGTCAGTCGTCCTCCAATCCAAGCAGTTGAAAGGCCGGCCTTACTGTCTCGGGGGGTCCCCCACGTTGAGGCACCAAAGATACCCCAAGGTTAGGGCAGTCGGATTTCCAGTGGCCCATCAAATGGCATTGAGGGCAAGGCTGAGTTGGCGGCTTTGGATTGGGGCACTGGCGAGCCCAATGTCCCTCGGCCCCGCATTTGAAACAGGCCCCTGGGGTGGGTGCGATTGGTTGCCCCTCTCTGCTGGCTCCCGGAGCCGGCCGGCCACAGGGCTGCTACCAAGGCTTGGGTCTGAAACTGAACCTTTTGCTGGAGTCTGGCTTGTCGTTTAAGCTCAGCCGCCTCCTCACGGGAATTAAAGACCTTAAATGCCATTTTCACCAAGTCAGAAATGGGGGTCTGAGGGTCCTCTTCAGCCTTCTTTAACTTTCTCCATATATCTGGTGCCGATGGAGAGATAAAATGAGTAGCAAGTACCGTGGCCCCTGCAGGAGAGGTGGGGTCCAAGTGAGTGTCCTGGGTTAAAGCCTCAGTCAATTGGTTAAGAAACATGGTGGGGTTTTCATAGGGTCCTGGACAATCTCCCTAATCTTGTCATAATTAACGGCCTTATTAGAGGCTCCCTGCATGCCGGCTATGAGACATTGGACCATGTGGTCGCGGCACCAGTGGCCATCTTGGCCATCCTGATAATCCCAACCTGGTTCTACAGCTGGGACCACCCAGGCTCCAACTGGCATGGCAGCATCAGTGAGCTGGACCTGATGTGCATGCTCCCGGGCAGCAGCCTGGATGCGTTCCCTCTCCTCTGTGGTGAGGGTGGTGGTCTGGACCACATGTAAATCATGCCAGGTGAGGTCATAGGCTTGGGCCAGATATTGGAATTCTTTGATATAGTTATCAGGATTGGCCGAAAAAGAGCCCAAACGTTTCTCAATTTGGGAAAGGTCTTGTAGAGAGAAGGGCACATGAACTTGAACAACTCCCTCAACTCCAGCAACCTCCCTTAGGGGGCAGACTAAATCAGGGGAGTGCTTTCGAGCCCTAGTGCAGGTGGAGCCATACAGACACATTCACGCAGTCAGGCACTCTTCAGATTGGACACCCTCCCCTTTGGGTATCCCTGGCTAATGGGAGGTGATCAGTCTCCCCTTCCATTCTTTACGAAAGGATCTAGCTCAAACAGTAGCCCTGCGTCTGTTACAACAGAATTCAATTAAGCACAAAAGATGTTTACGAACAAATTTCAAAAGCGTAAACCTAGTTCCAGCGACCAGCGCTCTGGTATTTTATCCCATTCTGTTAAAGGTTACCAAAGATTTGAAAGCTACCTTAAGAATGACCCATTAAAACTCCGAGACACACAATTAACCATCAGTTCTAGTCATCTCTTTGCTAGCAGATTTTAACAAACAACAAGAGCCTATTTGACCTTCAGTAAACTTTGATTGGAGTTCCCCGTTTACTGCGGATAAATTTGTCAGGAGTTCGGATAGGAGTGGGGAGGGGGAGGAGGAGGGGTAGACGAGGGTGCTTGTTCAGAAATCCTGAATTTAAGGGACCTTGGGATAAGGGATCGAGGTAAGGAGGAGGAACCAGGGGCCCTCTTTTCAGTGGGTGGGTGAAGCTCTCCGGGGGTTCAGAGAGAGGAGACAGGGAGGAGAGGTCCGAGTCTTTGGGAGCAGTGGGTGGCAGGGTAGGGCCAAGAGGACCTGTGAGGTGGAGCAGTGAGAGCAGAGGAAGGGGTGAGAGTGCAGAGTCCAGAAAGCCTGAACATAAGGGACCTTGGCCCATCTGCCTTGGTGTCTGCCGAGGTTATTTAGGTCCATGAAAATCTGATAGTTAAACGTGCCTTCCGGAGGCCATTGGGACTGATTGTCTAATCGGTATTGTGGCCAAGCAACAATACAGTAATGTCGTTTTCACAGGTCCTGGTCCAGTTCCAGGGTTTTAAGATTGGCCAGCAGGCCTAAAACACCCCCGGGATGTTTTAAGGTCGAATTTGGATTGGGAGGTCCCCACGATTCGTTGCCGGGCAACCCGAGGGCTGGAGGAAGGCATCCCCTCGTCCACCACTGGGTTGCGGAAAAACTGTGTCGACTGCCACAGAGGTTAGGACGTCTCCCAGCCTCTCGGAGTCACGGAGGTCACCTGGTGACCGGCAGGGTCCGCCCTGATGCAGCCGCGATTAGGGCAGGGCTTTCCCGAAGGAGGCACAGAATCAGGGGAAACTCACCACAGCTTCAGAAGTGGCGTTTGAAAAGGCAGGTCAGGTCAGGCCAGGGAAAGGAGAGAGCCTCCCCACTGGAGTGGGAGCTCAATCTCCTTCCCGGGTTTCGGCACCAAATGTAAAGTTTTTTTCCCGTGAGATAAACACAACGCCAGGCAAAGTGGGTGCAAGGCAAGATTTATTAAAAACGGTCTCCAGCGAAGTTTCAGGGCTCAGGAGAAGGGGAGCCAGGAAAGTTGCACCGGGAGGAGGTGGGCACCCTAGGGCTAGGTTCTACGACTCTGGCAAGCAGAGTGGCAGAAGTCGCGCCCAAGGCAGGGAGGAGGGGGCTTTTAAGGGGTCTCGGAGGAAGCTCAGGGGTCTTTTGGAAGTTTCTTTTATTTGGATATTTCGCCTGCTCGTCAGGGTCCCATTGGTCCACAGGAGCCCGGCGCAGGGGTCTCAGATTCCTGCTTGTCAGGGTCCCATTGGTCCATGGGAACCTGGAGTGGGAGGGTCTCAGATTCCTGCTTGGGCCTTTGTTCTCCTGTCCGAGCTTAGGTCTTGTGGCCGGAACTTTCGCCATCTTAAGTAGCCCTTTCCTGCCAGCCCAACAACTACATGAACAGCTTCCCCAAAAACCTAGGGCACTGAGTCTCCAATGAGCTTCTTTAGTAGACAACATTTCATATGCATTTTCACAATTCATTGCTTGAAGAATTAAGCATATCCTGTGTAACCTGTTTGGGAGAAGACCCTTGGAAGCTCTAGGCTGGTTTCCTTAAACTTTTTCCCATGTATCTTTCCTCTCCGCCAGTTTTGGTTAGTACCCTTTCTCTGTAGTAAATCCCAGCTGTGAGTATGACCACATGCTGAGTCTGCTGAGTCCTCTGAGAGAATTACTGCACAAATGGGTTGGTTTTGGGGATCTCCAACACAATGTTACCCTACATGCACTTACGTCGTATTTCTGTCTGAAAGTTTACCCATATAAATCGTAGTTCTCAATTATACTTTTTCCTTCATGAAAGCCAGAAATATACATATTTACTCACAAAATTAGGTGAATGAAGGTTAATACAGAAGACAAAGGATAGATTTTAAGGGCTAACTATGAAAGTTACTATATCTACTATTAGCCATTTCCATAGAGCTGATACAAACTGGAACCAAGAATCTCTAACCAAGAATTCCAGTATGTTTTCTTTTTCTTTTTCTTTTTTTTTTTAAAGATTTTATTTATTTTATTTGACAGGCAGAGATTACAAGTAGGCAGAGAGGCAGGCAGGGGGGGGGGTGCAGAGGGGAAGAAGGCTCCCTGCTGAGCAGAGACAACACCCCCCCACCCCCCCACCCCCCGCTGTGGGGCTTGATCCCGGGACCCTGGGATCCTGACCTGAGCAGAAGGAAGAGGCTTTAACCCACTGAGCCACCCATGCACCCCTCCAGTATGTTTTCTAAGGAGATCCAGGAAGACAGCTTCACCTCACCACTCCTCATCACCCTTCCCTGCCCTCCACCCCAAACAAAGGGTGGGATACAGCCCAAGCAATGTAACATTATAACATTAGATGCTTACATTTTTTTTCTAAAGAGACTTTAAGTCAGTGGTATAAACTTTGTCTTTAAAAAACTAGCAAAAGAAGAGCAAATTAAACTCAAAACAAGTCAAGGAGCCTTACCTGGGGCTGGATCTCATGATCCTGACATCATGACCTAACCCAAAAAATAAAGAGTCAGATGTTTAATTGACTGAGCCACACAGGTGCCCCGGGTTAGCTTCTCTTAATAAAATTAAGTAACAACTGTACAAGTTAACCCCATTATACATTATGGGAAATAATCATGTGTACTTACTTTCAAATTGTTCAGAAAAAAAATGTTCTTTGTACTACTCTTACAATTTTTTGGTAAGGTAAAAATTATTTCAAAATAAAAAACACCTTTAAGATGTAACATTTTCAGGCAACATTTTCATGAGAAAGTTCACCATTCACTTTTGAAAAGAGTATTGTAAAAGGTAAGTGTCTACTTTAGGAAGAAGAATATTGAATGAAAAAGAAAGGAGAGGGCTTCAAAGACAAAGAAATCATTAAACATGTTGTTCACTCTAAATTAATATTGACTAGTTTTAAAAAGATTAATTTAATCTTTTAGGGATGCCTGGCCAGCTCAGTCTGTTGTGTCTGCCTTGGACTCAGGTCATGATCCCAGGGTTCAGGGATCCAGTCCCACATCGGGATCCTTGTTCTGTGGGGAGTCTGCATCTCCCTCTGTCTCTGCTGCTCCCCCTGCTTGTGCTCTCTCTCTCTCTGTCTGACAAATAAATAAATAAATTTTTTATTTTTTTAATTTGTTAAAAGATTTTATTTTATTTTATGTATGTATGTTTGTATGTATGTATGTGTGTACCCCTAAATAAAATCTTTTAAAAAATAAATAAACTTTAGAAAAAACAGTAAATAATAACAAAAATATAGCAATTTAGGGATAAGTTTTTCCAAGGGTTGAGAAGATGTATTGATTAACTTGAGACTGTTAAGACTGAGACCTGCAAAAGAATAGGTATAGAATTTGTAAATTCAAACCAAATGGAGAGTGGAAAGGAAGAAAAACTATCAATCTAATATGAAATAAGAAAGAATGAAAAGCAAGGAATAAAACACAAGTAATTAAAAACTTGTAAAATAAAATGGTAGGAATAAGACCCGCTGTATTACTTATTTACAATGTCTCTACATTTATATTTAGTAATTAGAAGAAATAGGATTAAAAACAATGCAGCTATATTCTGGTAATGAGAGATATAATTAAACTAAGGACATGGAGGTAGGTAGTTCTAGAGCTCGTTCTGTAGGTAAATGATGCCATCAAGACCTTAGGCTCTTTCTATCTCTCCAGTATGCCATTCTCAATGTTTCTAAGATATTGGCCTTCATGGTTACAAAATGGCTGCAGCATCTCCCAGGATCACATCTCACGTGACAACATCTCAAAAATGAGGGAAAAAGGATTTCTCCTAAGTGTCTCTTTATGGAGGAAGCATTTTCTAGGACAGACAGCGTACTTCCCCTTATATCTCTTGGCTGAACTGGGTCACATGGCCATCTTTAAACCAATCCTCCTAGAAGGTAACGAGATGACTAAAACTGGCTTATCCCAACCACGAGTCAAGTTTGGGTCTGAAAGATCCTCTACTTTACCTGAGCACTTTGCTGCTGAGCATCTGAAAAAAACTGAAGTTCTCCTAACAAGGAAGGAGTGATTGTCTTTGAGTAATTAACTAACCCACTCAAAATGTCTGTCACACTCTGAGAGGACTAACCCAATTAACATAGTAATAGCAGTATCAGTATAAGACAAAATGGACTTTAAGGCAATGAAAATCAATAAAGAAGAGAGGCATACCATGAAGAAAAGGAACACTTCACTTGGGTGATACAAACACCTTGAACCTATATGGCCTTAAATTAAGCAAAAGCAAAGGAAGATAAGCAAAAAGTGGCAAAATTACAAGGAGAAATGGACAAATCATCCATCACATGTGAGAGACCCCGTTTCCCCACACCCTCACTACCTCGGCTTTGTTACTGAGATCACACAGACACGCTGTTAGCTCAGCCTGGGCTAGAACCGGACTTAGATGTAGGAGACAGAAATAGTCTCTGCCAAGAGGAAACTCTAGGTGGGAGAGATGAGGAAGGGCAAGGCAGTGAGGGATACCGCTGTGAGCTGTGGGCAGCCAGCACCGCCAGCAGCCGGACAATGGGTCTGTTGCCCTGAAGAAGGGATCTCAGCAGAAAATCCCTGTCTTTAGCCTGGGTTCGTATCCCAGCTCCACCATTTACTAGCTGTAAATTTGGGGCGTATATTCAACCTTTCTGTGCCTCAGTCTCCTTACAGTAAAATGGAGTTGATACTAATTTTCTTAAAGTTTGTTGTATTAATTGTTACACCTTAATTTTTTTTTTACTACATTTGTCACTGTTTTGTGATTTCAGTTATTGCTTTTATTTCTTCCAGAGGCGATTTTTCAAAAGTAATGAGTAGATTAATGAAAGTTTGTGTGGGTGATTAATTGGCTGTAGGAATGAAGGGAAGCAATCAGCTTTAAAATCTATTTGACTTTTTATAGGACCATCAGCATAATAATTATACTGAGGTGTCTGTTTGGTGCTGGGTTGAGGGGGACTGAATGTGGAAGAGTATCCTGACTGCTCTGTTTTTTAATAATACCTCTGTTGGGAGACAGTACAGTCTTGTGCCAGAAACAGCTCATACTGGCTCACCAGAACTGATTGCTAAATTTTCAGAAGTTTGTGAAGTCTTATTAACCACCATTATTCAGAATTACAGTTGACCCTTGAATAATACAGGGATTAGAGGTGCCAACAACTCTTTGATCTTTTGTGAAAAATCCACATATGGGACACCTGGATGGCTCAGGTCATGACCCCAGGGTCCTGGGATCAAGTCTGGGCTCCTTGCTCAGCAGGGAATCTGCTTCTCCCTCTGCTTGTGTGCTCTCTCTCTCTCTCTCTCTGACAAATAAGTAAAATCTTTAAAAAATCCACATATAAATTATGATTCCCCAAAACTTAACTAATAGCCTGCTTATGGATAATATAAATAGTTGATTAACATACATTTTGTATATTAGATGTGTTATATAATATATTCTTACAGTAAAGTAAGCTAGAGAAAAAAAGATGTTAAGAAAACCGTAAGAAAGGGGCACCTGGGTGGCTCAGTGGGTTAAAGCCTCTGCCTTCGGCTCAGGTCATGATCCCAGGGTCCTGGGATCAAGCCCAGCATCGGGCTCTCAGCTCTGCAGGGAGCCTGCTTCCTCCTCTCTCTCTGCCTGCTTAAATAAATAAATAAATAAAATCTTAAAAAAAAAAAAGAAAAGAAAACCGTAAGAGAAAATACATTTACAATACTACACTGTATCAAAAAAATCCGTGTCTAAGTAGACCCACACAGCTGAAACCCATGTTGTTCAAAGGTCACCTGTAAAAATAGATTATATTTTTTAAAAATAATAAATACTGAAAATTCATCACTTCCTAATTATTTTATTACATTTTATTATTGTCTATATTGAGTTCTTTCTGTCTATTGTATCCATATGGTGAAGGACTGTATAATGGTGTTACTGTTCATCTCTGCTCAATTCTGCATTCAGAGATGTCACATCGGGAACACAAGTCAGCCATCATGGGGATATTTACACCATGGAATTGATAAACACTGCGCATCAGGGCTTGATTTATTGCTTTGTTAATTGTCTAGACTTCAGAAACCAGCGGAGAATATCTTAATAAGGCAGATTAAATTTAAATGTGTGTCATGTCTGCAGCCATTACATTTTAAAGAACACAAATGAAGAAGTATTCTTCCAGCATTTGAAAACCATTATCCAATTCAGCAAAGAAGGAGCTCATGTCAGTGACAATCAGAGGAGCTCTGATATATGTCTTTATTGTTTCATTTTCATCCCACTTAATGTAAATAACTAGCATTTATGCAAGAATTACACTCATTCATGATTGCAACCATAGTTTGGCTACAAATATGAGTTGGACAAAAATCTTTGAAACATTCTGTGAGGATCAGTTGGTTCTTTGAAATTTACAATAAAAAGTATTGTATATTTCATTATTTGCAAATTTTGTGCTATACAACTTTTATACCCAGAAAACGTATAATAAACAAAAACACATACACAACTTTTTTCTTCAGAGAGCTGATTGCTCAACATTTAATAGCATGTCACTCATGGTGATAATGTGTGGTATGATATGGGAGTAAAATATTGTATGTTCTTCTTTGTAAATATGAACTAGATTATACTTCTCTGAGCGTTAATGCCTGTCTTGAGACACAGGCATGTGTGTCTGATTCAGTGGCCAGGAAGGATTGTTGCTTTGTTTTATTCTTTACCTCTCCCAAACTTGGAAAGATCTAGACTCTACTGCAGATCTGGACTCTACTGCAGAATCCTCCCTCCACTTCCCACCCAATGATAGTATTAGTGAGTCCAAATGGCTCCTGTTTGGGAAAATGGACCATGAAGGATCCTTATGCTGGTGGAGGAGTGAAGGTATTAGAGATTTACCCCATGGAAGCTTGAAGAACATACAGCTCCATGGGGTGCCTGGGTGGCTCAGTCGTTAAGCATCTGCCTTGGGCTCAGGTCATGATGTCAGCCTCCTGGGATCCAGTCCCGCATCAGGTTCCCTGGGCTCCCTGCTCAGCGGAGAGCTTGCTTCTCCCTCTTCCACTCCCCCTGCTTGTGTTCCCTCTCTCCCTGTGTCTCCATGTCAAATAAATAAAATAAAATAAAATTAAAAAAAGAAGAAGAAGAAGAACAGACAGCTCCTGAAAGGGACCTGAACACAGGGAAGAAGGCCAGAAATGGGGTGTGGCCATCAGGTGACTCCACCAGAGAACTGAACTTGGAGTGGTAGCAGAGTGTTACCACTGAGGGTGGTTTGCCTTACTTCTGAAGTCACATCCTATTTTAGGGGACTGGGCCAGGAGTTCCAGAGCAAAGTGGAAAGGTGGGCATGAGGTCCTCAGAATTAACGGATTCAAGACAAATGGGAAAGCTACCCTTCCCTTCCCCCTCAAAAAACAACCAAAAAACCCCACTTCAAATGGGAGAAATCCTGGTTTGTAGAGAAGTTGAAAGCAGCCTGATGCTGGGTTATAGAAGTTTGTAGAGAAGCTGAACAGAGAAATTTAGAAGAAGTAGAGAAAGGGAAGTTCAGCCCAAAAATGCAGTTGGGAGTTGTTATATCAAGATCAGCTGTGGTTATGTGGGGGTGTTGACGAGGGAAAGAGGCAGGACAGGATGAAAACAAAAGCAATTATTTGGGGTCTTAGAATTTCAAATTCTAGGTACACGGTTTTGGGCAGCGACCCAAATATTGTCTCCCTAGGGAGTGAAGCTCTGGGGGGTTTTAAAGACAAAATGTGAAGGGTTGTATATGTTGTTTACAAAGAATTTTGGTTGGTGTTGGTGGCAGAAAACGAATCTTCGTTAAACATAATTGGTTGCTAAGGTCCTCTCTCAGCAGAAGTCAGTTATGTAGGAAGTTATAGGTGTTAATGCAGAATCCTTAGAGCGTTTGCTGTATGGCTTAGTTCAGAAGTTCACGGTTCCAGCGGGTGAGAACGTGCATAAGGCCCACTTCCTAAATGGCCGTCCGGTTCCATTTAAAAACCCCTGACATAAATGACACCATTTCATTTCATCTTTCACAGTGGACCCGGCCAGTTCCCAGGCCCTGAGTGGACATTTGCTTCGCTGGAAGGAAATGGAGTTCAGGAGGCAGACACCCATTGCAGATGGAGAATTGAGAGAATAAGCACACAGTGGGAGGGGGTAGGGTACCGGTTCAGCAAGCGAATGGTGACAAAACCATTTAGGAGAAAAGACAAGTATTCAAGTACTTCAGGGGCTGATGACAAGCAGCAATTAGCTTTTTCTAGAACTTTCTTTGCTTGGTTTTCAAGACCTGCCATCCTTATCCCCAGGTAACTCCTTCCCAGTGCTCGCATTTCATTTCATCTTTCACAGTGGACCCGGCCAGTTCCCAGGCCCTGAGTGGACATTTGCTTCGCTGGAAGGAAATGGAGTTCAGGAGGCAGACACCCATTGCAGATGGAGAATTGAGAGAATAAGCACACAGTGGGAGGGGGTAGGGAAGAACAGGCTGAGCAGCTCTCACACATTGCTGATAATTAAGTAAATTCTTGAAAGAAATAAAAAAAATGGCCAGATAAAACTTCCACTATAAATAAATGATTTCTGTTTTCCTCTATTTCTTGGAAAATGATAATGTGAGGAAAAAGATAAACTGCTCAGTTCTGGAATCTCAAACTCTGGGGAAAGGAGGGTGCTGATATTAGCTGTGGCTTGGGGTGAGACTCCCTGGGGCCATGGGCCACCACTGTGTGGCTGAGAGCTGTGGCTGGCCCTTCCGTGTCCTCCCTGGGGGGGGGGGGGTGGTTTGGGCTGAATGATACGCGCCACCTGCAGGTAGAAAGCTGGCGTCAGGGGGAAATACCTGCGTTCCGCAGTATTACTGAGCCGAAGTAAAGCCCAGGGAAAGCAGCCCTAATTTAGGCTGCGTCTGAGACCACATCACCTCCTTCACGGAGCAAACAGAAGCCATCAGAGAGAAGTCCCATAACTTCCCAACAGCGGTCATTCAGAATCACCTGCTTTTGCTCTCCATCTCCGCCTCATTTCCATGGCAGTGGGACAGCTGTTCTCCCCCAAGGGTTCATGCCTCCAGAAAGCCCTCCCACCTCCTCCCACAACCTGCACCTTCCCTCTGCCCTTCACTTCGTTCCCCCAGTATTCAAACATGCCTCAGACTCTTACATCCTAAGAATATCTTAAAAGCCAGAAAACAGAAACAACAGCTCCCTGATCCTATAACCCCAAACACTGCTGCCCAACTCCTTCTGCCCCTTCACAGTCACGCTTCTGGAAAGAGCTGACTATGCTTGCCTGCCTCCACTTCCTTCCCTTCCTTCCAGACCTCCGTCCACTGCCAGGTCCTTCTCCTCCCTCCCCACATAGAGACAGTGCTTGCGGGTCCGAAGCCTGAGACACCTTCTCTCACATGATGTATTGGTAGTGTTTGAACGAAAGCCGCTCCTTCCAACTTGAAACACTCTTTTATGACAGGTCAAAGACACATACATTCCTAGCCTCTCCCACGTTTCTGGCCACATCTCGGTTCTCCCATCTGGTGGATGCCACTGTTACTGAGCCAGTCGCTCCGATCGTTCATGGATAATCATGGAGGCATGCTTGAGCATCTTGGCTCCCTGTCCACATCTTTCAGCAAGTCCTGCAGCTCTGCCTTCAGTACCGATTTGGAATCTCACTCATTCTCAGAAGGTTCTCCTCTGGTCTCAGTCACTGGGGACACTACAGTAGCCACATGGCTGATCTCCCTCCTCTGCTCTAGCTACTACACAGCAACCAGAGTGATTCTGTACCAGTCAGTTACATTATGGAAACCGCTTCCTCTTCTCAGCCCTCCAAGATTATCCTCTAAATTCATAAAGGGAAACCTCACTAAATGGAACCGGGAGGCCAGAAGGTAGAGCGCTCATGCCAAACCCCTCCATGTCAATCACAGGAAGAATCGACTATTATCGACCCCAACAGAAGAATCTCCAGGTGGAGAGTGTCATCAGTGACAAGCCCAAAGAGGAAGGAACTCGATTACCCTAGACTCAGCCAATGAGAAACTGCCATCACCCAGAACTCTCGGTTTTCTCCAATAGAATTGCGTTGAAAACAACCCCTCCCAACTTCCTCCTGCTAGCGCTCAGCTTTGTTGGACTGATTTTTTTTTTTTTTTTTTTACAGTAGTTTGCTACTTGTCCGAAATTGCAATTCTCTGCTAGTCCCAAAGAAACCCATTTTGCTGGTAAAATAGCTGACTTTTACGTTTAGCGCCAACATCCCCATCATCTTTAGCGGTCAGGTTACATGTCACCTCCCCATAAATTCTCCCTGAGCTTGAACACCCAAGCTCCTCCTGATTTGTTCCAGGACCACCTGTATATTCCCTCCAAGAGCACTTACTCCACCGTGTCCCCACAGCGTTGGGAGCTCAATGAGGGCAGAAACTGTTTGTTGAATCCATCCCAGGCACAGGGAACCTAGTAAATATTCCATAAAGAACTGTGAATTACCCACCCCCCCATATTTTTGGACGTATAATAGTAACAGATCAGGAACAAAATGCAAAAGAAAAAAAAAAAAGGTCAGATACAATTCTGATCATTACTCGGGGACCTCTTTCTACATTGTAAAGAATCAGTTTGCCAAGCCTTGTTATTTTCTTGTAAAACGTTGCCCTGCGGCAAAAGTGAAGTTGTCTTTGTGTTTGCAGCAGGTGTTGTGCGCCGTCAAATACGCTGATTTCAGCTGTCATTTGGGGGACGACGTGGCACGCGGTGCCCGAGCTTAGGGACCCAAGTGCAGAAAACAGCGAGTGCAAGACCAGTTGCTTGGAGTGGCGACCAGCCCTGGCCGTGGGCCAGAGCTGAAGGCGAGGAACTGCGGGGTGGGAGTGCGGGGTGACTAGTTCGAGGCCCACACAGCTATTAACAGCTGTTGGCAGAAACTAATGCCAGGGGAGGAGTTTTCTAGGAAAGTGAAACTGAAACTTAAAGGGACAAAGTCGGCCTCACTCAAGTGGGGCGGGTGGAGCAGCGGGGGCAGGGGAGCGGAGCTGAGGATGGCTGCGCCCGGCTCCTTCCCCCTGCGGGTCGAAGGGTCCTGGGGCTCCTACCCCCCGAAGAACTTGAGCACCAAGTTGCAGATGTACTTCCAGAGCGCGAGGAGATCCGGAGGCGGGGAGTGTGAGGTCCGCCAGGAGCCGGGCACCGCGACCCGCTTCCTGGCGTTCTTCCATCTAGACGCCGGTGAGGGGTGCGAGGGTGGGGGTGAGAGGGACAACCGTGGGCTTCCGGCGGGGTAACTTGCTCCTGCTGCAGCCTTGGGGGAGGGAGGGCGCGCGAGGGGCGAGAAGCACTCCCAGGTGCTGCCGGGAGGTGGCGGCAGAACCGCGCAAGTGAGTTCTGACGCTGACCCCGCGGCGGGCGGAAAGGAGCTGATAGGCTGCTTGCCTCACCTCCTTTTTACATGGCTGCCAGCCTGGAGCCTTAGGGGCCGAGCTGTTCCGTCGCAGTTGTTTTTCATTCTGTTAAAGCAGCTGTTCAGAACTCCAAAGGTTGAACTCCAAAGGTTCCCTCACCGTTGTAAGGGAAGAGGAAGTTTCCAGGGACAGTCACATCTCAACTGATTCCTGAGGGCCAATCGGGGCGGAATAGGCGGGCGGACTCCTCCTGAACAGGTGCTGGGGCCAGGAGAGCACCGGGCATCTTCAGCAACACGCAGGGCGCCCTCGGGGAGGTTTGGGTTGAGTGATGACTTTGCTAATCTCTGTACAAGCAAGATCTGTCGACAGGGGCCTGGGAAATTTCAAAAGGCCAAGAGGGGCGGGGGACGCCTATATTTTAAAAATCTTAGGCACTCTTATTAAACCTCCTTCTTGTGAAGTGCTGGGGAGGAAGTTAACGCTAAGAAAAAGTTGGGTTGAGATGGTAGAGGGCCTTGAATGACACCATAAGGACTATGAACTACCCCCCCCCTTCCCGAATAGGCAGAGGGGAGACATGTCCAAGTACACCAGTACACCTTAGGGAGATAAATCTGGTTGAAAAGAAGTACCTTGACTTCTGTTGGAAGAGACCCTGGAAATCACAACTTTCAGGAGATTCATGTAATGTTCTAGGTGAGGACAATTGAATCCTTGAGCAATGAAAATCAGCGTGGGGCTGGAAGATACATATTCGTGTACATATTCGTGGATTTGGTAACTGAGGTCAATGCTCAGAGAGAGAGGGACAGAGAGGTAGGGAGAGGGAGAGGCCCCCTTTCCTTCAGTTATTTTTTTGGTGGGAGACAAAAGGTATTAAGGAATGTGAGGAGTTACGGGGATTTTCCCACAGGTCCTGAGATTCTTCATGTTTCTGGGGTCACTTGGAGGAGGTACAAAATTGCTGCCTAAAAGCACAGTGGGTGTAAATATAGAAGGTTACTGGAGGGCTGTGTGCTGTTGATGAACACCCGGAATCTTTGTTGGGGGTGTGCTGGTACCTCTTCCCTCAGTGTCAGGGTGGTTCTCAGACTGGAGACAGGGGTGACATTCTGAGTTGATGTGGGTTTGGAGTTTTGAACCCCCGCCTTGCAGGCGGTTGAGCAGCTGAGTTCCCCACCCTCCTTGCTGTTGCCTTTAGGAGAGGGAAGATAAGTACCCACCCAGTTATGATCTGCTGGGTCCAGACACTGCCAGATCTGTAGTGAGAGGCCTGTGAGCTGCTGTTCCCAGAGGGTGTCCTTTTTCCTTTGGAATCTCATAGGAAAGGATGTGGACAACCCCTGATCCTACCTTCCTGCCGCAGGATTTAGAGAAGCATTTGAGCCAAAGGAGAGGCAATGCGGCTAACCTGAGAGAAACTGGAATGCTCTAGGCAGAGATCCAGAAGGGAAAGAATGAAACCCAGGGAGGAGAAGGGTCCACAGCTAAGTGTGTTGAAGGGGAGGCCAGTTGGGGACAGGAGACCTACTAGGTTCAGAGCCCTTATGAAAACAAAGTACCGGGTTTTCCAAGGACTAATTTCACTGAGGAATGCTCAGAAGGGCTGCTGTGCAATGTCAGCCATTTCCCCTCGATTTCATTTTCTTCAAGGAGTTTTACCACTTTGATTGCTAGCCATCAACATCATATAGACTTGGCCCTTAGGGACACTTACTTCTTCTTTAGAATCCCATTATCCTCCCCAGTAGTTCTCAAATTGGGGACACAGACCTCTGTATCTGACTCACAACAGACTAATCAGACCCATTCCCGGCAGCCTCAGAGATTTTGGAACCCCAGGTGCAGGTGAGTGGGAATCCATGCGTTTAACCAGCACCATGGTGATTCTGGTGTGCTAAAGTTTGGGAAGCCCTGTTGTTTGTTGCCAACACTGAGTGAAAAAGAAAAGGGAAATAATCAATAGAAAATACAAACAGCATAAAAATACCAGCAGTGCAAAGTACACTTTTGTGTCGATGACGTCCTTCTGTTCTAGCCCCGAACGCAGAAATGGTTGTTCCTTCCTCTCATGGCCCAGCCCACCTCCCCCTACCTCCATCCCCAGGCTGCTCCAGGACCTCTGTTATGGTACCCCAGCACAGATGACTCAGACTTAGAACAACTCAAAACGTTTTATGGACAAGGGCCCTGGGATGGGGGGGTGGCAGGAAGTGCCTATTCAGTTTCAGTTTCCTACCAGAGAAGCTATTGCCCCAGCACAATGTGGCCAGAAATTTGCTGACAGTGATCCTCGTTCTCCAGCAGGGATTCCCTCCCCCAACCCCCTCCCACAAGGAAGTGGCTTTACCAGGTGGGCCACCGTGTAGTTAGAATGAGCCCAGCAGCACTGCTGTGTAGAAATAAGTGTATAGCTGGGCCGCCTGGGTGGCTCAATTGGTTAAGCGTCTGCCTTCGGCTCAGGGCATGACCCTGGGGTTCTGGGATCCAGCTCCAAATGGACTCTCTGCTCAGCAGGGAGCCTGCTTCTCTCTTTCTTTCTCTGCCTTCCACTGTTCATGCTCTCTCTCCTTCTCAAAAAATAAATAAAATCTTCAAAAAAAAAGAAAAAGAAATTAATGTATGGCAAGCAGAAGTATTTGGAAGCTGTATCTTTCTCTTAAATAGTTCACTCAACTTCTTCGAAGTCCAGTGTACATTGACTTAGAAGATGTTAAGCCCTGTTTTAGATGTGTGCTTTTATCCTCCTTTTGGGTCATAACTTGGCTTCTGTTGATTGTCCGTCTCTTTGGGGAAAGGGAATCCATCTCCTCTTTAGGTAAAGTTGAATGTCAGTGGTCTGAGGTTGGTGTGGAATGTCAGTGGTCTGAGGTTGGTGCGGAAGGGAGACTGTCCACATGGGGAAGGGTGGCTGGACGTCAGAGTTTCAGCTCTTTTTCCTTCCAGATTCACCTTGTCTTGGTTGCGGGTCACTTAACCCCTATTGCTACTGTCTGCTCTCTCGAAATCCTGGTGCCCTGCGTGATTGTGCACGATCTCAGATCTTTTGCATTTGGATGCCTGGATAAGACTCTCCCAAAGTCTAGGGGGATTATAAAAGGAATGCATCACAGAAGCCCACGGCTCTAGACAAGTTGGCTTACAAAACTTGGCTGGTTCTCAGGCTTTAGGGGTCTTAATCCAATCCTCAGTCCTTTCACTAGCTTAGGCCAGCCCCGCAGGAGTCTGTGTGAAAACGGACTGCTCTCTCGTAAAGAGTGAAAGTAGAGTCTGGTGTTCCTTCTCATATTGTTTCTGGGGCCTGTTTCTAAGTTAGCATCTGGTGAAGACCTCACTTCTACCCTTTCATGGATGAGTGAGGTGGGAAAGCTCTTCCAACTCCTTCTTAGGGAAGATTCCCTATCTCCTCCACCTCTCAGACCACCCACCCGCACCCGAGTGCAGCACGGAGCCCAACATTCACGTCAGAGCCACGTCTGGGAGCAGCTGGGCACTCTCAAAGGTTCGCCTTCACCCGGAACCTTCGCACCTTCTGTGTTGACCATGCTTCCTCCTCTAAACTTACTCACCACCGCTTCTCCATGGCCTGGGATACACTGATTTTCCTTTTCTCTCTCTGGCTGCTCCAGCTTGTAATTATAAATTTACATTTGCATAGCCCTTGTGGGTGTTATAAAACACCTTTTAAGAGAGCAGACACCTTTTAAGGGAGGAAACTGACTCAAGAGGTTAAGGTAGTTTCTCAATGTCACTCATCTAGTTTTTTGGCAGAGTTGGAATTCAAATCCCAGTCTTTGGACTCTTATGTTCATTGTTCAGTTTTTTCACTACAACCCAGCTGCCTGCTATGCTAATTCTTTCTTTTCTTTTTTTTTTTTTTTTAAATCTCTCCCATCCCTTCTTTTCTACTCCATTGATTATTGGATGACTGGCTCTTACCATACTAGGTTAAAGAACTGAACGAAATACCTTTTTCACTAGGTCCCAAGCCATTGTGCTCATGGTCACTCAAATCACCTTCCTAAAACTCGGCTTTTTTTTTTTTTTTTTAAGATTTTATTTATTTATTTGACAGAGAGAGACACAGTGAGAGAGGGAACACAAGCAGGGGGAGTGGCAGAGGGAGAAGCAGGCTTCCTGTGGAGCAGGGACCCTGATCCAGGGCTTGATCCCACGATCCTGGGATCATGACCTGAGCCGAAGGCAGATGCTTAACTGACTGAGCCACCCAGAAACACAGCTAAGCCCCTGAAACACAGCTTTCATCATGCCTTTTCCCAGCACCCAGTCTTCACTGTTCATCATTAGCCATGCTTTGATTATTTCTCTTCACTTGTAGAATAAATATTGTTACTTTTCTTAGTACCTACCGAGCATTATGTACGGTACGAAGTCCTTTATAATGTTTGTCAATTTAATTGATGTAACACCTATGTAAGACAGTGTTCATTAATTATTTGCTAATAGACAAGAAGACTGAGGCTTTGCAAATAAGACTTATTAAGGAACATTCCCAAGGGTTAAAAAAAAATAATAGTAAGGGTAAAGATGGGGTTGAAACCCATGTCTGCTTGCTAAACTTTTTAGCTTTTCACCATGTAAGGACTTGCTTGGGAAACTGACCAAGCCATTGATTGAAAATGATGAAGCCCTATGGAAATCATGGAGTAATTTGGTGAATAAAGATTGCTTGACAGTTAGTTTCTTTCCCTTTCTTTCTTTCTTTCTTTCTTTCTTTCGTTTTAGTTCGGCAAAGAGTTCTGGAGACTAAGAACCATGAGTTACTATGGCCAGGAATAGGAACATTCCAGTTAACTGTCCAGTTGCCCACAGCCACAGAGGAAGTCCAGGATGTCTTAGAGGGGGACATTCCAGCAAAGGTAAGTGAAGGCATGAGTAAAGGGCAGCAGGGTGTTCTGCCAGGGTGTGTGGGAAATCACAATATGGAGAAGATAGTGGGATGAGAAGTATAAATCAAATTGGAATAGCAATCACCTGACAGATGTGGAGGGCATGAAGGCAGTCATGAGGAAAATATGGGATAATGAAGTAGGGGGGCACTTTTTGTTTGATTTTAGATGCGATCTGAAAAGTCTGAATTTACAGGTTATAATAAGGGTGGTTTGAGATGTAAATTTTTGGGTTTGGGTGATTTTAACCTGGAACTCACTCTGTTTTATTTGTACATCATTTTGAGGGGACAGCGACCCATACTACCTGTGTTCTCTCCTCGACTGTAAAATGGGACAGTAATCCAACCCTCGTTGGGTGGTGGATCGTTGTGAGGATTAAATGAGACAATCTCTGTAAAGCAGAAGGCACGGTGCTTGTTAATAGTAAACAATAAATGTTAAATGGGGAAAAGATTTAGGTCTTATCCCATCCCCCAGGCGCTTGGTGTTAATTGGGGTTTAATTTATTTGTGACTTGTTTTTACCCATGATTCTTGGGCAAAGTAGATGCGACTCCATGTGAGGTACGTTCAGTAGCATAAGTGCCAGAGCTCTTGATGATTGTTTCTGTGGACCTGATGTCTCCAGGTCCATCCCAGGGACAGCTTCTCAATGTAAAGAAATTATCAGTCATTTCTTGATACTACTCTGTTGTTTATTGGATTTCAGGAATCGGAGACCAAAGCACACATCCAAGAACCAGGTAAGGGGAAAGAAACAATATGGCTGACCTTCGCCAGCAGTTTTGCTTTCATTAAAGATAGCCCTTGCAGGGCTCATAGTTCTGTTCTTGACTTCACAAAGCAGCGTGTGCTCAGCCTAGAGATGCCATCTGTGTCCTCGCAGCCAGCTGTGCTGAGGGTGAGCATGGGGGGAGCCCCCTGAGATCTTCAGGCTCAGGTCCAAAGGATGGGAACAGCTCTCTCTGTGGGTACTGGGGACACCTTGCAATTGAAGGGAGGCAAAGAGGTGCCTGGGAAATGGGAATAAATTGACTCGTATTGCCCACCTTTGCCCAGCCAGCCATCGAGAAGCAAGGACGTATTGCGTCAGTGTGTGTCCTGTGTGGCTCAGTCAGTTTCTGAGCACTGGGTCTGGAGGGTGCCGTTCTCCGGGACCACAACTGGAGGGTGGGCAAAAGCTTCTAAGTGCTGAGTGGAGGATGTGGGTGCAGCAGCTCCTCTCATCCCATCTGCTGTAGGAAACAGCCTGCCACCTCGCAACTCTTGTGGCCTCTGCTGCTTCCCTAGTGTCTGGGTGTTGGCCTATAGTAACAACTGTCACTTCCCGAAGAAGCAGCTTGTTTTCCTGGCTAAGCATCCTCTTGTAAGGGGGTTGGGGAAGATGGTGACCTGGGCTGAATGGCTGGGCAACAGAGATGAAGTGATTATGTATATCCAAATCTTAGGGAAAAGGAATTTCAAAAAAATGTGTAAATTATTATTTTCTAAAATTGACTCTGTCTTGAGAACATGTTTCGATTTTTGCAACTTTCTCTTTTCAAAATGGCAGTTGGCTGAGAGCTGCCTTTACTTGGCAAGCTGACTGGACAGGGATGCATGGATTGTTTTTACCTAACATGGAGGCACTATTCAGCTGTAGAATATAGGATGTGTGGTTTTCTTAAGCTCATGATTCCATGATTCAGGACACCTGGGTGGCTCAGTCAGTTAAGCGTCTTCCTTTGGCTTAGGCTATGATCCCAGGGTTGTGGGATTGAGTCCCTGCATCAGGCTTCCTGCTCAGCGGGGAGCCTGCTTCTCCCTCTGCCTGCTGCTCCCCTGCTTGTTTTCTCTCTCTCCCTCTATGACAAATAAATAAATCTAGAAGGAAAAAAGAAAGCTCATGATTGTTATAAGAATATTTTGTCTGTTTGGAATAACTCCTGCTTTCTGTTCTTCAGATATGGAACAGGCTCACGTAACTCCCAGTGTTCATGGGGACCCCCCTGAATCCTTAGCTATTCTTTACAAAAAATTTTTTTAATTAACATATAATGTATTATTTGCCCCAGGGGTACAGGTTTGTGACTTGTCCAGCTTACACACTTCACAGCATTCACCATATCATGTACCCTCCCCAGTGTCCATAACCCAATCACCATCTCCACAATCCCTCTCCCCCCAGCAGCCCTCAGTTTGTTTTGTGAGACTGAGTCTGTTATGGTTTGTCTCCCTCCCAATCCCATCTTGTTTCATTTTTTCCTTCCCTAACCCCCAACCCCCCCCAACTCAGCCTCTCAACTTCCTCATATCAGGGAGATCATATGATAATTGTCTTTCTCTGATTAACTTATTTTGCTCAGCTTAATACCTCTAGTTCCATTCACGTCGTTGCAAATGGCAAGATTTCATTTCTTTTGATGGCTGCATAGTATTCCATTGTATATATATGCCACATCTTCTTTATCCATTCATCTGTTGATGGACATCTAGGTTCTTTCCATAGTTTGGCTATTGTGGACATTGCTGCTATAAACATTGGGATGCACATGCTCCTTCAGATCACTACATTTGTATCTTTAGGGTAAATACCCAGTAGTGCGATTGCTGGGTCTTAGGGTAGCCCTATTTTCAACTTTTTGAGGAACCTCCATGTTATTTTCCAGAGTGGCTGCACCAGCTTGCATTCCCATCAACAGTGTAAGAGGGTTGCCCTTTCTCTGCATCCTTGCCAGCATCTGTCGTTTCCTGATGTGTTAATTTTAGCCATTCTGACTGGTGTGAGGTGGTATCTCATTGTGGTTTTGATTTGTATTTCCCTGATGCTGAGTGATGTGGAGCACTTTTTCATGTGTCTGTTGGCCATCTGGATGTCTTCTTTGCAGAAATGTCTGTTCATGTTCTCTGCCCATTTCTTGATTGGGTTATTTGTTCTTTCAGTGTTGAGTTTGATAAGTTCTTTATAGATTTTGGATACTAGCCTTTTATCTGGTATGTCATTTGCAAATTATCTTATGTCAGTTGTCTTTTGCTTTTGTTGACTGTTTCCTTTGCTGTGCAAAAGCTTTGATCTTGATGAAGTCCCAATAGTTCACATTTTTATCCTTGCTTCTGTTGCATTTGGTGATGTTTCTAGGAAGAAGTTGCTGTGGCTGAGGTTGAAGAGGTTACTGCCTATATACTCCTCAAGGATTTTCACGGATTCGTGTCTCACATTGAGGTTTTTCATCCATTTTGAGTCTATTTTTGTGTGTGGTGTAAGGAAATGTAAGTTTCATTCTTCTGCATGTGGCTGTCTAGTTTTCCCAACACCGTTTGTTGAAGAGACTTGTCTTTTTTGCATTGGACATTCCTTCCTGCTTTGTCAAAGATTAGTTGACCATAGAGTTGAGGGTCTATTTTTGGGCTCTCTGTTCTGTTCCATTGATCTATGTGTCTGTTTCTGTGCCAGTACCATACTGTTTTGATGATTATAGCTTTGTAATAGAGCTTGAGGTCTGGAATTGTGATGCCACCAACTTTGACTTTCTTTTTCAACATTCCTCTAGCTATTTGAGATCTTTTTTGGCTTATAAATTTTAGGATTATTTGTTCCATTTCTTTGAAAAAAAATTGATGGTATTTTGATAGGGATTGCTTTAAATGTGTAGATTGCTCTAGGTAACATAGACATTTTCACAATATTTGTTCTTCCAATCCATGAGCATGAAACGTTTTTCCATTTCTTCATGTCTTCCTCAATTTCTTCCATGAATACTTTATAGTTTTCTGATTACAGATTCTTTGCCTCTTTGGTTAGGTTTATTCCTAGGTATCTTATGGTTTGGGGTGCAATTTAAATGGGATTGACTTCTTAATTTCCCTTTCTTCAGTCTTGATATTGGTATGTAAAAATGCAACTGATTTCTGTGCATTGATTTTATATCCTGACACTTTACTGAATTTCTGTATGAGTTCTACCAGTTTGGGAGTGGAGTCTTTTAACTTCCACATAAAGTGGAAGTATCACATAAAGTATCATATCACCTGCAAAGAGTGAGAGTTTGACTTCTTCTTTGCCAATTTGGATGCTTTTTATTTCTTTTTGTTGTCTGATTGTTGAGACTAGGACTTCTAGTACTATGTTGAATAGCAGTGGTGATAGTGGATATCTCTGCTGTGTTCCTGACCTTAGGGGAAAAGCTCTCAGTTTTTCCCCATTAAGAATGATGTTTGCTGTGGGTTTTTCATAGATGGCTTTGATGATATTGACACATGTACCCTCTGTCCCTACATTTTGCAGAGTTTTGATCAAGAATGGATGCTGTACTTTGTCAAATGCTTGTTCAGCATCTATTGAGAGTATCATATAGTTCTTGCTCTTTCTTTTATTAATGTATTGTATCACATTGATTGATTTGCAGATGTTGAACCAGCCTTGCAGCCCAGGAATAAATCCCGCTTGGCTGTGGTGAATGATCCTTTTAATGTACTATTGGTTCCTATTGGCTAGTATTTTGGTGAGAATTTTCACCTCTGTGTTCATCAAGGGTATTGGTCTGTAATTCTCCTTTTGGGTGGGGTCTTTGTCTGGTTTTGGGATCAAGGTAATGCTGGCCTCATAAAATGAGTTTGGAAGTTTTCCTTCCATTTCTATTTTTGGGAACAGTTTCAAGAGAATAGGAATAAATTCTTCTTTAAATGTTTGGTAGAATTCCCCTGGGAAGCCATCTGGCCCTGGGTTCTTGTTTGTTGGGAGATTTTTGATGGCTGCTTCAATCTCTTTACTGGTCATGGGTCTGTTCAAGTTTTTTTTTTATGTATTCCTGGTTTGGTTTTGGTAGTTTATACGTCTCTAGGAATGCATCCATTTCTTCCAGATTGTCAAATTTGCTGGCATATAGTTGCTCATAATGTGTTCTTATGATTATTTGTATTTCTTTGGTGTTGGTTGTGATTGCTCCTCCTACATTCATTATTTTATTAATGTGGATCCTTTCTCTTTTCTTTTTGATAAGTCTGGCCAGGGGTTTATCAATCTTATTAATTCTTTCAAAGAACCATCTCCTAGTTTTGTTGATTTGTTCTACTGTTCTTTTGGTTTCGATTTTGTTGATTTATGCTCTGATCTTTATTATTTCTCTTCTCCTGCTGAGTTTAGGCTTTCTTTACTGTTCTTTCTCTAGCTCCTTTAGGTGTAGGGTTGTGTGTATTTGAGACCTTTCTTGTTTCTTGAGAAAGGCTTGTATCACTATATACTTTCCTCTCAGGACCGCCTTTGCTGTGTCCCACAGGTTTTAAACAGTTGTGTTTTCATTTTCATTTGTTTCCAAGAATTTTTTCAATTCTTCTGTAATTTCCTAGTTGACCCATTCATTCTTTAGTAGAATTTTTTTAGCCTCCATGTATTTGAGTTCTTTCCAACTTTCCTCTTGTGATTGATTGAGTGCTAGCTTCAGAGCATTGTGGTCTGAAAAAAAGGCAGGGAATGATCCCAACTTTTTGGTACTGGCTATGACCTGATTTGTGACCCAGGATGTGATCTATTCTGGAGGATGTTCCATGTGCACTAGAGAAGAATGTATATTCTGTTTTTGGTTTTTTTTTTTTTTTTTGGATGGAATGTTCTGAATATATCTGTGATGTCCATCTGGTCCTGTGTGTCATTTAAGACCTTTATTTCCTTATTGATCTTTTGCTTGGATGATCTGTCCATTTCAGTGAAGGGGGGTTGTTAAAGTCCCCTACTAATATTGTATTATTGTTGATGTGTTTTGATTTTGTTATTAATTGGTTTATATAGTTGACTGCTCCTATGTTAGGGGCATAGATATTTAAAATTGTTAGATCTTCTTGTTGGACAGACCCTTTAAGTATGATATAGTGTCCTTCCTCATCTCCTATTAGAGTCTTTGGCTTAAAATCTAATTTATCTGATATGAGGATTGCCACCACAGCTTTCTTTTGATGTCCCTAGCATGGTAAATTGTTTTCCACCCCCTCACTTTAAATCTGGAGGTGTCTTTGGGTCTAAAATGAGTTTCTTTTTGACAGCATATTGATGGGTTTTGTTTTGTTTTTCCTTGAAAGATTATTTATTTATTTATTTATTTATTTGACAGACACAGATCACAAGTAGGCAGAGAGGCAGGCAGAGAGAGGAAGGGAAGAAGGCTTCCTACTGAGCAGAGAGCCCGATGAGGGGCTCAATCCCAGGACCCTGGGATCATTACCTGAGCCGAAGGCAGAGGCTTTAACCCACTAAGCCACCCAGGCGCCCCAGGTTTTGTATTTTTAATCCATTCTGATACATTATGTCTTTTGATTGGGGCATTTAGCCCATTTACATTCAGGGGAACTATTGAAAAATGTGAATTTAGTGCTATTGTATTGCCTGTAAGGTGACTGTTACTGTATATTGTCTCTGTTCCTTTCTGGTCTACTACTTTTAGGCTCTCTCTTTGCTTACAGGACCCCTTTCAATATTTCCTGTAGGGCTGGTTTGGTGTTTTCAAATTCTTTTAATTTTTGTTGTCCTGGAAGCCTTTTATCTCTCCTTCTATTTTCAGTGATAGCCTAGCTGGATATAGTGTTATTGGCTGCATATTTTTCTCATTTAGTGCTCTGAATATATCATGCCAGGTCTTTCTGGCCTGCCAGGTCTCTGTGGATAAGTCTTCTGCCAATCTAATGTTTCTACCATTGTATGTTACAGACTTCTTGTCCCAAGCTGCTTTCAGGATTTTATCTTTGTCACTAAGACTTGTAAGTTTTATTATTAGATGACAGGGCATGGACCTATTTTTATTGATTTTAAGGGGGGGTTCTCTGTGTTTCCTGGATTTTGATGTTCCCTTTAGGGAAATTCTCTACTATAATAAAATAATCTACTAGAATTTGCTCCAATATACTTTCCGCCCCCCTCTCTCTTTCTTCTTTTTCTGGAATCCCAATTATTCTAATATTGTTTTATTTTATGGTATCAGTTATCTCTTGAATTCTCCCAGTAGTTGTTTGTCTCTCTTTTGCTCAGCTTCTTTGTTCTCTGTCATTTGGTATTCTATATCATTAATTCTCTCTTCTGCCTCATTTATCCTAGCAGAAAAAGTCTCCTTTTTTTATTGCACCTCATTAATAGCTTTTTTAAAAAATTTCAACTTGGTTAGATTTTAGTTCTTTTATTTCTCCAGAAAGGGTTTCTCTAATATCTTCCATGCCTTTTTTGAGCCCAGCTAACACCTTGAGAATTGTCATTCTGAACTCTAGTTCTGACATATTACCAATGTCCATATTGATTAGGTCCCTAGCCATTGGTACTTCCTCTTTTTTTTTTTTTTTTTTTTGTGGTGAAATTTTTGGCCTTGTCATTTTATCCAGATAGGAATATATGAACAAGGGAATAAAGTACTAAAAGGGTGGCAAAGACCTCAGAAAAAAGTACACTAACCAAATCAGAAGAGGCCCAAAACCAGGGGGAGAAGAATGGGGGGAAAAAAGAAATAAAAATAAAAAATTATATATATATATATGTATATATACATATATATAAAATTGTATTATTTATAGATGAATAGAACATCTATTCATCTGAATAGAACAGAACAGAGCCACCCACTGGATTTTAGGTATATTTTGGTCTCTTAGAAGAAACTACCTCCCAAAATGTTAAAGAAAGAAAAACATATATATATATATATATATATATATACACATATATATATATATATATATATATATATATATATATGGGTAAACACAATTAAGGAATGAAATATGACCATAAAGATGAAAAAATTTTTAAAAATTCCAGGAAAGGAATTGATCAGATAAGTTGGTTGGAAAAAGAAAAAAGAAGGAGGGAATGTGCTCAGGCTGGGAACTAAAACAAAGCCATGTGCTAGATTAAGGTATATTTTGAGCTATTAGAAGAAATTATATCCCAAAATTTTTTAGGGAAAAAAAAAAACCTATATGTATACAAAAAAATAAGGTTAAATACAATGAAGGGATAAAATATGACTATAACAATGAAGGTTTAGAAAAAAAAATTTTTTTAAGAAATGTATTGTTAAGAAAAACTAGTTAAAAAACATTAAAAGAAGAAAGAGGGAAAAGTTAAAAAAATAGAATAAGAAAAAAATAAAATTAAAAAAAGTTTAACTTTGCAAGACTAATGGATCATGGGGAAAAAGCCATGAATGCTATATGTTACTTTCCCCTAGATCTGGAGTTCTGCTGTTCTCCTTGAGTTGTGAACTTGGTCTTGGCTGGATGTTCTTGCTCTTATTCTTCCAGATGGGCCTGTTGTAATGATTCTCAAATGTCTTTGCCCGAGGCGAATTGCATCACCCATGCCAGGGGCCAGGCTAAGTAATCTGCTTGGGTTCACTCTTGGAGCTTTTGTTCCCTAAATGTTTTCCATAGAGCTTTGGAGGACTGGAATGACAATGGAAGCCTCCCATTCTCTGGCCCAGAGGAGTCAAGCACTCAAGGCTCCACTCCTTAGTGCACCCTCAGAGAAAAGCAGTCAATCCCCTCTATCTTCCTGGTCTCTGGCCACGCTTCCTGCTCATCCAGCCTGTGGCCAGGCATTTTTATCTCTGGTGCACAGCCCTCTTTGGGGTCTCCACACCCAGCAGATTCCTGCCACGCTGCTTCTCCCAGAGCAGCAAGGTGTGCCTCCCTTGATGTACCATTTGTGGGGTTCCTGCTTGAAGAACAGTGGCGTGAATGTGCTTTGGAACATGGTTTAAGGTTACCCTGATCTGAAATCTCACTCTTCAGCTCTGTCTCTGTAGTCGACTTCCCCCGCTCTGGTACCTGGCAGCT
Organism: Mustela nigripes; assembly: GCF_022355385.1. Classification (NCBI taxonomy): domain Eukaryota; kingdom Metazoa; phylum Chordata; class Mammalia; order Carnivora; family Mustelidae; genus Mustela; species Mustela nigripes. Next base: position 98,148,854 of record NC_081558.1, read on the forward strand.
GTGCCACACACAGACACAGCTTTTTTCCCCGATCTTTCTGTGACCCTGCAAGACCTGAGACCACACTGTCTCCATGCGGGCTCCACCTCCGCTTAGCCTCTGGAGTGATGTCCCTCAGTGGAGCAGACTTCTTAAAGTTCTGATTTTGTGCTCCACTGCTTCACTGCTTGCCAGGAGCCATCCCCTTCCCCCACGGTCTATCTTCCTTTCGCTTTGGATTCATTTCTTTGCTCGTCCTACCTTTCAGAAAGTGGTTGATTTTCTGTTCCTAGAATTGCTGCTCTTCTTCTCTTCTATCTCCTGTTTAGAGTTTGTAGGTGTTCAGAATGGTTTGATAACTATTTAGCTGAACTCCTGGGATCTGATGTCATTTCAGACTGCTACTCCTCTACCACCTTGCTTCTGTCTCCCTAAATCCTTATCTATTCTTGGAAAATGCCTTATGTGCTGTACCCTCAAGCTCAATTTTAGACCAATGTGGTTTTATATTGGTACATTTATATCTGTACTATTTCCTGGGTCTAGACTTTAATCAAGTCTGTGTTTCTTATGGATTCATAGATTTTACCCTAACTCTGACTTAAGTGATTTGTCAGCACTGTTTCAGATATGCTTACAACATCAAGGATATTCTCAGGAAGAGCCATCCAGCCCCACCCCACCAATGGACTTTTCATTGTCCTGAGACTTTAGACTCATTTGCTGCCCTGTTTTTACATGACTCAGACTCCAATGATAGTACACAGCCAGGAAGATGGGCAGTCTTTAACAAAGTGTGTCATTGGCCCCTTTCAGAGATGTAAGAGGAGGTCCCTTGTCGCTTGGTTGCTCTACACTGAATCCTGACTGTGATCCTAAGGCTAGGACTCTTGAAGTTAATTGGAATGGTGTAGACAGTTTTCACAACCAAGCAAAATCAGGGTAGAGGTTGTTTCCCTAATAGGTCCCACATTTCAGGGGTGAGGAGAATATAGAATACAGCACGCTGAGTGCACCAGGCATGCCTGAAACCCTGGGTGTAAAGTTGAAGATGGGCAAGCAGTAGTCAGAGGAAGGACAGGTCAGTCAAGCCACAAACCAACACCAGAGGATGTGAGCACTGAGCTAACGT